>NW_027468685.1:29103460-29213460 GCF_046254945.1 Alosa pseudoharengus
ACTCGTATGTCAGTGCATGATAGCTTAGCCTAAGTAATGGATCTGTGAATGTGACTGGGTGTGTGTATGTGTGTGTGTGTTTGTGTGTGTGTGTGAATGCAAGTCTGTGTGTGTTGCACAGTACAGCCTGGTGCCAACAGTTGCATGCATGGGCCTAGTGCTTCTATTCAGGTTGGCCTGCAGGAGTTGAATGTTTCCAGTGTGTGTGTGTGTGTGTGTGTGTGTGTGTGTGTGTGTGTGTGTGTGTGTGTGTGTGTGTGTGTGTGTGTGTGTGAGAGAGAGAGAGAGATTGAGAGAGAGAGAGAGAGAGATTGAGAGAGAGAGAGAGAGATTGAGAGAGAGAGAGAGAGGAGCTCAGCAGGAGAGTTGACAGCCTACCCTGCCCCCGTACCAGCTTTAATTCCCATCCCACCTTGGCAAATTAATAATACTCCCCTTTAAGGGTACTCATAATCCTCTCCTTTAAGCATTTCAGCAGTAGCACACTGTGTTCTCGTAATCCACACACCTCTGGTTGCTATAGGGACATGTGGGTGTGTGTGTGTGTGTGTGTGTGTGTGTGTGTGTGTGTGTGTGTGTGAGTGATGCCCAAATCCCCCCTCTCGCACACACACACACACACACACACACACACACACACACACACACACACACAGAAGAGTGCGGCATGCTGTCCAGAGTGTGTGAGTTGCTTGTGCCGCCTGGCTTCTCCGCCTGCCTCTGCCTATCCACACCCCGTCCTCCACACCATTACATAATGCTGTTGCATAAGACCCTGGGTGCTCTACGAGACGTACGGCTCCCAACCCTAAAGAGACTGGAGATGGGCTGTAACCTCTGGGCCAACTCCGTAAGGGCACACACACACACAATCATGCATTCACACACACACATACGCACATCCATACACATGCACATCCATACACACACACACACACATTCCCCCAGCATTTATCTTTTATGAGCACCCATCAATCAGCCAATTCGCAAAAAATGGGAAGCAATCAAGCTGTCTGGTCTGGTTATGGCTATGGAAACGGGACCCAGCAGGGCAGCCCATCACCCCAAACAGATCGAAACCACGTGCCGGCGGTGCTGCCATCTTCACAACAACTGGCACGAGAGAGGAGAGAGAGAAGAGAGAGAGGCAGAGAGACAGAGGCAGAGAGAGAGAGAAAGAGACCATGTGCTGACAAGACCAGACCGTCATAGTCCATATGCCAGAAGTATTAGCCTAAGAGAGACCATCTGCTAACCTCACTGAGAAGAGGTGGTCAAAGCTAGCTTAACTGGTACAGTGAGAACTGCTGAGAACATTCTAGAACTGCTGTTGAGTTCCAAAGAGAGGTGGCTCCAAAGAGAGAAGCTCACAGGAAGTTATTTTGATTGGTTTGGGGAAGGTGTGGTTGGTGGTGGTGGTGGTGGTCGGGGAGGGGGGGGGGGGGTGTTGACATGGAGATAAACTCCTCCTCTGTTTTCAGGTGGAGGCCTGTAAAGGGCAGTAGGTCATGAATATTTATGAGGCGAGAGTAACCACGGGGGCCGATTGGGACAAACAGTGCAGCCTTTCAGAGCATTTCTGTTTACAGTTCAGCACAGGAAGCTGGGAGAAAGGCGAAGCTCGGCGTTCAGCTTCCCAACCCCAAACTCAAATACACACACACACACACACACACACACACACTCTAAATGAAAGCAAGATGGTGTTTTTTGTTCCAGCAGATGGTCAGTGATGGCTATTAAAACAACACTCTGTTTTACTATTTTGATGCTGACATGGTTTTAGCAGACTCCATGGACTGTCTATGTCTCAAGGTTTCTGTACGAGTGTGTGTGTGTGTCTGTTTGCGTGCCAAAGTTCATGTCCACAGACACACACATATTCTAGCAGAGACTGGTGGGTGGGTGGTGGGGTACTTCCACTTCTCCTACTCACTTCGTAGGAACGTCTTGTGCATCCTGGAGAAATTACTTCCTGTTTCTCTGCCATTTCAGAATAATAACACACACACACACACACACACACACTGCATTTTCCCCTCACACTCAACCTCTCTGTGTGCCTCCAGGTTTGCAAGTCCTGAGGGACCTCCTTAGAAAATCACACTGACCCACACGCATCTCCCCAGCAACAGTGGTTACCTAGGCGTTTAGAGTGCCGATTAAAAAAAACAAACATGGCACACAAAAAGCGTTCTGGGGCTCTCCGTAAATAGCTCTGCTGTAAGCTGCTGTAAATTGCTTGCAATCGGTGCTGGGGATGAGACAGGGCCTTGCGCAGCTATAAAAGACTTTATGAGCCAAAGTGTAGTGCCACATCCTTCGTTCTAAAGCATGCCATTATCCAGGATTTGGGAGGCAGTCTATTCTGGGACAGATTTTGCTCTTTCATTCGCGTACAAGGGCTTTTAATGACTCTTATCATTTTCAGGAAACAGCTTTATATTTTTCATCTGGTTGTTTATTGCCCCTGCTTGTGTACGATGGCTGTCTCAGTGCCAGTCTTAAATGAGCACGGTTATTACCGTAGCTTTGACATGGGCACGGTTATTACCGTAGATTTGACATGAGCACAGTTATTACCATAGATTTGACATGGTGTTGACTACTGCTGCTGCTGCTGCTGTTAATTCTGACTTATTGAGATACTCTGAACTTCCGCTGTGTGCCATGTTTCTATCCGCGATACGTCCTAATGAAAATGTCCTCGTTGTTTTTCTCACTTTCTGACAGAAGCCTCGATCCCCAGGTGCAGTTCGGACTGTAGATAAATCACAGGACTCTCTCGAGGGGCTGACGCGAGGAAACTTCACTCAAGGTTTAAATCCAACAAATTCACTGAAGAATTACGAGTGCAGTGGATTTAGACGAGCACTAAGGAATGATACTTTGTTTGGCAGCTGCAAAGAACTGACAAAATGCAGTTTGTAAATGGGAAAGGGACTCAATCTGTTTAGTCACTTTCATTTTCGTATTATGCAATTGTAAATGCATGTCTGGATCAATGTATAGTCATGGGCCTGGATCTATGGGCTTCGTGCCCACAGAGTGTTTTACAGTGGAAGCCAAAGTTAACAGTAACATGATTCATGATAATATGCTGTGATGGCCCTCTTGTGTTAACAGCAGCTTAAAAGTCAGAAGTCATGTAAACATGGTACATTGTGGACTACTGGCTATTTACTTTTGTAGCACTTTTTTTGCCAAAATGTCTATTGTTTGGATGTACATCCTTCCTCCTAGTGTTTTATGCAAAGCCTTGCCAGGTCATGAGACAAGAAGGAGCTCAACTCTCAGTGCCTACATTGGATTCTAAATGCATATGAAGGCCAAAGCACTATTAACATGACTCTTTAACAATATGCTCTGCCAGCCTGAGGAAGGCAGGTAGCCAAAACATCAGTATTAAACTTTACCCTACAGAGTATATAGAGAAATATTGTGTATATATATATATATAGTGTATATGTTCACTATTTATTTGAACACCTTTACATGGGTATTCTTCCTTTCTATATGCCTTCTGTTGCCCTCTGGTATTTTCATGAAGCATGGAGGAGCTCAGCTCTTGGTGCACAGGTACAATTCTATATGGATCTATTAGACCCTGGGCTGACAGAGTTGTGTCCTGTGGAGGTCAAAGTACCATCAACGTGATTTATAACAACTCGCTATGGCAGCCCTTTTGTAACTAAACAAGGAGGAGCTCAACTGTAGGTGATCTGCCTCCTTGAACTCTAGCTAATTTGGAGGTCTGGAATGCGGCAGTGTGTTTCTGCCTCAAGAGCTTTCTGGGTGAACTAGACCTTGGTTCCTTTGAGGAATTCAGACCTTGCAAAAGAGAGCTGCTCACATAAGCTCATGAGAAGCTGAAGGGTCAGAGGGGGTCAATTGGCAGGGTTGAGACGAGGTGTGTCACCAATCATCCAGGGAAGTTCAGCCGTCCCCTACAGCTAAGGAGATCAGAGCAGGTCAGCTAGCGCCTCATCTCTCAGGGGCTCACGGCGCTGTGAAGATCATTTTCTGTGTGAAAAATGAGTTTGGCTCTGTAAATGTGTCGTCTCAGTGTAGCCTACACTGTAAAATAGTTTCAGATTTCAGATACATCATAGAATCTTTATTATCTTATATCTGTCTCTTGTTTCTTGCCTATTTTAAACTAATCTACGGTAATGTACATGTAGACTGGAATAGTCCATAAAGCTCATCTGAAGTATCTGCGATCATGGCAGAAGAGGCACAGCGCGCTCTCCAGCTGTTCCCCCGTTCAGAATGCTTATCTCTGTCCTGCTTTATTTACCCGCTTATTTGGGTTGTTGTCCCCGGCAACAGCTGCTGGCCTGCGCAATCTGAAGTATGCGTGTAGTGGCAAGGCATCACTGGCTGAGCTCTAAAAGAGTGGTCGTCACGGAGACGGTGAGCCCTGACGACGACACACATCTGGGGTTTCCAGCGCACACACTGTCACAGGTGGGATTCGTCTTGGACGTGCACACATGCCAAAGTCACCAAACTGGGGCATTCCTCGCTGCCTGTGAAGCAGTGTGTGAACCAGCCTTCACCCGACACACATACACGCACACACACACACACACATAAGTATATTCTGAATGCATATACACACATACTTGACAGACTAATGCAAACATAGACAAACAGATGTATACTTACACACACACACACACACATTAATATACAGAACCAGTGACAGACAAGAAGATGAATGCACAATCTACACACATGGCACTCACACACACACACACACACACACACACACACACACACACACACACACACACACACACACACACACACAGTAAAAGAGACACATGAGATGAGAAACATGCTGCATGTTTGTATCCAGAGCAGATGACTCATGCAAGGGAGTGAAAGATAATGTATTATATGGTTTGTTAGATTTGTCCCGATACTCACAGGCCTGCACTGCAGGATACTGTATTTCTTGGTTTGTTATATGTATGTTGTATTTATGGTCTGTTAGATTTGTCCCTATACGCAGGCCTGCACTGCTTGCCCACCCAGGCTTTGTGTTGTGAGCATAGAGCTGGAGCTGCATGGGGTTTGTCCCACCTGTAAGGCCCTAATGCCACGAGCCTGAGCTCAAATACGGCTCTGAGGAGTCTGGAGAGTCTGGAGCCCACGAGAGACAGCTGATGTGAGAGAAGAGAGAGAGAGGCAGTGCGGTTCTCCCCGGCCTGTCGGGTCACCTTGGTACTTTTCCGTCAGACAGGGCAGCGGAAACGGAGGAAGAGGAATGGCCGAGTCTCCCCTGGCACCCTTTCACAGAGAAAGAGAGAGAAAGGGAGAAAGGGAGAGAGAGAGGGAGGGAAAGAGAGAGAGAGAGAGACGGAGTGAGGGAGAGAGAGAGACAGAGAGGATAGCTGCTTTGACCTACTTCACCCTGCCTGCCAATGCTGAGAGCAGCTGAGAGCCTGGTGCCAGAATAGGACTTGATTCCTATTGGATCAGCCCCGGGCTGGCGCTCAGAGCCTGACACAGGTTGGATTTGTGCCGGCCGCCATCAGAATCAGGCCGGATCAGAGGTGCGCTGAAATTTGGCAAAGAGAGTTGAACATCCCAAGTGAATGCGGTTTCTTTGAACATTGAGAATTGTGAAAAATGTAAAAGAGAGTTTGTGTAAAAATTCCAAATTGTTTGATTTTTAACAGTAACTCTTAGTCCAGCGTCTGTATTTATCCAATGAGAACTACCTTTTCAGAGTGTCTCTGTGTGTTCACAGACGTACTTGGTGAACTCAGTGAGCAAACGAAGATCTTGGCTTAGCTTGCCAGTTTGAACGCACCTTAGTGGTTCACAACCTCAGTTGCAGTCTTGGACTTGGCTAGAGTTAATGGGGTCTGTGTCATGACTTGTGAGCTATCCTGTACATTCGTTCCTGCTTCTGAAAATAAAACAAAGAATTTTGTGGAATTCTGGAACTAATTGGTCTGTGACATTTTTGCCTAGGGCGTAGTTTCTAGACAGATTCTTTTATATATATAATCTTACACAGTTTGCGAGTGTGCGTGCATGCGTCTGTTTGTGTGAGTGTGTGTATTTGTGTGTGTGCAAATGTGCTTAAATGCACATGATATTCCAATGTGTTTTTAAGTGCACGGCTAAATAAAAAGTTAAATAAAGTTCAATTACCAAATGGGGAAACTCCTTCCACTTTGAAAATGGAATCTTACATTTTGCATGCACACAGTGTGTTTTCTCATTCATCAACCCATTGCTTTACTCATTAGTGGTTTATTCTATTTTAAAAGTAAAGTGTAATTTACACTGAAACCATGGCACATTATAAATACTTTCTTTAAAAAGAGCTAATTACCCCAGATTGAATAAAACATTCGTCTGACAGCATCATGCTTTTGTGGACAAAGTGGAGGAAAAAACTCCTGTTTAAATGACAGAATGCTTCTTGTGCCCGCCCTTGGGAGCTCTTAATATAACATCATGGGAACCATCCCTGTCACATACGTTTTGGTTCGACTTTCTCTCTCTCTCTCTCTCTCTCGCAGTGCAGTGCAGTGCTGTGCGCTGCCTGTGAATGGATTTTACTGTGCTTTGTTAATTGCTATTCCATATTTTTTTTCCCCTTTCGAGTAATAACACAGTGTTTCAGTGGTGAGTCACGGGGCAGTGCCCAACGCAGCACACACACACACGCACGCACACACACACACACACACACACACACACACACACACACGCACACACACACACACACACACACACACACACACAGACAAAGTCCCTGGAGTTTGTTTAAGAACCAAGACATCCCGTCTGTGTTGCCGGTCTGTTTATATCACCAGAAAGCTTCATGGGTGTCCAAATGTCTCTCCGCAAAACAAATCCACAACACTTCTCTCCGAGAGGCGAGAGAGCGAGCCTGTCTGGCGACTAATCGTAGGTGAAAGCTGTCTTTGGGTGTCTTTGTAGCTCTCCATACTCTGCTCTGTTGCACAGACTGTGAACTAAACACTTGTTTTTTTTAGACGCACTTCTGCTGAAACAGTTCCAAAGTGTAGCTTTTATCAAGGGCTTAAATCTAAGTTGAAATCTAAGTTGAGAAGTAACACATTACCTGATGCAGCCCAGGTAATACACCTTTAACCTTGGTGTGACCTTGGCCTAGAGGCATGCAACACTGTCTCAAGCCACCGGTATCTCCACCCTCCCACCCCATACACACACCTTCTGCACACAGAAAGCTGAATGATGAGATGGGAACATTTAGCTCTTTGGTCTATCAATCATTCGTTCCATATAACAAACCTGACAAATGTCAGAGGGTTTGCTATGAGTTATGTGCAATGACAGAGCATTTGTTTGGAAACCCCTGACACGTGTGTACACATAAATGGTCAGCATTCAGTATGCAGAAGAACACACCCTCACTCACTGACACACACACACACACACACTCGCAGTCCCATCCTTGCTTTACCAGCTGGTGTTCAGCTGCATCAGTAGGTCAGCATTGGTGAATACAACTAATCCAAACGAAGCTCCAGTAGTCCTCTGAGCGCTTCAGAAACAGATGGAGGATAAGGGCAAATATGTGTTTCTGGGCTTCTGAGTGGACCGAGCTCTCAAGATGGGGACCACAAGGAGGAGAAAGAGACTGAGAGAGAAAAAGAGAAAGAGAGAGTAAAAAGCCAGGAAAGAAAAGAGTAGGGGAATCACAAAATGGCAGAAGAGTGAAACAGACAGCAATAAGTGGTGCCAGGAAAAAAAGAGCAGGATAGATAGAGAGAACAAGGAAAAAAGAGAGAGGAGGGAGAGAGGGGAAAAGAAAATCCGATTTCCTCAATCTGACAGATTTAATACCTTTGCTCCATAAGGCTTTTAGCTATTAGCATTCCCCTGGATGACTGCCTTCATTTCTCCTCAACAAACAGGTACAGGCACCAGCGTTGATCTCTATGGTGTTAAATCGGCTCACAGCATGAACATGAACCCAACCCCTGGAAGGAATGTTGAATAACGTACCATAGATTTGCAATGGAGGGTTGAAAATTTGAGACTGTTTTTAATTTACATACAAATAATGTACACAGTTTTTCTCATGTCGGTTGGTCGGTTTCAGGCACTTGGGGAGGCGACAAAAGCAACATTCCACTTTTACAAGGAAAATTCTTTGGTCCTCAGTTCTTCAAATAAAATAAAAAAAAGACGTTTTAAATGCAACCACAGTCAGAACAGAGCTCGGTCCTCTGACCTGTCTTCTTTCGCTCAAAGACAGAGCGAACTATAGAATAATACAACTTATATACATTTGCTAAAGCAACTGATACATGTTGATTAACATTAGAACACATATCCAGAAGGCAGGAAGAAAGTGCGTCAACTTTGTCCCTTTGCACCCGTCACTGGGTCATTCACTTGTGTTTGTTTTCTTTCTGTACATCACAACATCTTAGGAGAACATGAAGAAAGAAACAACAAACACCAAAACAATGGCTCGAAACTAATTTACAGCAGTGTTCATTTTCATAACTTAGTGGGGTGGGTGACACATGAAGATTTTGGCAAGAAAAACGTAATTTAGATTTCTTTCTTTTTCTTGTTTTTTTTTTATCTTTCTTGTCCTTCTCGTCCTCATTTGGTCCCATAATTTAGTTCCACATTGCTACACATGGACTGAATCCCCTAACATGACCCCTCTATACACAAGACGCACACTAATAGCTTCAAAGCATTCTATTCTGCTTTTCTTCATCTCTCTCTCACACACACACAAAGACAAACACACATACATAAACACACACATACACACTCACACACAAACACACACAAAAAGACAAACACATACATAAACACACATAACAAACACACACACACTCACATACAAGCACACACTTCCTGTCTATCCCTTTTTTTTCTGTATTTTCTCTCTCTCCGTTCTGTCATTTTCTTCTCCCTCTCTCTCTCTCTCTCCCGTGTCCGTAGTCCGTCTGCTCAGCTGCAGGGCAGCCAAGTCTGGTAGCTGCTGCTGCAGTGATGCATGGGCGAGTGCACGTGCGCCACGTAGTAGTTGCTGAAGTTGACGTCCCGCACGTAGGGCGCCGGCTGGTAGTAGCAGGTGATGCTGGGCACGGCGGGGATGGCGTTCTGCTCGGCCAGCGCCCGCAGCGCCAGCGCCGAGATGAGCGCCAGCGTCTGGCGCCGCTCGTGGCCCATCAGGCACACGGTGCTCTCGTCCACCACGCGCCGCAGCATGACCAGGCACTCGTAGCGCTTGTGCTCCATGCCCACAAAGTGGTTCTGCAGGTAGGCCTCCAGCTTGCGCTGCTGCTCGCCGATGTCGGGGAAGTCGATGAAGAAGCGCGAGCACATGTAGCGCTGGAGGGTCTTCATCTGCGTCTCGGACGCCGGCCGGAAGCCGCGCACCAGCAGGTGGCAGTACTTGAGCAGGCCGCCGCCGCGGATCTCCTCGGGGCTGCGCGTGGCGATGGTCTTGCCGCGCAGGTGGCCCAGCGCCTCCTCGAAGTCGCCGTACATGCTCTCGCCGAGCACGGTCGGGTGGAAGCTCTCGGACATGGCCGTCTCGGAGCAGCGGTCAAAGAGCAGCAGCGAGTCCAGCGCGATGTGGAAGGAGTCCACGCTGAACTCGAACTGCCGCCGCAGGGAGTCCACGAACTTGAGCTCCACGTTCTTGCCGGTGTTGTTGGACAGCGAGATCAGGCTCCAGCGGTCAGTGTCGTTGCACACCTTCACCATCTTCTGAACGTACGCCTCCTTGAGGGTGAGCGGCGTGATGCGGTCGCGGCTCACGCCGTGCGGCAGGAAGTCCAGGAGGCTGTCCAGCACCACGTCCTTGACCAGGCGGAAGGTCTTGTCGTCGGTCAGACTCAGGCCGAAGATCAGGTCCAGGTCCTTGTAGCCCAGGCCGGTGTCCTGGTGGAGGACATGGCTCGCCGCTGACCCGTTCAGCTTCACGTCACGGACAACGACACCCCGTTCTTCCAGTCGCGCCCGGACTACCTGCAGGACAGAGAGAGCAAGAGAGAAGAGGGGTGAGTGAAAATTCCTTTCTGTTGACATGTGTTTGAATCACTGAAGGGAGCCAAAGCTTTTATGCTTTTGTACAGTTTCCAAGTACATTAGATATGGAACATCTGATGGAACATAGAATAGCTGTAGGATTCATTTTTGCAACAATTCCCTTTTCCGCAAGGAAATTCACCTAAATACAAAATGCACTAATGTCCCTATCTGATATGCTCTATTTGACAGAGGTGTAAATTTATTTATTTAAGCTATTTATTTTTTCATGTTTTTTTTCTGACAAGATTGAGAATGATTCAGTAGAACTGTAGACTGCTGTCCCCATGATAGTCTTCTATTTCTGACCCATATTACAAATCACACATCTTTCAAAATAAGTCAGCGGCATGAAACGTAAAAATAGCATGGAAAATAATAGTGCCATTTCAACGCGCTTTGGGATCCTGGCAGGCAGACAGACAGCAAGTGCAGTGAGTGCATGATGAGTTCTGACACCTAATAGAATGGGGATTAATGAGCTTCGGTGATATGCAGCTCCAGGCTGTGAAATTATAACCAGCAGAAGCTGAGACTATAGAGGTCCCAAATGAGAACTTATGGGAACTTCTCTATCCATATCAAAGTGACGCAAGGAGCAAAGTAATTATGAAATTGTGAGAAGGGTTTTTAACTTGTTTTAATAAATCAGTGGTACAAGAGAGAAGAAACTTCTAGAGCTTCCAGAAATGTATCTTCCCGTAAGTCAGAGTATGTAATATAAGAGGGAAAGTAGACACACACACACACACATCTGCTCCAGGCTGGGTCTAAAGACTATGACTGGGGAAGGATAACTCCCACAAAACGTTTGGGACCATTTTCACTGGAAGACCTCCGTCTGACCTTGAGACAGTTCTCATATAGAACCCTCTGTGGACAGCTTGGCCTCGCTTGACATCATTCGAACCCGGTTGCTTTCAAATTTACTATTGTCTGTCTCATATCGAGTATCTCTTCTATGACATCTTATAAATGACTTATTTGTATTGGCCAAGACACAAGGTATCTGCCAACAGTTGCTGTATTTCTCATATGCATTTCTCGGCTGCTAAATTTAAAGCTACTTGTGTCTTGAGAAGCACTATAATACTTTTAGCTTCTTACATCATTATCTGGAAGTTAATAACTAGGGAGACAAATAACTGGACCAATCCTTGAAGGTCCCCTCAGTCTCCTCTGCTTCACCCAATGGTTCAGTCATTTCAAATAACCATTTACAGAGACGAGTCAGTGGCTTTCATTCAAATGTAGGTCTCGAGTCATTATTGGCTACCGATAGACCTCCTGCCCCTTTGGAAAGGCTGGCTTACTGCCCCCATCACACAGACCTAATAGATCATGGCAGCATCCTACTGAGTACATTCCAACTGAAAGTGATTGAGACAGAAGATTAAACACCGAAAAGCAGACTTCAAACAAATGGGTCATAGTTTCACAGACGATTGTGTCACTCAGCATCCGTTTCTCATTTGCTCTAATAATAATTAAATAAAGGTATCTCTGCTAACAGTCACCACATGGCACACTCTGGGTCTTTTCTATTCTATTTTGCTGTGCTTCTACCGTTTTCATTTTGGACTTAGTGGGAATTAAGCAGTTAGCAAAAAAAGCTACCACTAATTCATTTCACAGTACAAAGACACATTCAGCGAGTGAATGGGATCTACTTGGCATCGTCCCGCCCCCTTCCTGAAAAAAAAGAAAGAAAGCGGGACAAGTGTCTCCCGGCGGGAGCTAGTTTAGTGTTCCTCTGAGCGCTCCCATTTCCCAATGTGTGTGATTCACCGGCGACACAGTGAACAAATTACGCTGGATTTCCTCTTCGGCCGCCCCCAAGACGCGCCAAGCCAGAGGGAGAGTGGAGGCCCCGCTGGGTACTGGTGCCAATGCCGGGCACATTAGGGCCTCAATGGCTCCAACGCCTCGCCAGTGGAGCCTGGCGCTGCCAATGCATTGGGCAATAGGCCTCCTTCCTCATTCACGAGTTTGGACTGATGTCACCCTTTCCCCTTCTCTCCTCTACTCCCAAATCCACTTATCTCCTCTCCTCTCCTCCCAAATCCACTTCTCTCACCTCCTCTCTTCTTTCCTTCTCTTACATATCCACTCCTCTACGGTCCACTCCTTTTGCACTGTTTTCCTCTACTCTCCACTTCTCTTCTCCTTTCCTGTCTACTCTTCAGCCATCGTCTCTCCACCACTCCTCTCTCCTATTCTACCCATTCTTATCCTCTACTGTCTGTTCTCCCACCTCCTCTCCTCTACACTCCTCCTCTGCTCCCTCCCTCTCCTCCCTCGATCTCCTGTCCACTCTCTACTCTTAGTCCATACTCTCCACTACACTCCTTTACTCTCCACTCCTGTACTGTTCTCTCCATTCTTTTACTGCCCCCCCTCTCTCTAGCCTCCTCCTCCTCACCTCCCTTTCTCTCCTTCTTCACAGGCACGTTGGGGAATTCTGGACTCACCGTTGCCACCATTACACAAGCACTGAATTATGGGAGCGACCGTTAAAAGTCGGACATTGAGTGTGCCCAATTGCCATTGGCTGCTGTAACAGACAGCCCGTGGTTCTAGCGATCATCTTGAGTTATTACTCTAAAGCCCTGACATAACAGCTCTTCTTCTCCTCCTCTCCCTTCTCTCTGTCGTTCTTCCTTTCAGAGGGGTTGATGGAAAAAAGGAACCACTCAACTTACCTCTGGAAAAACAGTTACTGTGAAAAATGACACATCATCGTAAACGAGACATTGAGTGTGAACGGGGTTCCAACATAAACGAAAGGTCAATTTATAAATGGCTGGAATTTCAAAAGGGATCAATTACAGGAATGACATTACAAGGAATTGGATTTCCAACAAAAAGAAGCTCCCAGACTCTCGTCCATGCCTGGGTTTTCCGAAGAGGGGTCTGTTTATATTGGGCACGGCAGGACTTCAAGCAGATGGCGTGTGTCATAAAACTGTTCAAATATGCAAAAAAGAAAAAAAAGAAAACGAAATGTACGTTGTTAACAGATGGACCATAACCATAAGTGTGGGTGTAATCAGTAGGTATCTGCTGAGAGTAACAGCCATGTTCTCAATCTGATTACTACACAGTACACTGACCCCAGTAAACACTTCAAGCCCAAGCCATGGGACACAGCCGCGCACTCATTCAGACTAGACCACATAGTGCACGCAGCACACTGGAGGCAGTAATGTCACTGGGCTGGGCTGGGCTGGGCTCGACAGACGGAGAAAGCGAAAAGAGGAAGCTGACAATCAGCCTTGTCCAGCCTTAATAGACATGTGGGGATTTCTCAAGTTCACCTGGGAGAAGCTACGGAGAACGAACTTCCGACGACTCCGTGCAAGAGACTTGTAAAAACCGACCGCAAACAGACTAGACCGTCTGGTGTTGACATCACATCACCCTGGCGACGCACGGCCCTTACGCGCCGTCTGTTTTCCGACTCCAGAAGTCGAAGCGGCAGCGTGCCTTTTTTTGTGTGTTTTTATTTGTTGCATGATGGTCAGGGGCTGTTTTAACACGGCGTTTAACGGGTTCCTGCAGAGGGGGAAGACAAGCCAGCCGGGTTCTGGTGCCGCAGTGCACCCCAGACACCAATTCAGTGATCCGAGCAGCCAGTTCCATGTGGCCCTGCCAAGACCAGCTGTAGAGAATGAAAGTCTTATTGGTCCCTGGCTGGCATGGAATCCAAAACAATCATCATCGAAAAAGGCACAGCAGGCAGCAGAGAGAAAAAGTACATTGCTTTTTCAAGTTCTTTTTTGGGAATTTTATTAGGTATTTCCTTTATTTTCACAAAAGGTTGGGTGGTCATGTCAACATCCTCCTTTGGTTCACACTGTAGCTTACTCTTGGCTGAGGAAAAGGAGCTACTGTGTTATGGGATTTCAGACGCATTGTGGTGTGTTTTTTTGTATCATCATTATTGTTGTTTGCCAGGCCTACAATACAATGGTAAGAACAACCTGCTTACCCACAACCTGCTCAAGAGGTCTTGCCGGTCACTGTTGACTACAATAGACCACCTGAGGAATTAGTTTACAGGATGAAGAGAGACAGACAGACACACACAGACAGAGAGAGAGAGAGACACACAGAGAGAGAAATGAATGGAGAAAGGGAGGTCCACATAAAGGAAGAGAAAAAATGGGGAGATGAAGAGAGAGAAAGGAAGAGAAAAAGATAAAGAGGGATAGAGATAGAAAGGGAGAAAAAAGACAAAAAGTGATAGGGATAGAGAAGAGGGGAGCAATGGATGCAAAGAGAAGAACAGAGGAAATAAGAGAGTGAGAGAGAGAGAGAGAGAGGTAACCGACATCTGGTCCTCTCTCAGCACAGTGATACCATGTCAGCCCAACCCTGAACCACAAGTCTACTGTTACTAGAATGACTAATCCAGATTTACCATCCCACACACACACACACACACACACACACACACACACACACACAAAACAAATACAAATGGAAAAAGAAACAAGGCATTTCTACCTGCCAAGAGAATGGCGTCTGGTGAAAGTAATCTAAGAAATTGTGTAACAAAGAGGCCTAATGCATTATCTCCATCGGTGAAGCCAAAAACAGACGTAAGGGGATATCAGCCAAAATTAGTGGTGCATAGAACATTAAGATTGTATTCCACCCATTAACTAGGATTTACCAGTGACAAAACAAAATAGCACATTTATTAAAAAAAAACTATAAAAAAAAAAATACTTTTCTTTCATGATGCAGTATCCATGCACCCAAAACTGGAGAAAGTGGTATTAAGATATACACCTACTAAAGCATTTAGATCCACTTTGTGCAGATCAAATACTCCAAACATTTGTTCAAGGTGTAGAAGCTATTGATAAAACTGTACTTGACCACAGGTATGTGCCTATGTGTGAACTACTACACCATACTGTCACTCCCTGCACCACTGTTAGCTAGGTGGAGAGCTCTGTAGGTCTGTGGAAGAACTCATAGTAGATCATAAGGCAGGAGATCGGTGTTAAATCTAAGGAGCAAAGGCCTAGGTACAACCCCCAGGGCTTATAAATGCCTTGAAGCAGCACTATTACCAGATGTCACTCAATGAGTGGGCCCTCTCACTAACAAACATCCCCATTGAAAGTCGTCCATCCACTAGCTACCCCCCACTCCCACCCCCCAACCCCAACACACACACACACACAGCATCCCTTAGCTCCTTTGCAATTGCGCCCCCACCCATCCCCCTCCTCAAAAAATGCTGTCATGGGGAGAAAGTTTGGGGTCTGGTGCCGTTTTCAGTTTTCCACAAGCTTTCCAGAGGAAGGAAGCGAATGGCTGAGAAAATCTGCTAATGCTTAATGCAGATGGCAGCGTACGGGTCTGGACAGTTCCTGAGATGAGAGTTCCTTTCTATTCTTTTTCCCCTTTTTTGGAAATATTATGTATATAAACAACTGAGAGCATCTGTTCTGACAGAGAATGAATATGAAACCTAAGATAGCAAGACAGAAAATGGCTATTCAGAAAGCCTGCTCTCAATCAGAAAGTTTTCCAAAACTTTGAAGGAGAGCAAGTATACCTTCGCCAATTGTTCCCTTAGCGTGCGTAAAAGGCATTCCCCTCAAAGCGCTCTGAGAAATTTCAACTGCGGTGGTGGCAGCACAAGAATTAGACAGTGGAAAGTGTTTAATTGGCATATTACATCATCTGGACGACTTTGGTAGTCTAATACATGGCTTCATAAATGTCTAACGCACATCTGAGCGAATTAAAATGTAGTAAAATTCGTAGTTATAGAAAAGAGCAAAATGCTAAACACATTACTTGACATTTATACGACAGCACTGCTGGAAGCTTCAGAGTTAAGAAAGACGTTTAGTACTAAAAAAAATAGGGTCAGTTGCCACTTATATGCAGTATAATGGATCAATTACTGAGGTAGAATATTGGTGAAATGCGCAGAATTACTGATTTTAGCCCAGAGCCCAGAATTTTCACAGCCTATAAAAGGACTTGCCATGACAAGTAGAGTGATCAACACTGGAGAGGTTCAACGCTTCTAAAACACCGACTGTGTTTCAACTATATATCTTTTATCAACACTGTTGCAAGCATTATACATTTACACATTACACATTTAGGAGTAATTTAGTTTAATTGTCGTTGGCGCCACTATGCCTCTTCATAAACATCTTAACTCAATTTTCCAAATTACGCGGTGCGTGTCTAGGTAAGTAAAGTCTTGCAATTATTGCCCTGGTCACTGGTGCGTTTACTCTTGTAAACGGCATGTCTTCTCGCTGTCGGTTTTTTTTTTTTAACGGCACAACATCAGTCATTTTAGCCTACCTGGACGATCTGTCTGGGCTGCACGGAGAGCGTGGGGAAGTTTCCACGTCCGTGGATTGGCACGCTCTCCCCGAGGATGGAGTCCAGTCGCTGCACCTGCTCCCACGACAACACACAGAACCGTCGACTCTGCTCCGAGGCATCACCGGAGGACATGGCGAGGTTGTCGCGTGAATACTTTGTAACTGTCAAGTAGACCTCTTATACTTTGGATAAGAACTCTCGAAGCGACAAGTGACAACTGTCGTAGATGAAGTTGAAGTTGAAGTTCAGACAAGAGGAGAGATGCACATCCTAAACCCCAACACGCATTACAGTTGAACCACGCTTGACTTTTTTCAATGTTAAAACAAAGAAAACAAATGTGGCAACTAGTGTCACCTGTTGACCACAATATTTGCGAACTGGAGATGATGAGAACCGTCGTGAAAAGTTAAGAGAGCAACTAAAATTTTAATTCCCAATTGACTGTGGTTTCCTGCCGCACCGTCTGTTCTTAAACTGCCTTAAAATGACGCGTGCAGAGGCTTTAAATGAGCTGGGATAGACAGAAACGTAGTGATTGGTCGAGAAGAGGAGGTTAATATGAATAGTCAAACGTCTATAAGAAGAGAATCCCTCAAGTACACGCCCACGCCTTCTGCGTCAGCATTTATAATGTGTTCATTGGTCGCTGCGATGGCAGAAGGGATGTATGTCAAATTTACAGTTCGCCATGTGGCGGCTAGAGGACGCGTCTTACAGTGAGTTTGTTTATGTTGATGGCATGGGAGATTCAAAACACTAAAATCACAATTTGTTACAGAAATGGTACAATTAGGCATACAGTTAAACTAGTTCGATGTGTCTAACTTCTGACGTTGTACCTGTTTTTATATTTCTTGTTTCTGAGGATGTGAAAACTGAGCTGCACGCAGTTCCTACACCACAAGTTCCCCTGTCATCGTTAGCCATTTTTCAAGGGAAATCCTTAGATACACAGTTAACAACAAAAACCTGTTTCCTGTTTTCTACTTTTCACCCATGGCACAAGACTTAAAACACATACAGTACACATGTAATGTTTGCCTTTTGGCCAAACAGTTGTGTTCACCTTGACGAAATAAAATACCATAGGCTATTCATCAAAGTGTATGTGAGGGAAAAGGAAAGAAGGCTAGGTTCACACTAACACGCCAAATCATTTTTTTTCACTTGATGTGACACATAGCTGATGTTCAAACAGTGTGAACAGCGCAAGTCACATGGAATCTGACTTTTTTATTCTGATTTGGATCACTTCCATATCTGATGCAGGTCTGATGTTTTGCAGTGCGATATGCAGCCTGAACAGTTATATCAGAATTCATGTGACCATTGTTCTTGATCGCCATTCGTCAGAATTTTGCACTAGCCAAATTCTAAATAGTTAGTTAATTCTAAAAGTTGGGAGAACGCTCTCTGATGTGTTATTGCATCACTCGGTGGAAGGTAGAGTACCACAAAGGTAGTCGGTCAGTCAGTTGTGTTAGCTGCATGTTGTGTGCATGTGTTTGTTTGTTGTTGTTTTGCACATACGGGTGATATTGATATTGGTATTGATTGATATCCATTGGCTGATATTGGCCACACAAACAATCTGTTCAGCCACACAGAAATATGCAAAGATTTGAGCAAAAAATCAGAATTGAGCATTAAGACTTGCGGTGTGAACCTAGTCTTGGTGTTTGGGTCTGTGAGTAAGCATACTCACAGACCTATATTTGTGTTTGACATCACAGGGAGTACAGGGATGACCACAAAAAGCCTTTAATAATAGAGCAGATTACAGCAATTCCATTTCTGTTTGTGATTATGGTCAGAATGGTT
The DNA here is from genome assembly GCF_046254945.1 of Alosa pseudoharengus. Classification (NCBI taxonomy): domain Eukaryota; kingdom Metazoa; phylum Chordata; class Actinopteri; order Clupeiformes; family Clupeidae; genus Alosa; species Alosa pseudoharengus. The sequence continues at coordinate 29,121,731 of NW_027468685.1, forward strand.
TTATTTTGTGATTACATTTCAAACAATTCTTTTTTATTAGTGTAGCCTATTGTGGCCGATAATGTTCCTAAATGGTCATGCCAATAAAGCTTTCTTAAGTTGAGAGAAGGAGACAGACGGACAGAGAGGATGAGGGAGAGAGAGTATCAAAAAGTATCTCCAGAGCTTATTGTGTGTGCTGTGTTTGTGTGTCATCGCCACAGGTATGTACAGACCTGGTGCATTAACATGGAAGCGAGCATATACAGTACAGGAAAGGGTTGGCTTAAAGGTTTAGTGTTAGCCCTGCGGTTCCCCTGGCAACCGCATCCCCTATTCAGCCAGTCGGCGACCCGTTGGCAAGGCAGATAGCAGTGATGCAGTGAGCTACCTGCGTCAATGCTCTACCAATAACCAAAAGCTAGGGTGAGGGGTGGGTGGGGGTCTCCATTGTCCTATCCGTGCTCAACCACTTCCAACCGACCTCCTCTAACAGACCTATCTGATTTATTGTGCCTGAGAGGCTTTAAGGCATGTTGTGGTAACCCAGGTCAGAGTATGCTGGTGCCAGTGGTTGACTGGCAAGTGTTGTAGTAGAAAATAGACAGGAACAGGTGTGATGCATCCATGCCAGATCACATTTCGACTGACTTGCCTAAATGAGCTTACCTGGAGACATATACACACACACAAACCTTCTGAGAAGTTTTAAGTAAATAGGCAAATTAAGGACTTTGTGTGTGTGTGTGTGTGTGTGTGTGTGCTTTCTGAGGGTTGCCAAGATCATGTCAGAAATCTGTAAAGAAGCCAGAGAGAGAGACACACACACACACACACACACACACACACACACACACACACACACACACACACACACACACACACACAGGCACTGAAGAGAAAGAATGTGAAGCTGAGAAAACAAAGCTTCTTCAGGTCCTTGAGTGACTCAATTCCATAGCTCAACCCTGAGCACCGCACCACACTGCATGCCACCGCTGCCATGAAGGGGAAAACAAACGGCGCCCGCAAGTGGCACACACACACAGACACACACACACACACACACACACACACACACACACAGACATTTGAACGCGGTGCCGTATGCGTCTATTCAAATAGGCAATTAGCTGCTGTCCGATGGCACGGGGCCAGGCCCTTTAAACACGGCAGGGCTGACACCGCTGTGAGCCAGTGGGGGAGTGGACTTAAGTGGACAGCCATCATCAGCAGGAGGGAAGGGGAAACTTTCCCCATAAACGAGAGGATAGCCACACGTGGTCAGTGATGATAAGCTCATAGTGTGCGTCTTTACAGGGAGGCTACACCGGCGGGCACATAACTGAAGCGCTCCATTCGCAAAGTGTCTGCTGCAACAATTAGCCTCCACTGTAATCCATGGAACTGGCTACACCAGACGTGATAGTGGTGCACAAGTTCGAAAAAATTAGACCAGTCTTCAGAGGTGGAAAGTAACGAAATACATTTACTCACGTTACTGTATTGAGTAGTTTTTCTGTGTATTTTGTATTTTTTAAGTAGTTTATAAAATCGGTATTTTAAATTTTACTTGATTACATTTTGAGTGAAGTATTGTACTTCGCTACATCAAAAATCCCATCCATTACTTAAGTAAAAAAAAAGACTAACGAAAACGGAAAGGGAGAAAAAAAAATCGCGCCCTAAACCATTAGCCTAGTGATAATGATCAGCATGTAAGAGAGGGGGAAAAAGTCCGCAACACCAGTATATGCTCCCAAGTTAGTTTATAAGTCCACCCAGGATTAGATTGAGATGTGCGTGCGTTTTTTCCTCTTTATACAATGATCAGCATGTAGCCTACAACAGGACATGAATCAAGCTGGCGCCATGCAGTCTTTCTGAAAGTGATGGAGACTGGATCACGAAATGCATCAGATTAGCCTAACCTATGAAAGTGTATTTTCCGCTATTCCAATCGGTTGTCTCAGTTCGTTTTAGCACTAATGATTGCGGAGATATTTAAGCAAACACTATGGGATTTCGTGTTTTGACGTTTGTGCTCACCTTTCTTTGGAAAGAAGTTTATTAGCAGTTGTTTCCCCTCATTTTGATGTCTCTCTTTTTCGCTGTTTTGGCCTTTGTTTTTAGTAACCTGACTTGGCTTTCTTGGAGAAAGACATTGCACCAGCAGCAAAACAATTAGCGGTCCACTACTAGCGATGCTCAACTAAATAAGCGAAAGATAGACTACCTTATGAATCGTGCAGGCGGACTACACCATTTAGCTCTTTAGCAAGGGAGAGTGAGAGTGACCTTACACAGTTTTCACTATGTTTTGTATACAAAATCCAGTCAGTCAAACTTTAAATTTCGTCTGACATTCATTTCGACATTTAATTTGGATGTTAAAATATTCAGGTAAAATAAATATATAGTGGAAATAAGTATTGAACGCCCCCCCCCCAGTAATTAGCCTAAACTTCCAGTGAGTCTATTCGAAATGTTCACCACACATTATATTAACACACATATAAAAAATCCAAACATAAGAGTTTTGTGTATTAAAGTGGAATGACACAGGGAAAAAAGTATTGAACGTGCCTACTGAAATTTCTTCAATACTTGGTGGAAAAGCCTTTGTTTGACAGCTTCACAGCTTCAAGGCATTTCCTGTATGACAAAACTTATTGGTCGCAGTATCAGGTCTGATTTTGGCCCATTGTTCTAAACAGATTCCAGGGGTCCCTCTTGTGAATCCTGATCTTTAGTTACTTCCAGAACAATTTAATTGAATTGGCTGCCTCAAGTCTTTCTGGAGCTTTCTCCGAGTGGTCCTTGGCTCTTGGAATTGACTATCCTTCTGACTTCCTGGTCAGAAATATTACGAGGAGATCCTGTGCATGGCCGGTTGATGATGCAGTGATGTTTCTTCCACTTGCAGATAATGGCTCCCATGCTGCTTACTGGAAGATTCTGATGTTTTGAAATGCATCTGTAACCAGTTTCATTGATATGTTTTGCCACAATAAGGTTGCAAAGGTCTTGGGAGAGCTTTTTGCTTTTATCCATCATGAAATGTTTCTTGTGTGACACCTTGGTAATGAAAAACCTTTTTATAGCCCATCAATATGTAGGCTACTAACCAAGCTTATATTAATTTGCACAGATAGAAAGGATAACTACTCTCTATACAGATTCCAACTCGTTCCTTCCCTTTCCTTGCCTTAGTGCTTTTTCTTAGCGTGTTTAATACTTTTCCCCTGTGTTATTCCACTTCATTACATGACTCTACTTATGGAGTTGTTTGGATTTTTTATGTGTGGATTACCTGAGTTATTACTAATGCCTGGTGAAAATGTTGTGCCCCCTGTATTCCACTTTTCACGGGCCCTCTCCTCCATTGGGGCCCTATACTTCCCACTTCCCCCCCAGTACGACGCCCTTTAATCTGCTGAACCTTCTGCTCGTTTCCAAATATAAAAAAAACTCTCTGCAACTCAATATTGGCCTGCCTGCCTCAGCTGCCTGTGAGGGGCTTTTCAATTGTGCTGGATTACTGTTCACTGCAAAGCGACCCAAGGATGAGTGCAACTAACTTTGAAAATCAACTACTGCTTAAACTTAAAGGAGAACTCCGGTGATTTTTCACATAGATCTCCATTTCTCAACGTCCTTTTCAGGCAAGTACCTCCACTCGGCGGCCATATTGCAACACTTTTTGGGCACTTATCGTGCATTTATTTCAGCAGAAATGCGTGTGCGTAAGGCTTCACGACACCAATCTTGCTCCAGCAGCGAGATCACAACAGATGATTGGCACGATGTCTTCACAGCACACCACATGATTGACTCAATGTATTTTACAACACACCACATGATTCACTCAATGTATTCACATGTCGACGTTTTGCCACGGAAGGGTTGTGATATGTGTAGACATATGATGTGTAGACAACTGCCATATTAGCGTTACAAACTAACCCCATGCATTACTATGGAGGATTTTTTGAGTGCTGTATCTCCTCATTAGAAAGTCTTTGGTAAAACTGGTTATTCTGGTACCCCCCCCCCCAAAAAAAAAGTAACTAAGTAACTTTTACTTAAAGTACATTTTAAATGAACTACTTTTTACTTTTACTTGAGTACTTTTTTAGATCGGTATTTTAACTTGTACTTAAGTAATATTTCATCAAGGTATTGGTACTTTTACTTGAGTACAATATTTTCGTACTTTTTCCACCTCTGCCAGTCTTCTAAAACTATTTTATGCTCCGCAACAGTGCTGTGGTATCTGTGTGCTTGATGGTTCAGTGCTTGTTGAGCATGTTCCCTCTTTTTGCTCATCAGCATTTCTGAAGCAGGAACAAAGTACACAAGCATAACTGATAACTTCTGGATAACTCATGATCTCATAGACACAAAAAAACATCCCAGATTACACTGTAATACACTCCTTCTTCCTCAGACACACACACACACGTGAGTAAACATGTGACTGGTAAGTTTTCTTTTGGTGGACACCATTTCCATGCAGTAGTAATTGCTTTCTTTTGTCTGTTATTTGCAAAACAATGTGCTTTGTTCTTTCTTGAAAGGATGTCTAAGCCAAATGGCATTGATGTATGTCGCCATTAGCTTTGTATCACTGTGGTTATGCGTCAGCATCATCCAGGAATTTGAAAGATTTGCCTGTGTATGTGTGTGTCTGTCAAATTAAGTTAGCTGGAAAGATGTTCACAGCTTTTAGAATGCACAAGATGTTTTGGTGATAAAGCTCAGTATCTGATGAAAACTCCACAACTTCTTACATTTAAGCTAGTGAAGAGCATGAATATTTCAACACTAGATTAAAGACCTGGGGAGGGGGAGCTTTTGCATGTGTGTGTACATGCATGTGTGTCTGTGTGTGTTCATGTATGTGTGTGTGTGTGTGTGTGTGTGTGTGTGTGTGTGTGTGTGACAACCCCGCACCGATAACAGAGAGGGAGTTAAGTTGTAACATACCATGTTACCTCATGCTTGATGCAATTGTGGATGACCTCAGAAGACTCCAGGTGCAGAATAGGACGTGGTTGTTGCAGAGAGAGGGTGACACAGGAGGTGTCTGCTGGCTGTTGTGTGGCATTATTGGATGCATGTACAGTGCAGTGTGCTAGAATAGAGGAAGTCTTTCTAAGCTCCAGTTGGAGGGCAGCTTTAGCTGAAAGGGGATCTAGGCTTGGGCAACAAACTCGAGCTGATCTGCCCCTGGCTAAGACTACTGGACTCTCCCTTTTGCCATGCACACAAACACACACACACTTTTTTTCTCTCTTACAAAAATACATGCTCTCCCATTCTCCTGACCTCTCATTTACACACACAGTCACAGAAACACATATTTAGTCTCTCTCTTGCACACACATGCACACACAGACACACACACACGCACACACACACACAGACCCCCCCCCCCTCACTCTGTGCTCAGTATTCATTATTTTTACGCACACCACATATGCCTACAGTAGTTTAAAAACAAGGGTTTTCTTTTCTGTTATCACAAGAACAATTGATTTGTTACTAATAAGCGAAACATGTTTTGCAGTTGTCTACATACATCGGCCTGAAATCATATGGTAGATGCATAGACACACAGCTGGTCATAAGATGTGATCTTACATGAATTTGACAATACAGTACAACACAGCAGGCACAAGCTGACGTTCACAGGGTTACAAAGTTCACTGTGGGTTTTAGCATACAGGAACAGTTTCAGACAAATGCTATATGGCCTTCAGATATATCTATTTTTATCGAGCGTATTTCCTCGTCAAGCTTGTGTGGCGAGGCTGGGCCAAAATACCAGCAGGATCCTCTCTGACGTCACCCGCACGTCTGTGAGGGCATGCAGATAAACACACACACACACACAGAGACACACACACACAGGTGTACACAGACAGGTGTACAGGCACACATAGACACACACACACAAAAAGGAGTACAAACACACACGCACACACACAAGAGGTGGGCAGGATTACACAGGACTATAAACAAACACACCCACACACACACACTAAAGAGTTGGGCGGAATTGCACACAGCTGGGCATTGCTGTTGACATGCCAAACACAACAGCTTTCACCACATCCTATTGTGTTTCCACTCTAGAGTTAGCAGTCAGGTCCTATAAAACAGATCTCTGATTTTATGATCCATCAACACAGTGTTTATCCAAAACCGCTTACATCACAGATAAGGTATATTTTCTCATTATTCGTCCACTCTCACTTCCTGTCTATTACACCTGTGGCCTATTAGCACCTTGCCCAACCTGTTGAGCTATGGCGAGAGGATAGCATCAGTGCGTCATCAAGGGATTTGAGAGCCACCGCGTTTCTACTTTCCTCCCATAGCTACTTTTCGCTGCACCTGAGCAAACAGCACGCAAAGTGTGCAGAACGTGGACTTGATAACAAAATGGCTTCCGGGACCGAAGGAAGAGCAAACATAAAACTGCACACTTAAGTCCAGACTGCACACATACGCCCATCAGGCACAATATTCCTCTGTGTGTTTTTTTGTTTTGTTTTGTTTATTTTACCTCATCATAAACTACCTCTTTGTTATGTCAGAACTTGGCTTTAGTGTTTTATGAAGTGGTTTACACACCTGAGGTATGATTGATATGATCGTACTTCATTAATATTGATCATATTGTTTATTTGAATGCTGCGCTTCATGGACAGTCACAATCACCATCCCCACCCCAGCAAATGATTTTCCCTGCAAGAATGGAAGGACTGCTGCCAGTAGCCCTGCAACTTGTTAGTAGCCCAAGACCTTCAACTGTATACCCATCAACATCCCACCTTGTTGGTAGACCAAGACCTTCAACTGTATACCCATCAACATCCCACCTTGTTGGTAAACCAAGACCTTCAACGGTATACCCATCAACATCCCACCTTGTTGGTAGACCAAGACCTTCAACTGTATACCCATCAACATCCCACCTTGTTGGTAGACCAAGACCTTCAACTGTGCGGTTTTTTAGTACCTCAAGACCCTTAGCACCAAAGGTGCGCATGGCACCTTCACGGCCTCCCTCTTTCCACTCAGAAGGATCTCTTAAGCAGCAACAACCTCTTAGTTCATATTGTCAGCTGGCATATAGCAGCTGCAGTGGACAATTATTTGATGATGATGATGATGATGATGATGATGATGATGACTGTATTGTATGATATTCTCAGGGTCCCTGCAATATAAATGGTACTGAAAGTAGTTTTGAGAACATGCCGGGACCCAGTAAGCCCATGACATTCTCTATTCCTGTATTGACAAGAAATAGAACACAAATGCATCGAGCTTATAGGGTAAACCAGTCCAATCTCCTACCCGTACCAATTCAACCTCAGATTTCCCCCATGGACCATTTTTCCCCAACACTTACAGCAAAACTAGCACTCCTAAATATCAGATCTCTTTCAAACAAATCATTCTTAATTAATGATCTAATTTGCACACACAACCTTGATTTTTTACTTTTAACTGAGACATGGTTAGATCAAGCAAACAGTGCTGCTACTCTCATTGAATCAGCTCCCCCAAATTTCAGTTTTTTGTGTGCTACCAGAGCAAATAAAAAAGGTGGGGGGATAGCCACAATTTTTAAGACGTCTTTTCAGTGCAATCAGTCGTCATTCGGTGACTTTACTTAATTTGAATATCTGTGTGCACGCATTAAGTCTTCTCCTCAGATTTTATTACTGACAATTTACAGGCCTCCAAAACATTCAGCAAAAGTTTTTCTTGAAGAGCTAGGTGAACTGCTTTCAGTCGTTTGCATAGAGTTTGACTGTCTTATTATATCAGGGGATCTAAACTTGCATGTGGATAATCCTGAAAACAATTACGCCAAGGAATTCATTGCACTAATCGATACTTTCTCCCTAACACAGCATGTACAGGGGCCAACACACTCTCTCGGCCATACCCTCGACCTTGTTATCACAAAGGGTCTCGATGTCTCTACAGCTGTTAAAGACCTGGCCTTATCTGATCATTTCTGCGTGTTCTTTGATGTGTCTATGTCCCCACACACTCAAAACAAAGCTATGATGGTAAAAAGGAGAATCCTAAATGATCAGACAAGTGCTCTCTTTGAGCAAGCACTTTCACTAAAGTCAAGTCAACTGTCAGACTCTGTAGAAGACTTATTTGATCACTTTAATGCAAAAATGGCAAACATTATGGATGACATTGCTCCATTACAATTCAAGAAAGTTAAGGACAAACAGAAAGCACCATGGAGGCAAAATCCAGCAGTTAAACTTCTAAAAAGAGAGTGTAGGAAGACTAAAAGAAAATGGCGTAAATACAAACTTCAGATCCACTATGAAATCCATAAAGAGATGCTCCGCACATATAACTCTGAAATATGCAAAGCAAGACAGTCCTTTTTTTCTAACATTATCAATAGAAGTTCAAATAACACTCGTATTCTATTTTCAACTGTTGATAAATTAACAAATCCCCCCTCACAATTAGCGCCTGAACTTCTCTCAACTAATAAATGCAATGAGTTTTCATCTTTTTTTAAAGGTAAAATTGACAAAATCAGACTCAACATATCTGCTCAATTACAAATTCAACAACCTCAACTTCCAGCAACAAACAGAGGGAAACTAAACTTAATGTCAGAGTTCAGCTTGATGGACTACGAAACACTTAAAAAAACGGTACAGAATCTCAGCTCTTCCACATGTGTCTTAGCGGCGGATGTCCTTCAAATTGTAAATGTATCACTGCTGTCTGGCACTTTTCCTAAGTCACTGAAAACAGCTGTTGTAAAGCCACTTCTCAAGAAGAATAACCTGGATGCCTCCATGCTAAACAATTACAGGCCCATATCCAATCTACCTTTTATTGGCAAAATTATTGAAAAAGTAGTCTTTAATCAATTAACTTTTGATTGCTTTCAATCTGGTTTTCGGGCAAATCACAGCACTGAAACAGCTCTCATTAAAGTTTCCAATGACATACGCCTAAACACAGATTCAGGTAAAACATCAGTCCTAGTGCTACTGGACCTTAGTGCAGCATTTGACACTGTTGATTACAATATTTTACTACACAGACTAGAACACTGGGTTGGATTTACAGGCATAGTTATCAGCTGGATAAAATCATATCTACAAGAAAGGAGCTTCTTTGTTGCCATCGGAAACTGTACCTCAACACCAACGTCCTTGACCTGTGGTGTTCCCCAGGGGTCGATCTTAGGGCCACTATTATTCAACCTCTATATGCTCCCACTTGGACAAATCATCCAAAATAACTTGATTTCATATCATAGCTATGCAGATGACACACAAATTTACTTAGCTCTGTCACCAAACGACTATGGTCCTCTTGAATCTATGTGTCAGTGTATAGAACAAATCAACACCTGGATGTCTCAAAATTTTCTTCAGCTGAACAAAGAAAAAACTGAAGTAATTATATTTGGTAAAAAGGAGGAAAGACTTAGGGTTGCCACTCTCCTTGACACAAAAGGGTTAAAGGGAAAGGATACAGTTAAAAATCTTGGTGTATTAATTGACAGTGATCTAAATTTCAACAGCCACATGAAAGCGACAACTAAATCAGCTTTTTACCACCTCAAAAATATTGCCAGACTCAGAGGGCTGATGTCAAAATATGACTTAGAAAAACTCATTCATGCATTTATCTCCAGCAGGGTTGATTACTGCAATGGACTGTTCACAGGCCTTCCTAAAAAGACTATTAAACAGCTTCAGATGATACAAAATGCAGCAGCTAGGATTCTAACAAAAACTAAAAGAACTGACCACATTACTCCAATTCTTAAGTCCTTGCACTGGCTTCCAGTAAGTCACAGAATTGACTTTAAAGCTCTATTGCTTGTTTATAAATCAGTAAATGGAGCAGGACCTAAATACCTGTCAGACATTCTTCAGCAGTACACACCTTCTTTTCCTCTCAGGTCCCAGGTGAAAAACCTGCTAGTAAAAGCTACTGTTAGAACTAAACATGGTGAAGCAGCTTTTAGCTGCTATGCGGCTCAGCTGTGGAATCAACTTTCGGATGACATTAAAAAGGCCCCAACTGTAGCCAGTTTTAAATCTAGACTTAAGACCAAACTGTTCTCAGATGCTTTCTGCTAACTGTGCCGAGTTACAAATTCTGAATCTGCCTTGATAATTATTCTACTTTATCTTTTATTACTTTTTTTTTACTACTTTTGCCTTCGTTTTTTGCTTACTAATTATCCTTTATTTTTAAATTATTTTACATTGTGTTTTATGTTTTCTTTTTATTATGATCTTTACCTTTTAACTATTCTTTGACTATATTGCCTTTCTATGCTTTTTATTTGTTATTATTGTTTGGTTTTGTTTATGTAAAGCACATTGAATGACCTCTGTGTATGAAATGCGCTATATAAATAAACTTGACTTGACTTGACAATACATCTTCATAAAGTAATAGGAGTCGGTATAAATCAGTTTGACAAAGTAAAGGAATAACATGAATCAAACATTGTGAGGAGCACAGCAATGGTGTCGCTGAATGACTGAGAATATTCTAGAAGGAAGGAGAGGAAGAGAAAGGCGTTAAAGAGACGCCCTGATCTGTGCTGACCGTAGGGGCCCTGCACGGCCTCCACCGGACGTGTGAGAGCTCTCAGGTAGGTAGTAGAGTGGGGAGTTGGGTGTGTGTGTGTGTGAGTGTGTGTGTGTGTGGTTGGGGGCAGAAGAGAGGAGCCATTAAACACCACATTCCCAGAATTCTGCTGACGGCAAAGTCCTGGCCCTTGTGTGTGCGCTGTGTGAATTCTGCGAGAGTGGAGTGTTATGTCACCCTGCGTCCGGAAGGTTCTCTCTCCCGTGGCCGAAGGCCAGCTGCTCCTCTCCCCTCCCCTCCTCTCCGCTCATTCAGTCGCTTGCGCCATCCTCTTCTCCTCCTTGGTATTTACATTGACTTCTTCACTGGCTCTCTTAAGCGGCCGAATGCATGCCTGAGAGCAGTGGAAACTGGATAAGAGCGCGCCGCTCCTGAAAGGAATTAGGGCCGCAGACAAATATGAGCGTGTATTATTCTCTGCAGTAAATGTGAACCATCAAGGCCTTTAAGGTGTGTGTGTGTGTGTCTGGTCTGTGTGTATACTGGAATGTTCTTTTTGGATCTTTGCTGAGTGGCCAGAGGTTTCAGATTATGGACAGGCAGCTAGGAGCGAAGGAGTGAAGGAATGCAATATACTGTAGCTTCATGCTTTGAAAAAAAAAAATTCTGCTTGGGACTTAGGGGCGCTGAAATAGCTGATAGAGAGAAAGAGAGAGAGACAGAGAGGGGGGGTCATGGCTCTCATCACTTGAAGAGTATTTGAAATTAAGAGCTAGTAAAAGATTGACTGAATACAGTCAGGGGAAAAGTTTGTCCAAAACTCGCCCCACTGGATGAATATTGTTTTTTATCTGGAGTGCAGTCCAGAAGTCTGACCAAATAGGCCTCAGGCAATGTGCTCATGATAATTTTTTGCATTACAGTGATGTTAAAACTAAGTAAATCAACTTTGGCAGGAAGAAATCTCTCTGATCATTTTTCCAGTCCCGGATGATGGCATTTCAACACAGTTTACGGCAACTGCTTTGGAAAAAAGACTCTCAGTCCTTCTTTTGTCATTCCAAGTTATGACCAACAGCATCCAACCATAGGCAAACCATCAGTCGAATACCCACTGGTGAACGCAGTCCTGTTATCTTTTAATTAAAATCACCCGAAACCAAACAGCTTTGTCATAAAATCCGACGTAATCCTTCCCTGCGCAGTCCCGAGCCCACCTTTTGGAGTGGGCTGAGTTAATTTCATGCGGTGTTATTTAATATGCATCGTAGTGAAAGTGAAGATTAGGTGGGGAGCGCAGGTGCCATGTCGACTTACCGGAAAGAGAGCTGGCTTGTTTGTTCTCGCTGGGAAACTCGATGTCCAAAACAAATCTCCATGGCAGTGTTTTTTGGCCAGCTGGACAAAACAGTCCTGTCATGCATATACACACACTTCTTTAGTAAAGGTGTGTGTTTGCTCAGTTTTGTCTATTATTGGATACTGGCAAAGTCAATGTTTACAAGCAATGCTTAAGGCAATCATTCAGCAACACAGAGTAATACAACACTGCACAGCGTTTGGATAGCAAAATGCATTCACTGAAAGGATAACCTATAGCATGGGTGAACTCAGGTGAACCCGTTAGCAAATGTGTTCGTCGGGGTTCACCCAGACTCTACTGACAGAGCCAAAGATGACGAGAGAGAAATAGTTTGAGGCATGTCCAGTGACCTTGAGTACCGTGTCTTTGAGACTACAAGGAAGCAGATCTCATTTCAGACAGACTCCGACATTTTCTTTCCTATCTGGGTGAATAATGTCTGCTGCTATTCTCGATGTTATCAGGTCCTCTGCTGTGAGAAAATATGTGAGTTTCATAGGTTTGTAGCCTGAGAATTAAGTGCATACTGATCCAGTCATTAGCATTAACAATAGTATAGTGTTTGCATGCACAGTAGTGTATGTGCATAATAATTTTGTAATTAATAATTTCGATCTTATTCTAGTTGCACCTATCCCCTTGAAAATTCAATATCTTTTTTTTATTATTATTTCCTTCTTCAATGTCCTTAACAACTTTCTGAATGGTCCTTGGTATTGAATAACAACTCATGTACAGACAGGTGACTACAGAGCATGAGAAAGTTCCCTTTGTTGATATATATGCACAGTCTGGTGTTTTTTATATGCACAGTAAAGGAGCACAGTAAAGACAAACATGTAACCTGTGAACTAGAGGTTTCATAGTGGCTATGCTGTTGTGTCAGGCACTTCAGGGCCACCGTATATATCCTTTACTTGTGTTATATCAAATTCCTTTTAGGCAAGTCCCTCCACTCGGCGGCCATATTGCAATGCATTTTGCGCACTTATCGGGCATCTATTTTAGGCAGAACTGCATGTGAGTAAGGCTTCACAACACCAAGATCACAACACATAACATGATTGATGTATTCACAACATACCACATGATTGGCACAATATATTTCCAGAAGAGGCGGAATATGTGTAGACGACTGCCAAGTTTGCGAAACTTTGCGTTACAAACTAGCCCCATACATTTCTATGGGAGATTCTTTGAGTGCTGTGTCACCTCGTTAGAAAGTCTCTGGTTATATCCTGAAGGTGAGAGATAACATTACAACAATAAAATCTGACCCCACACTCTACATTATACAATACTAAACCACTTGAACTCAGCAGCCTTGAGAACTGGGACACTGCAGCAAATAAAAAGGATTGATTGGTTTACATAGATAGCTGTGGCCGCTGTGGCAGTCTTTTGGTTTAACAATCAACAGTATCACTCTTTCAGACAGTGATATCTCTTTGAATGGGTGTTTCCTCTGTAGTAAATGCAACCACATTGGTGAAATGTTCCAGTATTTAATCAATATGGACTTTAGGAGAGTCAGACAGCATCATGAGAAGTGGTCTGAATACACACACACACACACACACACACACAAACACTTCAGAAAATTGCTTGCATCTGTTCTAAGATGAAGGCTCAGATAAGATTTTATCATGTGGGCCTCAAGGCACTCCTGGGGTTTGTTGTTTTTATGAGCGAATCTCTCCTCCAAAGCTTCTGACATACAGTATAGGTGAAGAATGGATGTGTTGTAATACTGGTGTGTCTTCAAAACACCCAAGTAAGCTCACACAATAAAAGAGAGGCAACTATTCCAGGGAGCTTGACTTGTAACTGGTTGTGATTTCTCTTGGATTCGTTCCAGTCATCTCCTTGCTGACAGATATGACTCACTGAAAGTATGTCGATTGGCCACAAGACAGGCCCCAGCACCTCCCGAAAGCATATCATCTGATTTGTGCACATCTTCTCTTACGGAAAAAAGTGACCTGCATCAGATAAGGACTCCTTGCACTCCAACAGGTGGCTAGACTATCTGTTAAGAGCCACAGTGGTGGTACCGCTTGGACTAGAACCGAGGAGTTCCACTTGGAATGCCAGCTCCCTAGAGCCCCACCACCCCTGGGTGGGTAGTTAGTGTTCAGTGAGTGAGGCCTCTATAATGCAGTGTGTGTGTGTGTGTGTGTGTGTGTGCGTGCGTGCACATGTGTGTGCGTTCGTCCGCATGTGTGTGTGCATGCGTATGTGCACATGTGTGTGTGTGTGCGTGCATGTGTGTAAGTAGGTGTGTGCGTAGATGTGTGTGTGTATGTGTGTGTGTGGGTGGGTGGGTGTAGATCCCTGTGGAATAGCCTGTGAAAGAATTGTTAAAGATTAAATATTAAGAAACACCCCAAGGGAGAAAGGAGTGAAGGAAACTATGAGATTTGATTCTAGTCACATAAACAGAGATGATTGCTATACTGAACAGAAAGGACTAGCGGGGTTTTACACAGTGAATGGCTTTTCCCTTTTACACTGTTCATTAAACTGGTAGTTTTATCCAAGGTGATTTACTGTCCTATCAGTGTGTGTGTGTGTGTGTGTGAGGAGGATTTTCACTATCATCGTTTCTCCTAGACCCCTTTGCCTGGCTTGTTGAAACAGATAAAGAACTAGACAATTGGCTTTGGGCCCAGCGAGACAGATTGAGAAGATCCCTGACAAACTGAATGGAGAATGATTTACTGAATTATACGATGAAGGTTTGCCCATTTCATTTATCAATTTTTTCCCCCATACACTTCTACTTATAAATAGCATGTGTGTGTGTGTGTCTTCTTGTTGCAAACTCCCATTTCATAAACTCCAACAGATGTGGCTCTAGATTGGATGACATTCTGTATAGATGTTGAAGAGTTGTTCCCACAGCGGGGAGACCTTTTGAACAGGGAAGCATCTTACTCAACAAACAGAATGCCTTCGTTTCCTTAAATGAGTCATCTGCTATTATATAACACCAGTTAAAGGTATTTTGAAGTCTACTTGTCTATCTTTAAATCTATTGTAGCATTGTTTGAGGAGTATTAGTCCTTGACATGAAGGATTATTAGTCCTTGACATAAAGGTCACATGGAGAAGACAAAGCAAGCATGTTACGCAAAGGTAGCCAGTGCAAGACAATACGTCTCATGGTGAGCAAACAACATGCACATTCTTTCCTCTTCATTCCATACCTGCACAACACATGCAGCCTCTTTCCCTCGGCAGGGAGGAAATAAATCATATCCTTGTTGCGCTGATGAGGAAAGCAGTGCATGCACGTGTGTGTGTGTGTGTGTGTGTGTGTGTGTGTACAGTATGTGTGTGTGTGGAGTAGCGTAAAGGTCATCAGGTCACCAAACTCAGGGAAATATCATTTCTGCTCAGCTCAGCAGTCCCTCTTCCTCCTCCTCCCCCAGAATGTATGCTGTGGGGTACAGGAACACACTCTCCTGAAGATCTATGTAACGTGAGCAAGATCCCTGCACATGAGTTTGCCTAACAGTTTTCTTTACTAGCTTTGCCGTAGAGGCACCCTACTGCACATGTGCCATATGACAGGAAGGTTATAAGTATCTGAACATTTTCTTGGCCAGTTGCAAAAACACTAAAACAAATCATAGCATTAATAAAACAAAGTCACTCACTCTGGCTCCGAATGTATTTCTGTTTATTTAAGATAATATTTTAGCCCTTCATACCTTCCTCACATCCAAGATGGAGTCAGACTGGATGATACTTTTTAATCATTGTTCTGTTCTGTGGAGAACGATTTACTGAATTATACGATGAAGGTTTGCCCATTTCATTTCATTTTTTCCCCCATACACTTCTACTTATAAATAGCATGAGTGTGTGTGTGTCTTCTTTTTGCAAACTCCCATTTCATAAACTACATTAATCATTGTTCTGTTCAGGTAATTGGCACCTTGCGTCATACCATCACTCATATCACACCATCAAAGAAGCCCAGATTGGATCATAGGTAGTCTTGTGGCAAGTATTTGTTGATCGTTGGAGATAGCAGAATAGCTCTATTGCTGAGTGCGTTGTGTTACTAATAATGATCAGAAACTGCTTTCTACGTGCATTTAGTGTAGCTTGTGATCTGTAATCTGTAATGTAGCTTGTGTATCTGTAATCTGCAGTTTTTCATATCGATCTCCATTTCTCGAGGTCACCGAGTACTGTCAGTATGAAAAGAAAAAAATTAAATCGGTAATACAGCCAGGCAGCTACAGTATTGAGCTCCACTCAATAATGATCAGAAACACCAGGGAGGGTGTTCACCATGCTTTCTATGTGCATTTAACCTAAAAAGACCAAACCTCATCATTGACTAATCATTTCCAGAAAAAGCAAACAGGTAATCTCTCTCCAGGGGACACATGTGTATTGTTGGAGCTAGCTGTTAGAGGGACGAATAATACTTTTGAGCCATTATGACGTAACAAAGGGGACGGAATGGTAAGGAGCTTATTTACTGGATAGCCGTGACAACATGGAGGGAATTGTAGAATTCACCGCAAACTCGAGGCGATGATTAGAACCCAACAGGCATAGCAAGGAGCGGCCTTTTATGTGATGCAATGACATGATCGGGCCACATGTTTTTCTTTCTGAAAAGGTCACTCATTGTTTCGTCTTTCATATTCATGTGAATGGCTGAGAGGACTACTTCCCCCGGGGGATAAACAATTGCTCACAAACAGGTGGATTGATTTCACCGCTGTTGCCTGCCCCAGACCCCCCCCCCCCCCCCCCCTCCTCTGGGCTGTCATCAGAACTATGGCTGGGAACTGAGCCAGGACGCGTGACCCGGGTCATCACAGCTGTTAAGCCTTTCCCTCTCTCCCTCTCTCCCGCTCGCTCTCAGGAGCTGTCAGTGAGCGCACACGGAGAAGCACGTGCGGAACCCCGAAAAGCTTTGAAGATACGGGCGTTATGTATCTTCTGTGGGGGTTTTTTTGCCTCTGGTGAAATGGAGACGCATCTGAAAGAAATTACCTGCTGGCCTGGGCCTGGTTCCTCTCTCGCTACCTCATCCACAGATATGGGGTTTAGCACACAACTGGAGATGAGAGTGGAGATACAATACCCTCATATCTCTCTCTATCTCTCTATTTCTCCCACACTCTCTCTATCTATCTCATTCTCTCTCCTGTGCACTCTTTCTCGCTTAAGTAGGCCTGTGAGGCAGTCTGTCTCCAGTGTCCATATTACGCTATTTTCTCACCATGTTAAGATGCAGTGGAATCACATAAAACATATCCAAACCAACGATAGTTTAAGGGCAGATAAATGGCAGCTAGAGAAAAAGCTGGACCTCCACAACATGTTCAGGAAGTCTGGAAGTTTTGGCCACACAAGGAAAGCTGATTAAGTCCAAAAGATAGTTCCCTTGACCTAGAATTAGTTAGTGACATGAACACCTTATAATATTGGTAATAAAAGAAAATGTATGCATGTGTTCATTTCTTCAACAAATAATGTATTGTAGTGTAGTGTAGTAGTGTAGTGTAGTGTAGTGTAGTGTAGTAGTGTAGTAGTGTAGTGTAGTATAGTGTAGTGTAGTGTAGTAGTGTAGTAGTGTAGTGTAGTGTAAGAGCAGGGATTGCATGCAGTAGCCTTATAGTCACATGTTCGATTCCCAGCTGCCACTGTTTGAGCAAGACACTCAACCCAGACTTGCTCCAGGGAGTCTGACCCTGCAATTTACTGTAAGTCGTTTTGGAGAAAAGTGTCAGCCAAAAAAGAAAGATAAAGAAACAGAAGCTGGGAAAGAGACTAAAACATCCAGCATTCTGGGAGGAGGAGGAGGAGGAGGAGGATGGGACAGTAGCTGAGGGGAAATACTCTCCCAATGAAGACCCTCATACCCCTGCAGGTTCTGACGCGTTGGAGGCCAGGAGAGTGTAGTGTCCCTGGGCTGAGATGACCACATGACTGTCCTCATCCATGGGAGGCAGGGGAAACGTTTCCAAAACACTGTTGGCTGTGGCGCAAGCGGCAGCACTGTAGCACATAGGGAGTCGGCTTCAGTTCCGACCTGTCCTCATTTGCCCATCCCACACCATGTCGCTCACCACACGTCTCACTCTGTCCACTGTCCTATCAACATAAAGGCTAAAGCCCTGTTGCAGTTGTATGATGATATGTTTGGGAGTAAGGACAGTGGAAGTTTTCTCTGTATCTTAAATGATCTCTGTTTCTCAAGGCATGATTTTAAAGATGCTCCCAGAGTGTAGCACTATAGCTGTCTGGCTGCTCTAGCTGTTGGCTGCAGCAACTCGAGCTAGGTAGCACTGATGGGGTTTTTTTCTTTTTGTTTTTTTGCATTTCTAGTAGTGGAGCAATAGGATCAAAGGTGATTTAATTTGATATGATAGGACTTATATCTAGTTAGCAGTGTGGGTGTGGAGAAGGAAGTAAGCTATTTGCAAACAGCCATCAAACGCTCAAAAGTCATCTCCATTCTCTCCTGCTTTTGTCAGAACAAGTGGATCCTATCCACGGGCCAGATCTATTAAGATAAATCAAAAGCACAAGATTGTCTGATCCCTTGTGCACTGATATTCCTGGCCCCCTCTCCAGTTCATAACCCCATACAGGTATTTTTCTTTCCTCTTCTCCTTCTGTCTTTCTTTATATTCCTCCCTCAGGCATGAGTGTATCCGCTCCTCCATGTGAGTACTTCCAGGAGGCAGTAAATAACTCTGACATTATCATGTCTGCCCCAATACAGAGTTGTTTTCTTCCAAAATGCCCATTTTCTGCTAGATCAACAATCACCCAGGTGTTGAATGCCCTTTCAGGATAAAGGTTGCGGAAAGAGCTGTGGACAACTTTGTGCGGCACATGTGATCTCTGTAGGCAGCTCCTTGGGTCCAGCTCCAGCACCTGGGCCTAATGATTCTACCTGAGTGCGTTCGTAACGACCGCCACGCAGTCTAGGTCATGCACCCGAGTTGGCAGTGGCGGAGGCTTGTATGCCAAAAGCGTGCAAGCACCTGAATTTCCACCTAATGCACAAGCCCAGTTTGGGTTATATACAGTACTAAAACTCACTCACTGCCACGCTTGCATGCATCATTGCTGTGAGTGTGAATGCCAACTCAAACTGTTAGGAGCCAAGACAACATGAAACCAGTTGGAGTCAAAACCATACGTGGCAATGTCTGGGGGTGCAGTTAAAGGCAGTTAAAGGCTAAGTCCATGATTCTAAACCAATATCCACAAGTTTCCACGGGGTGCTGCTGTAAAGAAGAAAATGGGTCAAACTTCCGGTGAGGTGGCGGAAGTAGTATACTTCGTGTTTTTCGTGTGCTAGTTATCGAAGAGGCCAAGTATTTCTCGGATTATTATTTACTATGTAGAGTCGCAAACCATGTTTACACCAGCAAAAGTCTGTTGTGTATGTATGCAATCATGGCTCATCTATAAATGGGAAACAAACATAGTGGCTTAGAATTGACCTGTAAATATTTTCAGCCAATCAGAACATTGCTTCACATTGCACATTGAGCACAGAAGGAAAGGTGTAATTTGATTGGCTGTTAGGCTGAAATATGAATTGTAACCTTAAGCATTTACTATATTTCCTGAATATCTTGTTAGGGTAGAATTTAGAACTAATAATCATTTTCCTGGGAAGTGATGGACTGATTCGCAAAAAGATGTGGTGATTGAGGTACATTTTAAAACGGAACTGTTCCTGAGTATAACAATCGCCTTCTTGTTTCATCAGAATCACCCACTGTATCTTTAACCCAAGGGAACACTCCAGAACCCTGAGGCCTTCCAGAACCCCCTGAGCCGTAATGGCTTACCTGCCTGCCCCCTACCTGTTGGTTTAGTGGAAAACAAATCCTCTCCTGTGCTCTCCATGATGCACGGCGCCAAAGATTGAGCCCAGATGTTTGTTTTTTTGTGCGTCAGGCCCGCAGAACCCCTCGATTTTATGGCCGTGTAAATTTATTGCGGCCCCTCGCGTTTGAAGTCCCGCTTAGCCAAATGCATCATAACCCTGACATGCTGCAGCGCTTTGAAGCTCGACTGACGCTGAGCCCGATATCATAAAAGCCATATCTGCTTGCCATAACTCTCCTCCTACAAAATAATATATCGCTCTCAAGCACAGAGTCTCGCCACCGACATCCTGAACACATCCCTAACTTCGCACAGCACCTGCGTCTTAAGTAAATCAGTGCTACTGGCCTGGAGAAAGGGGGGGGGGGGCAGTTGTTCTTTTAGGAGCTTTGCTTGGAGATGCAAATTGATCAGAGCATTTATGAGAGAAGCTGTTACAGGGAAGGATGTTCTCCCAGGCTTGAGCAAACATGATGGAGAGGTCTGTTACACATAACGCAAGTGGATGTGCCTTAAATCAAGTCAGTGCAATAAAAAGTGATGTTTATTGTTCTCTTATGTCATGGCTTTTTCACCCGCGTCGGGAGTGAATTGTGTATTATTGGACATCAAAACAAAACTCTGAGAGAATAGAGAGGAGTGGCGTCTGTTTTATCCTCTCAACAAGATGAGCAGAAATTAAATGAAAATGACATAAAACGCTCCTCAAAAGCCTCATGTTAACCATGTGGCAGAACCTCTGACTCTAAGTGCAAGGAGCAGGGTGTTCACCAGATCTTTAAATTGTTTCTTTTCAACTGAGAACGGCCCTGCTGAATGTATATCTGTCCATGCATTTAATGTTCAAAATAAAGTTGATTGATATCTACCAGAGGCTTTTATCCAAAGCAATACAGACTTTCAATGGTGGAAATCAAACCAGGGTCAACAGATTGTCAGTCTGTGACGTTAGCGCTGCTCTACCACACAGCAGACACCATTGACCTCTGAAGTTCAGATCTGGCATCTTGCGATTTTTCCTATGGGAAAATAACATGGGGATTTTGAATTATCACACATGTTAAACTCTCTCAGGGAAGTGACGTGAACGTGAAATGCAGACGTTTTGCTCAACACACTCTTGCTTCTGCCCGAGTGGATACTGTGATCTTTGATACGTTAAGATGGCAAACTTAGATTTTTGCTAGCACAGAGATAACTTGCAATGCAACTTGTCATAGGTAGTTAGCTTCAATTAACATCCGGATCTCCATATGTGGGCAAAGATGGCAGTTTTGGTTCCTTTTTGTAGCCGAACTTCAAAGGTCTATTGCCCAAAGTGCCGCACGGTCCATCTAACAGGCAGGCACCTAACAGTGCTTACACTCAGTTGCTTTGCGTCTGGTCTAATTGTTTCAACTATTGTGCGGCGCTATCACGTCTGGCCAGTTGCATTGATTACAGTGGAAGGTATTACCGGTATTGCAGCAGACGCTCCACTAACGAGACGCTTCAGTTACGTACCTGGTGGAGTCTGCTTGTAAGGCCTATGGTATGCACCCTTTGACATGTGCCTCCCTGTTACTCCCTGGAAAGAGTTTCCACATGTTCATATATCTACTAATCCCTAAGGCTAAGATAGGCTAGGCTAGGCTATACTAAGCTGTTTTTGTTGACCTAAACACAAAAGCTGCAGTAACTTACATTCATGTGTTTGGATTAAAATGGAAAATGTGGTTTATCGAGGGTGGTCTCTCTCACCCCTGCAGGGCAACAAGGCTCCATTAAACCCCTGTAATCTCCCCCTGCTAGCCTTTGCATACCCCCATATATCATCGTCCGCCCCTAACAACACACCCGAGACATGCACAGAAACCGCTTTACTTGGTATTTTAGTAGTGTTAGTAGTTTTAGTGCAACTAGTAGTGCAACTGCATGGAAGCGATGTTGCATTTGATCCTTTGGAGATTTCTGATTGTTTACTGCATTTTTTATTTATTGTCTGAAAATTAATTCCACGCTCATAAAAGTTGATTTCCGCCACAGTTGTCCTGATATAACCTCGTGCTCTGAATAGCACTGAGGCCTCCCACCATTCTTAAGTTAAGTTAGTTAAGTTAAGTTATACTGTATAGTCCTATAGGAAGTTCTTATTGGACATTTGTTCTCTGCATTTTACCCATTCCGGTATTCTGACTGAAGTAACACTCGTAGTGTGTGTTGTATGTGTTTGTGGCATTGTGCTTTGCTTTCTTCTGTGGGGACTGACTGACAGACTGCATCTGCAATTGAGCTCAGGACAAAGGGACTAAAAAGGCTGCTGTTGGCTATAAATAAGGACAATAAAATGGCAAACTTGAAACATTCTCTCATTTCTCCTCGCCTCTCCCATCCCTGACCCTCTTTTCTCCTCTCCTCTCCTTAATTTCCCTCTCTTCTCCTATCTTCTCTTCTCTTGTCTTCTTTTATTTTCCTCTCCTCTCTTCTCTTTTCTTCTCTTCTCCTCCTCTTTTTCCTCTGCTCTCTTCTCTCCTCTTCTCCTCTCTTCTCTTTCCTCTTTTTTCCTTTCCTCTCTCCTCTCCTCCTCTCCTTTCTTCTCTTCTTTTCTCTCCTCTCTTCTCTTCTTTCTTCTCTTCTCTTATCTATTTTCTTCTCCTCTGTTCTTCCCTTCTGTCGGCTTCCACCCCCGTCTCTTACGCCATGGCTCTCTCCAGGCTCTGCTGGACTGGGGGTGTGGGAGGAGGGGATCTCATCTCAATGTCTGGCACAGCCTTTCCTCATCATCATCATCATCAACCACCACCACCATCATCATCATCATCCCCCGAAGCATTGATCTTCCGTCCAACATAAACACCACAACCCCTAAGCCCAAAACACCCAAACCCCATGCTGTTTCTGTGGCTCAAACTGGTAGAGCCATGTGTGTGAGTGTGTGTGTGTGTGTGTGGTGTCGAAAGCCTACGGTTTGATTTCCTGGGAGGGCACAGTCCGTTGAAATGGATTTCACAGTTAGTGTATAATATGTGGAAATTTTATCTGCAAACAAACTTATGGAAATGTTGGACTTGGCCTGTGGTATAGCACAAAACAGTGTACTTTGGTATGTGTGCCTCAAAGTGTAATGGCTATGATACATTATCACTTTGGGTTGCACTATTTATAACACCCAAATGACCTCAGTTTTAAAGCATATGTTAAACTAATAAATGGACATACAGTATCCCGGTGATGCAATCAGTGGTTTAATTACTTTACCAGAGGAGTTAACCGACTCAACTCTTTGTCTCGCCTTGTTTCGCATTTTTTTTGTATTTTCCGTGTTTTCACCGACACCGACCGACGATTCTCTTCTCTGGTCTTGGTTCTTCTGTCCATCACCAGTAACCGCGGAGAGAGTGCACACTACACAGAGCGTGATACATAGTCAGAAACACCCACAAAAGCGTTAATTAAGCCCAAGACATAGTGTTGTGGCGATCCGATAAACGAAAGCCTTTGTTCAGCACAAAAGAAGAGAGACACAGGCACACACACACAACAGCCCACCTTCCTGACCACATATGCACATGACTTAAACCCATTGTTCCTCATCTAACCAAGCAAGCAAGCACAGATCCCTGCTCCTCTAACCAAAGGCTGGAGAGAACAAAGGCGGTTGTGTTGCCAGCTAGGTCCGGACAACGGGGAGCAGATCAAATAAAGCGCTTTCCCAGAAGTGTCCCATCAGGAAGCTGTGACCCCCGTAGGCCTCAGGAGCCTGGGGAGTGGGTAGGTGGGTTCCCCGGTGAGAGCTTCACCGAGCAGAGCCTAAGTGATACCAGCTGACTGACTGATGTAGCTCTTTCTTTTTTTCCTCCTCTTTTTGGTCAACCCTTCAGGAGTTATTGCAAAAAGTCATGCTTTGATGGTTGGTTAGTTGGTTGCTATATACCACACATCTAATATATTGCTTTCACTGTAAGAGTTCAATTTGGGGGTAGAGGTAGAGCTTTATAGCTGAGTATTCTTGCTTTGAATGTGCAGGCCCAACGCATATAATCAGACCTCAAAGATAATCTCTCAATCACATTACAGTTGACACTGAAGATCTTCTTATTGCCTTACAAGGAATACTGACATCCAGACGCTCTTCAAGAGCAAAATATGCTTCTGGGATTCCTCTGGCAAAACCATTTCTTTAGCGTTTTTTTTTTTCTCTTTTCACTTTTGTCAGCTCACAAGGAGTTGCTGGAGACTGTGGTGCCATGGTAGCAATCAGACCCTACATAGCAGGCCTGAGGCTTTGCTGTTTATCCTTGTGTGGGAGTTCAAAATGTGGCCAGGCTTTAATGGCCAACTCTTTCAGCTCAGTGAAAGCAGCCACAATGACTAAATTAGAAAAAGGGAAATGTCCATGAATAACCATGACAGGGAGGAGAGTAGAGGAGAAGAGGCAACCTTTAATCGCCTTCTTCCATTTTCCTCGCCCTCCCTCTCTCTTCAAAATTACTGTCCGGAGAGAACATATTCCCCTACAAGGAATACCGGTATTCCGGGGTCTTCTGGGTGAAAATTCCAATTCCTTAGCTCTAAAAAATCAGGTCCTCTTGGGATGTAAAGTCTCCAAACAACACAACATGCATTCTGAGCCACATCGAAGAGCTCCATGAGAAGGACCATTCTCAGAAGAGAAGAATAAATCTGAATTAAGATGTAAACAAGTCTCCTAAATCTGTACATAAGTTCAGGCCAACCCATGACAGTTTCTTCATGGTGTCTTAACTGTAAAAAACTGTTTATCATTACTACAGAAAGCCATTGGCTGGAGTCATACCGCACTGTAATAATTCTTAGTTCTTAGAACACTTGTGCATTTATATTTGGGTGAAGCAAGAGAAACTGCCAAACACTCTTTCCTAACACACACCCATTGACCACACACACACACACACACACACACTCACTCGTGCTCAAACACACATGCTCACTCACACTCTCTCTCTCTTTCTCTCTCTCTTTCTCACACACACACAGACAGACACACACACACACACACACTTCTCACTCCACTTTCACATAAATATACAAAGGCCGCTTCCGTTCCAGCACACACTGCACTGTGATATTGACCAGGTTGGGCCTCTAATCAGGATTAAGAGCCTGAGACCAGAGTTCTTAGATGAAGGAAACAGTTGTGGGCTAGGTCCAGTGAGGGTCAAAGTCCAGCCACACCACTAGAAGAGGTAACAAATCCCACACCATACACTCAAACACATACACACCCCACACATACACTCAAACACATACACACCCCCCACACACACACAATCAAACACATATACACCCCACACAAAATGTTCACATTCACAAACACACACATACACACGCTCAGACACAGAAGCCACCCTACACTCAAACACATACACACCCCACACATACTTCTCACATTCACAAACACACACACATATAGACATGCACAGACACAGACACACAGAACATATCCATACATGCAGAACATATCTATACACTGACACACACACACACACACACACACACACACACACACACACACACACACACACACACACACACACACACACACACACACTCCTATCCCTCTCCCTCAGTCAGCAGAGCATTAATCACAGGAGCTAAGTGCTGCATTGCCACCCTACTCTCACTCTGGGCTAGTCACATTTCCATCCCTCCATCACCAGATGCCAACATCTCAGGCTCCCCAGTGTGAGAGAGAGAGAGAGAGAGAGAGAGAGAGAGATTGAGAGAGAGAGATTGAGAGAGAGAAGAGAAGAAAAGAAGGAGAAGGTCTGGTGGGTTTTAAAAACAGGGAGGGGGTTAGCGTGTGTGTGTGTGTGTGTGTGGGGAGGGGGGTGTTATGTGAGAAGGGTTAGGAAAAACTGTATGGAGAGTCTGCGGGCTGGGAAGAATGGAAAGCATGTGTGTATAATGTATAGACGTGTGGGCGCATTTACATGCACACACACACACACACACACACACACACACACACACGGTATCCCCCTGCAGAAACCTCCTCTCCATTCTCCATGTTTACATCTGTGCTCATGTGTGGTGAAGATGTATATGGCTCATGTTTCACACTTGTGGTGCAAGTAAGGGAATGGGCATTTTAACCCGTCAAACACAGAGAGCGAGGGATGACACTGAAGAGTAGGAGAGAGAGAGTGTCGGAAAAAAGAGAGCAGACAGAAAGGTGAGTAGAGGAAGAGGAGGAAATACACAAGTGGCATATAGTGTAGAACGAGAGAGAGAGAGAGAGAGACAGAGAGAGAGAGGAGGCAAGAGTAGTAAAGAATGAGGGAGGAATGAGTACACTACAGTAAAGAGAGAGAGAGAGAGAGATAAAAACAGAGTGAAAAAGAGAAGGTGTGTGTTGAGGAAGCGGATGTGAGGTGTGTGTGTGTGTGTGTGAGAGAGAGAGGTGGTGTGGTGAGCGCTTCGTTCTGGGAGCACCTCTGGTCTCCATGACCACAAGTAGACCACAGGGTGAGGCGTCCGGCGTCAGGCTGCCCCTGGCGAGTCGGTCGGTTGGTCGGTCGTCCCAGCGGCTCCCCCCAGCCCAGCACCAACCGGCCAAGACTCCGCCAGAGCAAAATAGCACAGGAGCTAGGGTGACACTAATCACAGGGTGTGTGTGTGTGTGTGTGTGGTGGAGTAGCAGGGACAGAAAAGACCCGATGCTCTTCCTGTGCCACCACCACCACCACCACCTCTTTAACACACACACATACACACACACACACACACACACAAGTACTTACATGTACTGTATATGCACACACAAACACACACACACAAGCATGTATACACACACACACACACACATCTATATGCACACACAAACACACACAGACATAAGCACATACACACTCATTCGCCCCCCTTACCCACACAAACACACATACACTTGCCCTGACACACACACACACACACACTCACAAACAAAACTCACCCTTATCCACACACACACACACACACACACACACACACACACACACACACACACACACACACACACACACACATTGTGTGCCACTACGCTCAGCCTCAAGGGTTCTCCCGGCTCTCGCCTCATTTCCTGTGCGGAACCTCCATCCCTCTCCTGTTTCAGACTCTCAGCTTTCCCTCTTCTACAAAGCTGCCCACTGAGGGAACCTTACCTGCCCTGATGTGGGCCTGATTTGCTTCACACACACACACACACACACACACACACACACGCATACAAACACACACACACACACACACACACAAACATGCACACATACATTTACAAACATGCACACACACACACACACACACACACACACACACACACACGAACACGCACACGCACACGCACACACACACACACCTCCCTCTTCTCTCCCTTCACCTCCTCCTATGCTCTGTGCATTTCTGTCACTGTCAGCTAAATATAGGATGGCCTCATGCTCTCATGCTTTAAAGCCGCAGACCACAACTGTAATAGAAAACACTTTTTGTCAAATTCAACAAATTGCTCATTGAAGGGGGTTGTAATTTGATTGTCTGTTGAGCTCAATAATCAACATCCAACATCCCCTGTTATGTCAGCACCACCACATGAAAAGAGATCTCTAAACTAAACTAGGTAGAGCACAGTCCTGATGACACCTAGCCTACAGCCTCTGGCAGCTACGGCACAATCCTCAGCTCAAGTCATCAGTCCCACTGTGAATGTCTGATGAAGTGTTTAGTCATCACTCCTGACTGCTCCTTCACCTCATCCTCTCCTCTCTCCTCACCAGCATGTTCACACTATCTATTTCATACACACACGCACACGCACACACACACACACACACACACACACACACACACAGCTCTACTCTCTCTTGCACTTCTCTATGCCTTCACTCTTCACCCTTGAGTCAACGCTTCACTCCTCGTCTCCCCATAAGCACCATATGACCTCACTACTCTCCACCTCTGCACACTCCTAAGAGCTGCTCTCCTCGTCTCTCCTCCACAGACACTTCTTCCTGTACCTCTGCAATCCTCCTCTCTTTCCCTGGCCCACCTCCTCTCCTCTCCTCATTTCTCCACCACAAAATCTCCTCTCCTCATCTCTCTTCCTCCCCTCCTCTCCTCTCCTCTCCTCACCTCTCTTCCACACCTCCTCTCCTCACCTCTCTTCCACACCTCCTCTCCTCTCCTCACCTCTCTTCCACACCTCCTCACCTCTCCTCATCTCTCCTCCACACCTCCTCACCTCCTCTCCTCTCCTCATTTCTCCTCCACACCTCCTCTCCTCATCTCTCTTCCACACCTCCTCACCTCTCCTCATCTCTCCTCCACACCTCCTCACCTCTCCTCATTTCTCCTCCACACCTCCTCACCTCTCCTCATCTCTCCTCCACAAAATCTCCTCTCCTCTCTTCATCTATCTTCCACACCTCCTCTCCTCATCTCTCTTCCACACCTCCTCACCTCCTCTCCTCTCCTCTATTCATCTATCTTCCACACCTCCTCTCCTCATCTCTCCTCCACACCTCCTCACCTCCTCTCCTCTCCTCATACCCTTCAGGGTCCTCCCTCCAACAGCCACCATAACACTCTTTCAGCTTGTTCCCTTTACATGAAACATCATCTTCTGTCCTTTCCCACCTCTTCACACTAAACTCCTTCCTCTTCCTCTTCTTTACTCTATCCCCTACTTCTCACTTCACTCCCTCTCCCCTATTTCCCCCCTCCCTCCCTCCCTCTCTCCCTCCATCCTTCCCTCTCTCCTCTCAGCACGTGTCCTACAGGCCTCCCCTCATCACACTTTCCATCAGAGGGCTGTCAAGCAGCCTGCTGCCACCAGATATTTACAAGGCCAGTGAAAAAACTAGCACAGGAAAACCAACCACTTATCTCTTTTTAATGCACACATGCACACTGAGCGAGGTTGGGGGGGGGTGATAATTAGTTGCAGAGCTTTGTCTGGGATGTCATCAATGTGACGACTGGTTCCTTTACTTTCTTTTTTGTGGAGGGGTGTTCCTCTCTCTCTCTCTCTGTGTGTGTGTGTGTGTGTGTGTGTGCCTCAGCGTAGGCTAGGCATGCGTGTATGTGTGTGTGTGTCTGTGTGTGTATGTGTGTGTGTGTGTGTGTGTGTGTGTGTGTGTGTGTGTGTGTGTGTGTGTGTGTGTGTGTGTGTGTGACTGTAAGGGATTCCTGACAATAGTGCTTGGGGATAAATACTTTTAAAGTGTGGTCATCTACGTGTAAATGTGTATGTGTGTGTGTGTGTGTGTGTGTGTGTGTGTGTGTGTGTGTAGATGTGAAAGGGGTTCCTGGTAATAGTGCTTGGGGATGAGGATGAATACCTTTTATGTGTGGACATCTACGTGTAAATGTGTGTGTGTGAGAGAGAGGGAGATAGAGAGAGAGAGAGAGAGAGAGAGAGAGAGAGAGAGAGAGAGAGAGAGAGAAAGGCGAGTTGAGACACAGTTGAAGCAAAAAATGTTCAGCAAACAGCTTGAGCATATTCAAGTGAAGCAACAGGAATGAAGCACTGAGAGGACATGCAAACAAGCGCACACAGACAAAAAGATAAGTCATCTGCACACACACCCAAGGCACACATATGGGCAGGCCAGAACTGTCACACACCATTCACACACATACACACACTGGAACCCTGAGTCATTCAACAAAAATATTTCCACAGAATTGATAATATTCGGTCTGGGCTATCCATACTCCCTGCCAAACACCTGCACACTGAACTCCCTCTGTCATTCAATTGCATGTGGAGTTCCATTACATACCGTGTTTAGATTAATCTGATTTGTCTCCTGACGAACAATTAAAGATGGTCTCAAAGACATGCACAAGACATGTGGCTAGTATTGTAAAACACCTTTAGTCACTAAACAACAAACAATACCTCTGTGAGGCCCAGGCCCCAGATCAACTTCTCGAGTGAGTGTGCCGGTTACACACAGAGCTATGGACCCCTAGGCAGCCATTTTATGGTGAGTGCTATTTCCTTCTCACGCGTGAGGGGTTGAGCTCTTGAAGTAGTCTGCTTGAGGGAAAACCTTCATGTGAACCACAGTTGAGGTTTTCCTATTCGATTCCACTCTTGTGAGATCCTCTCAGTTCCTCTTACAACATTAAGTCTGCACAAGTGTGTGTGTGTGTGTGTGTGTGTGTGTTTATTTGAGTTTGTGCAGGACTGTCAACATGAAATAGAATTTAGCATCTCTGCTATTGCCATTGACAAGGCTGCATATGGAAAAAGAAAGGAAAAAAGAAAGGAAAAAAGAAAGGAAAAAAGGAAAACAAGAGGAGTGAAGCGATGCAAATGGCGGCAGAAGAAGCTGACACTGATGCAGCCGTTTCCCATTTGGTGTGGGGACCCAAGCAGCTGCTGGCTCAGAGCTGCATGGAAAAGACAGAGGAGCGGGGAAGCCATGCGGCCAAGCAGCTGACTGCACACACAGTACAAATAGGCCATGAGGACGGCCTAGAGAGATAGAGAGAGAGGAGAGAGAAAGAGAGAGAGAGGAGAGAAAGAGAGAGAGGGGAGAGAGCAAGAGAGAGGGGTCAGAGAAAGAGAGAGGGGAGAGAGAAAGTCAGAGAGAGGGGGCAGAGCGAGAGGAGAGAGTAAGGAGGGTGGGCAGAGAAAGAGAGAGGATAGAAAGAGAGGGAAAGAGACAGACAGACAGAGAGAGATGGAAAGAGAGATGGGCAGACAGAGAAAGAGAGAAGGAGATAAAGAAAAAGGCAAACAGAGTGAGAGTGAGAGACAAAAAGAGAGAAAGGAAAAAACGATACAGCTAGGAAAAGAGAGAGAGGAGAGAAAGAGAGAGACAGACTGACAGACAGACAGGTCAGCAGAACTCCATCCACCGTCTGACGGTCCAGTCTACTGTCCCACACAGGAAGTGAAGCTTTTAAGCCGCATCCATTCTGAGAAGTTGATAGTGTGCACTGCATTTACCAAATCACATATTTTATACCCTGCTGCAGAGCTATGTATTTTATACCCTGCTCAGCGGCGCCGGAACGAGTTTGAAAGTAGGGGTGCAAAAAAAAGAAAGAAAAAAAAGCTGGTTTCGGGCTGGGTTCCCCGAGACCATTTTGAAAATTCCAGAGGCCAACTATTCACGCACGTTTTCACGTGGGATATTACAATATAAGATCTAATAATATTTTTTTTAAAAAGTAAAAAAAATTTGTCATTATGTTAGGTGCGTGGTTAGGTGCTGTGTAGTGATTTCGGGTGGTTTCATTCAAGCTGATTGGACTGCAAGTAGCGTCCTTTTACGCACAGAGTGATTTAGTCTAGGCTACAAGTTCTAAATGAATAACCTGCTAAAATAAACTGTGCCAACTTTTCAAAAAACCTTGGAGTGAGATTTGGTGGGGCCAACCAAAATGTTGCTGCAGAAATTTTTGTTTGGCTCATTCAGCATTATACCGTACAGTAAAAAAAACGTACATCAGTGGTTCTCAGGTGTAGGCTGACGTGCATGGATGTATTATGAACTTTCGGGCCCCTGGGCCTACGTGTATTAAGGTCTCCCCACTAATTGTCGCCTATGTGGAAGGGGGGTTTGGGGGTCCTCCCCCAGAATTTTTTAAATTTGTTTGATGTGATTTCCTGTATTCTGGTGCATTTTGGGGATGGCCAATACTAAATTCAATCAGATTCATAGCCTACATCCTGATGTGTTGATATTGAGGCAATGATTCCATGCAAAGGCTTGGGCTTCAGGGCCCCCTGACACCTTGGGCCCCTGGGTCTGGGCCCAGAAGGGTCGTGCAGTAATCCATCCCTGGGACCAGGGTCCCAGAGTTAAATTAACATTGATATCAAAGGGATCTAACCTACTACTAGGACCATGGGCGTCTCAGGCATTGTGAAAGTGGGTGGGACATTTCAGCTAGGGGGTATGGGGGTCCTCCCCCAGAAAAATGTTTTGACTAGATGCAATTTCCTGAATTCTGGTACATTTTAACAGGTTATTTAGATACTTCTACATCCTAATAGAAAACTGTTAGCTTTCCTGGTATCAAATGACAAATGGTATCAGTTAGGCTATAACACAACATAAATTGTGCTGGCGACCCAAATAAAATCTCCTGCGACCCACCCGTGGGTCGCGACCCAGACTTTGGGAAACACTGATTTAGAACATTTAAGTTACGCTGTTTGTTATTATAATCACAGCACGGCCTTACGTTATCATAACCACATCATACACAGGTGGAATAGTTATGGTGATATTACACCCACCCACTTTTTAAAAGTGCTTCATTGTCATTTTCATTGGATTCTCCCATTTGTGTATAAATCGCTCAAACTTTTTTTTTTTGTTACACACATTCTCCCATTCCGCTTCTGTCACACACACTGTAACAAGCGCCAAATCCCCTGCAGTGTTGAAGAGATCAGTCGTCCCCCTCACTTTTGATAAGGTAAAAAGCCTTATAGGTACGCCAAATAAATAATAACCTATAGGTTTACGCTAGGCTATCTAAAACTCCCCATTAACAGCGTCACGTCACTAACCACAGCTAAGACTGCACAATCTCGTATTCACTCTGTTGGATATCTAAAGCCAGTTTGTCTACTTAGATACTGTAAATCCTCAAATTATGGCCGGGGTCTTAAGACAAAGTACAGGCCTTTAGGGGAAGGATTGTATTTGTAGTGACTGTCCTGACACAAATCAGACACTCGGCAGGGTGAGGGCTAGATCCTGTTTTTGACGCGCTATAAGTCCACAACGTTTAGAATCCTTTGGGTGGTGTTCCCATTTAATAGCGAATGTAGGTTACGTTACACAGATTAGAGTATATGCAAACGTGAGGGCTAATCTAGCTGTGGCATGCCAGCGGTAAAAACCGTGTGATCTCCCCGCCACCCTAGCATCATTACCCACCCGCTACACCTGTGAATTAGTTTTTCTCAGTCGCTTTGGTGCTTTTTGCAGATCAGAATTAAAATTCTCATAACTATTAGTTCAACCTCCACAACATTTAGTCATTTGTGCACATCATAGTAGCAAATTCTCCTTCCTCTGAACAAATTGCAAATGCTTTTGGACATGTATCAGTTGCTTTCATACAATTCTCTGCTGTTTTTTAACATTATCATTTGCTTATGTCATGTCAGTCAAAATGAACTATACTTATGGATACTGAATAGTCGTTCCCTGTAAAACTAATAGTCTTCATTTCATTGCTTGAGTCATTACATACAAAATTGTTGAACTAGTTATCAAATTCTGTCACAATGCTGTAGAATTGCAAAGAGCATACAGTAAAAATGTACGTATTCAGTGTCTTGTACTCACTTACTCCCCTAACTACAGAAATGTGTAACTTTACTGTAGTTTTCAAGTGGCTGTACAAGTAGTGTATAGTGGTGTCTTGAGCATGTTCAGGTAGTGTCACAGAGTTCTGCCTTTTTTTTGCATTGGAAAAAACTGAGAGAACTGTCATAATGAAAACATGACAAAGCCATTTGACTATCTTGTTCATAAACGATGGTGTCAAGACTTCTCATTTTGATGACACTGACAGTTTTATTGACATGAATACGTGCTTTTGAGGAATGGACTATCCATTTTGAGCAAGTGACGTGCTTTTGCAGGTCATCCACTAGGTTTTGCAGTTTGCACTAATTGTTTTGAGAAATGCACTAACTGCTGTGCAAATGTTAATAGTGATGTGAGAATAGCACCAAAGCGACTGAAAAAAACTGTAATGACCTGGCGTGCCTGTGCCACCGTGACCTATGACCTAGCTACTGTAACACAAGCACACTGGCCTCTAGTGTAGACCACCACCACAACATCAACAATAGCTAATGGCTCCCACAGTATTTGAGACAGCCCTTTATTTCTTATGCGGGTTTTATTTTGAGACATGCGTTTCTTGGAGCGGCATACTGGTAGGCCTTCAAAAGCATGACATTTTCGGTTTAGTTTGATATTTAATTTACTTTTGGACTGTTTGATTATATTGTTAAATGTTGGGACTGATGGGCACTGAAATCTGGGGAGGTATTTGATGATCACTATCATGGGCGGACTGGCCATCTGGCATACCTGGCATTTTCCCGGTGGGCCGACGCACCTTTGGGGCCGATAGAATAGGCTATATATAATTTAATCATTTTGGCCAACGATCGGCCCAAAGGAAGGACTATCAGCGGCCCACTGGTCACATTTTCATATGTCGACTGATCCAATAACAGCTCACGTCAGGCCCACCCCTCGCATTTTGGCCCAGAGCCAGGATTTTGTGAGCCATCAGAAGTTAATCGAAGTTGCCTACACGAAATTGCGGCGGATGCCGGTGTTCCAGTTTAGATGGTGAGCAGGTTAACTTGTGATATTTGCATAAAATCCGTGAATATTCAACAAGACCCTGCCTACTTGTTAACAACGCTTTGCTCTGCCTCCGCCCTTCCAGTGCTGGAGATTCACATTTTCACAAGCCTACATTGCTAACAGAATATGAAGCAAGATCTTGCCGAAAACATGCGGGAATCGCTATGTATAATGCATGTCTGCTTAAGCATCCACACAAAATGTTGTGCAAACAGGAAATGTGTCAAAGTAAATCAGCGAAGGTTTTGTTGGGTTTCGAACATGAGTCTCACTGAGGCAAAATGTTCTAAGCAATAAGCACTATCACCACTACGCCACAGAGAGCAACCCTTGTTATTAGTCTATTAGACTAGTCTACTAGCTTACTAGCTATCCTGATGTCCATGTTAACTGGTGATAGTCTATAACATGAGCAAACACAGCGTGCCTTGAATAATTCAGATTAATTTTGCCTCAGTAATTTTGCATCACAAACAGTAACAAATGACCCCATCAGACGTTGCTCGTTTTTTGTGCAGAAAGCAAAAATTAAGAAGATCACTTGGGCCTCGAACTGCTCACTAAAATAGCAAGCTAGCAGCAATAGTCCACACTGCTAACCAATTGCACCACTGGTTATTTTGCATCTATGCAATAGCATGGTGTTCCTATTAAATGAATGTAGGTCTATGTTGCCTTGTGACAGCTTATTTGTCAATCGATCAAGATATTCATTATAGCAAACATCTAGGCTAAGTGAATGTTTTGCAACAGGCTGCTGAACGAGCAGTAAGTAGGCTAAACTATTTTCTAATTTAGGCTATACGTGGGAATCTGAAACAGCAACATCTGTCATCAAACTCTCTAGCTACATCAAAGTTTTGTAATATATGCTACCATGATAACCATTTTGTGTCGTCAAATTAGGACCAACAAATTAAATAATATTTAACTCGGAGAAAATAAGTTTCATGTGTTCACTTCAAATCATTAGACAGATCACTGCATAACTTCACCGAGACATGACACTAAGTTATGATAATTTTTGCACATGACTGACGTATTTCATATTATTAACCCCCAAAACGGAATAAAGTGTTAGTGGGACATGCCAGTTTGTTGTACATAAGTTAGGTTTTGGTATGTGAGGCAAAGATGAACCTATTTTGTTGTTTTGAGGCTTGCATATGCCCATGTTAAATTGTGATGGCACCAGTTAACATGGGCGTATATTTCTCACTTATGTTACAGTTTTTCTCAGTCGCTTTGGTGCTTTTTTCACATCACTATTAACATTTGCACAGCAGTTAGTGCATTTCTCAAAACAATTAGTGCAAACTGCAAAACCTAGTGGATAACCTGCAAAAGCACATCACTTGCTCAAAATGGATAGTCCATTCCTCAAAAGCAAGTATTCATGTCAATGAAACTGTCAGTGTCATCAAAATGAAAAGTCTTGACACCATCGTTTATGAACAAGATATTCAAATGGCTTTGTCATGTTTTCATTATGACAGTTTATTCTCTCAGTGTTTTCTAATGCAAAAAAGGTCAGAACTCGGTGACACTACCTGAACATGCTCAAGACACCACTATACACTACTTGTACAGCCATTTGAAAACTACAGTAAAGTTACACATTTCTGTAGTTAGGGGAGTAAGTGAGTACAAGACACTGAATACGTACATTTTTACTGTATGCTCTTTGCAATTCTACAGCATTGTGGCAGAATTTGATAACTAGTTCACCAATTTTGTATGAAATGACTCAAGCAATGAAATGACTATTAGTTTTATTGGGAACGACTATTCAGCATTCATACGTATAGTTCATTTTGACTGACAT
This sequence comes from Alosa pseudoharengus, assembly GCF_046254945.1. Taxonomy (NCBI): domain Eukaryota; kingdom Metazoa; phylum Chordata; class Actinopteri; order Clupeiformes; family Clupeidae; genus Alosa; species Alosa pseudoharengus. The sequence goes on from NW_027468685.1 coordinate 29,157,762, forward strand.
GACATAAGCAAATGATAATGTTATAAAACAGCAGAGAATTGTATGAAAGCAACTGATTTATGTCCAAAAGTATTTGCAATTTGTTCAGAGGAAGGAGAAATTGCTACTATGATGTGCACAAATGACTAAATGTTGTGGAGGTTGAACTAATAGTTATGAGAATTTTCATTCTGATCTGAGAAAAGCACCAAAGCGACTGAGAAAAACTGTAACCTGTGTTAACTTTGACTATCAGTTCAATATATACATAGAAATCTGGCATCGATTTCAGCGGCTCGTAGTGTAGTGGTATAGACGATGTAGAAGCTAATCCAAATAATTTTCTTGTCCATGCGTGGTTCGAATCCCAGCTAGATCGCTAGTTTTATTTTTTTCCATTCATTCCGTATGTGTCATATTTGTGGATAATGCTTAAACGGACATGTATTAAACATACACTGGTGATGTTTTCAGCGATATCCGTTATATTGTCTCACTTGCAAACACTTCGTCAAAATGTAGCCTAATATAAACCTGCACTATCGGAGGCAGAGCAGATTAAGAAGTAGGCAGGGTCTTGTTGAATATTCACTGATTTTATGCAAATATACCAAATAACACCGGTCGTGACAATAGTGCAAAAGTAACACCAATGTAGAAGCTTCAAAAATACAATATTGCAAGTAGGCTAGCATATGTCAGCAACATGTTGAAGTTCGTTGAGTTTGAACGAGAATGTAAGCAAGCAGCAATACGAGGGACAGTGAGCAGGTGGTGGAGCCTTGCGGCTACATGATAAGAACTCAGTGGTGGAGCAGGTAGGCTATGTGTGACATGCCATGCTGACGATGATGATTATGATGACTTATCAATTGCGATAATGTAATGATGTGGTTATGATAACGTAAGGCCGTGCTGTGATTATAATAACAAACAGCGTAACTTAAATGTTCTAAATCAGTGTTTCCCAAAGTCTGGGTCGCGACCCACGGGTGGGTCGCAGGAGATTTTATTTGGGTCGCCAGCACAATTTATGTTGTGTTATAGCCTAACTGATACCATTTGTCATTTGATACCAGGAAAGCTAACAGTTTTCTATTAGGATGTAGAAGTATCTAAATAACCTGTTAAAATGTACCAGAATTCAGGAAATTGCATCTAGTCCAAAACATTTTCTGGGGGAGGACCCCCATACCCCCTAGCTGAAATGTCCCACCCACTTTCACAATGCCTGAGACGCCCATGGTCCTAGTAGTAGGTTAGATCCCTTTTATACCAATGTTAATTTAACTCTGGGACCCTGGTCCCAGGAATGGATTACTGCACGGCCCTTCTGGGCCCAGACCCAGGGGCCCAAGGTGTCAGGGGGCCCTGAAGCCCAAGCCTTTGCATGGAATCATTGCCTCAATATCAACACATCAGGATGTAGGCTATGAATCTGATTGAATTTAGTATTGGCCATCCCCAAAATGCACCAGAATACAGGAAATCACATCAAACTAATTAAAAAAATTCTGGGGGAGGACCCCCAAACCCCCTTATGTGACAATTAGTGGGGAGACCTTAATACACGTGGGCCCAGGGGCCCGAAAGTTCATAATCCATCCATGCCCGTCAGCCTACACCTGAGAACCACTGATGTACGTTTTTTTACTGTACGGTATAATGCTGAATGAGCCAAACAAAGATTTCCGCAGCAACATCTTGGTTGGCCCCACCAAATCTCACTCCAAGGTTTTTTAAAAAGTTGGCAGCCCTGCTGCATTGCCATGAACAAAGTAAAGGCAAAAAAGGTGTTTTTTTGTCGAACAAATTGGGATCCAATGTGAGCCTTGAATTGAATGCCATGCAGGAATTTGCTAGGATCTCAAAACCGGATTATGAACATTCTTTGCCATAGAGAAACACACGTTGGATTATAAACATGCTTTGCCACAAAAACAGAGAAAAACGTGAGGTAAGTCGAGCTATATGAAGTTATTATTTTGCTGTCACTTTGTCTGTTTTATAACCCAGAAGGATGTAGTCTACTTGGTATCAAATGATAGCTCTGTGTCTCCTCTTTCATCTGACATGCGTGGCATATCTATCCGATGACAGGTCCGCGAGTAGGCTAATTCAAACGAGAGTAATGGGTGTGCAGTTGGTTTTTGTACATGCCGTTATTATTTTGCAGTCACTTCGTCTGTTTTCATAAGCCAGAAGGATCGACATACTTGGTACCAATGGATAGCCCTGTGTCTCCTCTTTCATCTGATATGCTTGCCATATCTATGCGTTCACGGGTTCACGAGTAATTCAAACAAGAGTAGGCCTAATGGGTGCGCAGGTGAACGCAGAGACTGTAAATATGATGCAATTTGATTTAATTTCATGATTTCTTTTAATCTTCATACTTTAACGTACAGACAAGTGCGTGGTCTCGTTGGAAAGCCCCACTTCTGCTCTGTCACGCAATAAAGGCTTCTCGCTGCTATGAACAGTTGCGGAGCAATGTAACAGGAGAAGAAAAGGTGTGTTTTTTGACGCACTTTGCGTCAATCAGCTTTGAAGGGTTAAAATCTCATGTACCCCCTGGAGTGCCTTCACGTACCCCCAGGGCTATGCGTACCCCCATTTGGGAACCACTGCTCTAATCAATGCGATGCTGTGTCGGTGTCGTGTCGGTCACCAACTGCCCTTTTTTTTTTACCCCCGAAAAGTGGAGGTGCTTCCGGCGCGCTTGACCCTGCTGTAGAGCTATGTATTTTATACCCTGCTGCAGAGCTATGTATTTTATACCCTGCTGTAGAGCTATGTTTCATATGAAATAAAGTATGAAAAGCATGCACTGCATTCAACAAGACATATTTTATGCCCTGCTATAGTCAGGTTTCATGTCAAATAAAGGATAAAAAGTATGGAGGAATCTTTGGGTGATGATTCTTAGCTTATACATCTATGCAGTCTATTAATGTTTAATTGTGGGTTAAAACTCTCTGTAGAAAAAAATTTGAATTTCTTAGACATTCTTGGACAGCAAAAGATGTTTTGATTCCTTCCTGCCTTCTGTTGTTTGAGTGGTCAGGGAACTGTGGTAGCCGCTTTCATTTGTGCTTCAGAAACCCAGATGGCATGGCCACGCTAATCTACACATGGGCTTCAAACCATATAAATAGACAAACATAGCCTTCAAGTGCATCGCCTCAGAAGGGCTAAAAGAAATCTGGCATACCTCTTGACAAGTCCTGGCACGGGCATGCGGCCGTGAGGTAGACCAGCCAGCGTGCAGCTTACAGTAAACTGAGCTAAAATGCTCTCCAGAAGCTCCCTGGCATAGAGAAGGGGGCCAAGCAGCCATCCTCTGTTGAACAAAAAAAATCAACAAAACTTGGTTAACTTTTTAAGTTTTAATAACTTTGACTGCCAGGTGCCTCACGTCATTTCAAATAAACATCATATTAAAATGACAACGTTCTAGTTTTTTTTCCTAGTCGTTTTGTTCCACTGAGGAATAATTGATATCGAGCGCCCGGAGGTGAAATAGGTATCTCGGTGCGAACAGCACCGTACATGGAGCTCAGCAGCTGACTTGAGATCAGTCCCGGCCCCTCGTCTGGCACCCACCCGAGGAGTGTACCCAGACAAATATGCACCTCTTCAACCCACAGGGGTCGGGGATCTCCCTATGTCTGTTCACTCACCACACACACACACACACACACACACTGGCATCCTGCCACACAGTCTGATACTCCCACTTTTCTGAGGAGCTCGTTAACACTGACACACTCATGGAATGAAATGGAGTGGTTATTATATGCAGGCCCGGGGTGGGTAATCGGGAGAATCGGGATAATTCCCGGTGGGCCGCTTCACTTTTGGGCCGGTCGAGGAAAAAAATATTGATATTTGTCACGTTAGTCACACGTTCCGAATTCTGTGCATGGCACCGTTGCCTCTGCATGGGTTGTAGCCTATGGTGTGAGGGAGTTCTCCCCTCCCAAAAAGAGTTGGTTGGGTCCATTTACCCCGTCTTTTCCAAAAAGTTTTCTCAGATACGATAGCCGGCCCTACAGTAGCTATAAGCGTCAGGAAGGATGGATGGTAGAAAGAGGCCAGGAGGGACTGAAACGGCCAGGTAGATGCTGCTAAATGTGCCAAGCTTCTAGATTAGGCCTACAGACAAAAGGCAACTGGTAAAGAGAGATAGCCTATAGGCAATGATTATTAGCAGTTATTGGGCTAATATTGGACGTTTGTAACGTTGTCAAGCTATTTGCAAGAACATATTACATTTCTTAAAATATTAGCCTTTTGTATCCAATTCATAGACTTTGCACCTTTGCACCTGACTTTCCTACCCATGCAAAAAACATGTAGGCTAGCCTAAACATTAGTTCAATATGCCTCTTTGTGGAAGCGTGGGATAGGCTACATTTCAAAGGCTTTCTTTCTTTCTGTCTTTCTTTCTTTCTGTTTTTGTTAACTTGTGGAATAGTGGAATATTTTTTGTTAACTTCTCAGTTTAAGTGAATAAATATAACCTTTACACATTTGTTGAACCATGGTACTAATAAAAACTACAGGATAGTAAGAGCTGAAATGTTGCTTCATTTATCCAATTTCCACCACTATGGAAAACGTGGACCAGTCTAAGGCCTGAAACTCCCGGGCTGAAAAGTGGCCCCACTCCGGCCCTGATTATATGGCTACTCCACTCAGGCCAGCTGTCTCTGAAGGTCAGGGAAGGTCAGGTCATCCTTGCTCTCTAGAGGACAAGAGGACATGCACGACTGCCTCGCTCTCTCTCTCTCTATGTGTCAACCAGGCCTCATCACCCCATAGCGACTGCAATATACACACACACTGCCTCATGTGGCTCTAGTGCAGGGGTGGGCAAACTGCGGGCCGGATCCGGCCCGCCAAGCACTTTCATCCGGCCCGGGCATTTCATTTGGTTATCAGGCTGCTCGCTATTTTTTTCCTGCGATAGAGACGACGTTGGTTAGCTTTACTGCAAACTGCTTTTCACTCTCCTTAGAGAACGTTTACAATGTCAATGTCAAAACATCATGTTAAATAGAGATCATGTTAAACTAAGTTAACTCTTAGTTATCTCCTTTGCAGCAGATCTAACGTGAACATTATGCGATCCATTTAATTGGGAACGCGTCTGCACTCACAAGAGGGAGAGAGAGCTGCTTGTCAATGTTGATAATTGATATCTCCTTCTTATAAGAAACTTTTAAAAGGAAATCATGAAGGCAACAGTAGTTCCCACTACTGACCATTTAAAAACTGTGATGGCCCAGCCGTAGGTACAGCACACTAGCCATAGCGGAGCAGGAATAAGATCATTGAGAAATAAACATGAATTAAAGCGACTGTCTTAAAGCGACAGTGCACAATTTATACATTTGTTAAACAGCATAAAATTAGCAGTATGTTCAAGCAATTAATATTTTAAAAGAAATAATTTTCATACTAAATTATAGGCTATAAAAAATGTATTTTTTTTTATGTGTGTGTGAGTGGGGGGGGGGGGGGGGGGGGGGGGGAGTGTTGTTGTGCGGCCCGCTGCCCAATTTTCAAAACCCAATGTGGCCCTTGAGCCAAAAAGTTTGCCCACCCCTGCTCTAGTGTGTGTGTAAGTCTGCATATGTTCGAATTTCTGTATGCACGGGTGTGTGTGTTATTGTGTATATCTAAACATGAGTATGTGCAGGTAACTATAAGTGTTTATATACTGTGTGTGTGTGTGTGTGTGTGTGTGTGTGTGTGTGTGTGTGTGTGTGTGTGTGATTGTGCTCAGTGCTACCCCACACTGCAGACTGAGGAGAGCTTTAACTTGACTGAGGGAGCAGGCCACAACCTGTCTGCTCAGGATAGAGCAGGGGGAGAGAGGAGAGAGGGGGGGGCACAAAAATGTGCCTTTCACTTTCTAAGTTCATTGAACTTCTACGCAGGCAGCCCGACGTCATAACTTCTCCATGCTCCTAGTCCCATTCCATTTCCTTTTCAATTTTACTTTCCCAATTTTTGCATTTTCCTTTGTCATTTATTTCCCTCTGTCATTTTCCTATAGCCCTAAAACTGAAATGCACCCAAAAAGAAAAGCACTGAAAAGTAAACTTTATAGGAAAAGGAAGCCTGTTTAAGGAAACGTAACAATTTCAACATTATGCATGACTCCTTCAATCTTCGATAAAACACTCATGGACCAGTAATTACTTTGTTTAAAGAGTTAAGGTGTTGATTTTAAAAAAACTGAACACCGCGTTCCAGAATAGGGTGGAAAGAACAAGGGCCTTATATCAGCAAAGCCAGACTGGGCTACTGGCAAGCAGCGGAACACGGCGGTTTCAATTTCAGCTAATTTCACTGCCGTTTCAGAGCGCTAATGATATAATTGCAAAAGCATGTCTGCATCTCCATACAATACCCAAGGACATTTTCAGCTTATACAAGAAAAAGCAAGAAAGAAAAAGAGCACTCATTTTTTCCAACTGCAGCTGCCGACAGACTAAACTAGGGGGAAAGCTATGATAGTAATCTTGTGCCACAGACTACAATACAAACCCCCCACCCCCTCACACAGAAATACAAGGATTTTTTTTAGCAAAACACTCATATAGGCCTACAATCCCTTGTGATGACGCCACTAAATTGTCCCAGATGTATTATGTTAAATCAGTTTTTTCAGAGTTATTATAAGATCATGATAAAGACAGATGAAGTAACCTAACAATTATTGATTGTTTTTACATGTCAGGTGTAAAAAGTTATTTGCACTAGTTTTTCTTTAGCCTTTAATCTGAAATTGATACAAATTCTTCATTCATAGCCTAAACACCTTGCCAGTCATTTAAAGAGAGGCAGAAGTTAAGTCTGAAGCAGAACGCATCCGACCCACATTAGGCCCAGGACCGGGCCGGACTCGCCTGTGTTCCTCACCCCTTTGAGCTCCACAGTCCACTCAGGAGATGAGGCAACAGGGGAGCTGCTTCATTGTGTTTTGTTGTAACTAGCGCCCTCTAGTGGGGCCCCCACAGACCAATTCAGAAGTTCAATTCAGCATTTCACATTGGAAGCATGCTAGGTAGGCAGCGACAGGATGCTATTTCAGGACACACACCAAATTAAAAATGAAAAGGCTCATTTCATTTTTAATTATGGATTTTCATGGTTAATTATGCATTTTACACGAGGCAATTTTTTGTAACCTTTGTACTTTTGTCATCCCCAAAAAACTGCTTCCTAATATTCAAAATTTTCACATCCATGCAAAATATCAGGAGTTTTTATTTTCATTTTTATTTTGAGAACCACTAATACCTTTGACAAGCCCTTTAGTAAACTATGACAAACAGTGTGTGTGTGTGTGGGGGGGTGCATTCCTTGAATGTGTTCACAATCATATGTTCACATAAGACCAAGATGGTGGGCGAAAGATAAGGACAGAAAGTAGACTTGCAAAAGAGGTGTGAGTGACTTCACAGATCTACAAGGAAGATCAATTGTGACAAGCTCTACGTGAAGCAGTGCACTAGAATTCACACAATATGTAGTCTAAGGGGCACACTACTACTGTGTCAACCAATCGCTTCATAGCATTTCCCTGTGCAAAATACTGCTGAGGCTCAAGGGGCATTGTGGGTAAATGCTTCAGGCAAATTCATACAAGTTGTATAAAGAAGTACAAAGATCCCCAGATTGTCGTTGTGGTCCACAGAGTGACCTTCCTAACTTCACCACCTCCCCAAATCACCACACGATAACAACGTTGCAATGATGCATGGCCACATAAAAAAATGACAATGAGTCTGATTTGTCGGGTCAGTGAGTGACAAGAAAATAAAACAAAAGGTCTGGTGTTTTTTTGTATTGCTGTACGAAGATGGTTTTAAGAGCTTCACGCGTAAGTGCTTCTGAGAAAAGGTCCTCCTGGGGCCCTGGAGGAAAAAACAGTCTGAAAAACAAAATACATCACTTCCTGTTCAAAAAACAAACAGACAAAAGGGGAAGCAGAGGACGACGTGCTTGTTTTACATCTCTGTGTACATCTGAGAACTTCTGGTTTGGGTGCACCAAGACCAGATAGGTAGCCAGCAGGGGCAAGTCCTTAGACATGAAAGTCTGGGAAACTTAAGGTAGTACTTTGGTGCGCATGATCAAACACAGCTTAGGATTCTACTTGTGTAGCTTTTTAATAAGCATTTGTTCAACCTCATGCACTCAGGATCATGGTTCTAAAGCGGGATGACAAGGACCGTGCGATGAGCCACAGGTCCTCTGTTTGCATCCATGCATGCAATGATGATAATGTAGAGTTGCATAAAGATAACCCGGTCAAAAGCACACCGTTTCCCCACACGAGTGCCTAGAATTCATATAAAATGATTATACCATTTGTTTGTTTTTTTTGTTTTGTTTATTTCGTTCCTGTGGTTTCACAGATATGCTTTACCCTGCAGAGTAGTGTCATAACACTATTCACTTATTGCTGTTCAGAACAGTCAGTTTAAGCCTGACATAGTGCTGTGTGTGTGTGTGTTCTTATTTTTTAGTGTGTGTTTTTTAGTGTGTGTCTTGTCCCATAGTCTCACAGGGGACAGGAGTGCCTCGGGGTTCCCAGCATGCTTTGCAGGGGAAGTGCAAGATCACATTGGAGCAGGCAGAGTCACAAAAAGTGCATCACCACTAAAGTTTATTACTGTGATATAACTGAAATCTCCATGGAGACCAAACATCCACTGCTCTGCAGAGAGAGAGCGCGCACAAGAGTTCCAGAAAGGCAGCTCCCTGCTTGGAAGTCCAGCAGGAGACGCAGCAAGGGTCAGTCGCACAGGTGGTCAGCACTGCTTGCCTAAGTGTCCTCCCCTCAAGTGCCACCTACCACTGTGCCAGTCGGAGTGCCCTGCCTGGTAGTGCCCCCCTTGCTCCTGCCCGTTGGTCAGTGCTGCGAGGTGAGCTTGGGGTCCCTTCGCTCTCGGCGGTGGCTGCCACTGCTGATGCTGCTGCGCTTTCGACCCGCGGGGGTGGAGGAGGAGGAGCTGGAGAGGAAGGGGGCAGCCGCCTGCTGCAGGGTGGACAGGTCAGGAGCTACAGCTGGCACGGGTGAAGGCGCGGTTGAAGACGCAGTTCCGTTGGCAGGCTTGTGGGTATGGACGTGCTTGTGGGAGTGCGAAGAGGTCGCCCGCTTAGAGCTGCCGTGCCCAGGCCGGCGTTTGTCAGCAGGGCTGGAGACGTTGAGGACGCTGCTGCTACCGCCACCACCACCCGCACTGGTGCTGCCCTGAGTCGGCTCCACTGGAAGACCTGGAGCTGGAGGCAGCTTGGACGCTGGACCTGGAACAGACACTGGAACTGGCGCAGCGACGGGGGCAGGAGCAGAGCTGGTGCGAGGCCGAGGGGCATCTTTGCTGGGGGCCTTTAGGGGGGCGTCTTTGCGGAGGGCCTTTAGGGGGGCGTCTTTGTTGGGGGCCTTTAGGGGGGCGTCTTTGTTGGGGGCCTTTAGGGGGGCATCTTTGCCAGGGTTCTTCAGGGGGGCATCTTTGCCAGAGTGCTTCAGGGGGGCATCTTTGCCAGGGTGCTTCAGGGGGGCATCTTTGCCAGGGTGCTTCAGGGGGGCATCTTTGCCAGAGTGCTTCAGGGGGGCATCTTTGCCAGAGTGCTTCAGGGGAGCATTTTTGCCAGGGGGCTTCAGGGGGGCATCTTTGCTGGGGTTCTTCAGCGAGCCCTTGGCCTTCAGCGAGCCTGTGGCCTTCCCCTGAGGGAGCGGAGAGGAAGAGGTGGAGGAGGAAGGCAGAGGAGAGCGGGACGCCAGCTCCAGTAAGACTTTACTGGTCTCAGCAGTCTGGGAATGGGATGACCATGGCCACAGCGGGGTAGGGGGGGGGTTGGGGGAGTGGAAGAAGGGTAAGAGAAAAGAAACGTTGACGAAATAAAAAAGCAATTCCAACCAATGGTGAGAGGCGAGGAGGTGGTGAGGAGGAGGAGGGTGAAAAGGAGGAGGCGAAGAGGAGGAGGAGGGTGAAAAGGAGGAGGGTGAAAAGGAGGAGGAGGGTGAAGAGAAGGTGAAGAGGAGGAGAGTGAAGGGAAAGAACAGAGTAAGACGAGATTTAGAAAGAACATCACAACATGAGAGCAGTAATCAGTAATCTGATTAGAATCATCTGGCTTCCCTGCCATAAACACTAATAACACACTCACATGCACACAGCCAGCCAAAGTGCAGAGTAAATTTGGGGGGGGGGGGGGTGTAGGGTTAAGACAGGTCATGCAACAAAGTCATGTCAGTGTCAGCCAGAACAAGCAGTGCAGGCAGAGTCTCTCACACACACACGTTCCCCGCTCCGATCCATCACACACCAGGTGGAATTGCTCATTTCTGATACTCATAATTTTCCATAACAGTCATAACAGCGTACCATTACCTCCTGCCAGACAGATGACGCCATCCTGTGTTAACTCCACTTTAATCCAACAGGCCCACACACTGAACATGATGGAGCTCTGCTGGTGGTGAGCTCTTCTGGCCCCATGTGAATAGCAATGCATGTGTGCTGTAGTATGTGATTAAGACAAGCCACACTGACATAGCTTCTTTGTGGGACAACACTGTGAAAGGGCAAAGAGGGAGCTACTATGTCAGGCCAAGTGTTCACTTCATCACTTCAGTGGCTGAGGGTGAAGGATATTCTACAGTGCTGTGAAGCAGCAACCAGTTGTGTTGTAATAAGACAATTATTTAATAAGACAACTGGAAGATAATGACCTCAACAATAGAAACTGAACCCAACCCAAATAAAAACACTCACCCATACAGACACAAACACGACTGAAAAAAAAAAGCACAGTGTCATCAGAATACATCGGTAAGTGAAGCGTTTCCGTTTTCAGCTGTGGTGGAAACTGAAAGCGTGGTGCGTGTCATCGCAGTGTGGGTGCCAGCACATGTGCCTGGCATTAGCACCAGCATGGGCACTCGCCCTGGCACAGGCTGGAGACGTGAAGTCTTAATGATAGACCAGCCTTGACAGAGCTCGTCTCAGCTATGCAGCTAAGCAGCATGCATTGCAATGGAGAGAGAGAGAGAGAGAGAGAGAGAGAGAGAGAGAGAGAGAGAGAGAGAGAGAGAGAGAGAGAGAGAGAGAGAGAGAGAGAGAGAGAGGAATGAGAGAAAGGGAGAGATGAGACGAGAAAGGGAGAGAGAGCACAAGTAACAAATACATGGAAGGGGGGGGTGGAAAAAGGATGAGAGAAAAGAAACAATGACAAAATAAAAACAATGTGAGGTGAGGGAGTGGGGTTAAAGAGAGGAGGTGGAGAAGAGGAAGTGAAGAGAAGAGGAGGCGGTGATGTGTAGAGGAGGGTGAAAAGGAGGAGGAGGTGAAGAAGAGGTCTAGAGAGGAGAGTGAAGAGGAGAGGAGGGTGAAGAGGAGGAGGTGAAGAGGAGGTCTAGAGAGGAGAGTGAAGAGGAGTGGAGGGTGAAGAGGAGGAGGAGGTGCAGAGGAGAGGAGGGTGAGAGAGAGAAGGATGCAGAGGGGGGGGGCAGAGAAAGACAGATAGAGAAAGAACAGAGTGAAGGAAGACAAGCTTACAAACTAAAATAAAAGCTAAAATGAGCTCATGACAGCCCTCCGAGTGAGACACACACACACACACACACACACACACACACACGCACGCTGTGACTGTACCAACCTCCTGTCCAACCTCGTCCTACTGACTCATCAGCTGGTGCAGCTCTGAGCAAAGTCCAGACAATCATCCTCCTGGAGGATGTGCGTACACACACACACACACACACACACACACACACACACACACAAACATAAACACACATGCAGGCACACAGAGGCTGAGTTACACAGAGATAGACATACTAAAACATGGAAAAATCAATCATCTTTCAGAATATGCGTACTTGGCCCGTATCAGGGTGTATAGCGCAGCTTAGACCAATCTCGGACACAGACCATTTTAAGTACACACACACACTCACGGAAATAAAGGGGTAAAACTGAGACAATAGTAGGGGTGCACTATTAACTTAAAAAATGATTTTATTCTTTTAGATCCTCTTTCATTATTAAAATAAAACAAACAAACAAACAAAACTTAACAGAATTGTAACAAAACAGATATAAAAATATAAAACAAAATAACACACATTCATGCAAAAACAAATTGGCTGTGACAAAAAATCAGAAGGACAGTCATTTACAACAGCGGTATGAAATCAAAACAGCAGGACCAGGGATCTATTCCTGAGTTACCAACAAATACTTCACACTGGGAAAAAAAAAATACATTCTCACACACATAAAAACAAAACAAAACAAAACAGCACAGTGAGGCACACAGTACACATGCTTTTAAAGAAAGCTTTCAGTTTGTTCAACAATGAAAAAAAAGTCGAAATATTATTTCATCCATTCTGGCAATCAGCACACAACACTGGCTGGTTATTGCACGAGAGCGCTTATCCTTCTCAAAAGCACCGGCCATGTCTTCCCTCTTTCTCTAACATTCACTTCATGGACCAAAGCAAAACACTACGAGAGGGAGTTTGTGAGAATATGGTCTAAAGTGAGAGGAGGGGTCTTTCGCTCTGACTGCTGCCCATAAGGACAAAGACGAGGGAACTGCTAAAGGCCGGCTCCCCAGCCTCGTGCAGAGGCCTTCCAAACAGGCGGACAGACGGACCAACAGACTGACCACACGTTCCTCTTTAACGTTCCGCACTTCTGCGTAAACACCCGGACCGGTTTCCAATTCACAAGTACAATGGTCACACAACAAGATTTCATGATCGCCAAGTGAGGCTAAGCTACAAGGCTTGACCACTGGTCTTTTACAGACATCAAAATAAGAATATGAGAAACACCTCAGTTTGCAAACAAACACACACACACACACACACACACAGATCCTACTTTCTGAATAAGCTTATGGATCCAGATCATAAGCATTTTGCACAGTGTGGATCAAGTGTGTGTGTGTGTGTGTGTGTGTGAGAGAGTAGCGGGAAAGTGTTTGTGTGTGTGAGTAGCGGGAAAGTATTTGTTTGTGTGTGTGTATTTGTGTGAGTGTGTGTGTGGTTGGGGGGTCGGGGGGTAGATAAAACCACACGTCTCCCTTCCTCTTTGACTTCCCAGAGCCAGATCACACTACTGAACAGAGATCAGTTGGCGTTGAAAACCACGCCACTTTCTGACCGACAGTAAACACTCAGCCGCCACCCTGAGGCAGACTCACTGCTGGGTGGTCACCCAGTCCCCATGCCTGCCCCGACACCCTCAGGTCACTGCCCGGAGCATGGCATGGAGTATGAGGAGGTCACTTACTGTAGTGACAGCTACACATCATGATAAAAAAAGAAAGCAAAAAGAAAGATAAAAACTAAACGGAACAGAAACCAGGAAGTGAACCCTCCCTGGCCTGAACGTTGCCTAAGCTACGCTAGCACAATTAGCCACTGAGGCAGAATTCTACAGCTGCACTGCAGCGATCACCTGACACACCCGTCCTGCACTTCCTCATTCCCTTGTCTTGACTGTCATGGCACCATCACCCAATGAAATGTCCAGAGCCTTGGCTCCTGCCAGGCAGTCAGAGGTCAAACAACAAGATAAGTCTGGGATGCATCCTGGGGGGGGGGGGGGGGTCATGACAAGTTTGAAGGGTGGTGGGGGGGATCCTTGGGGGGGGGGGGGGGGGTGCATTCATCATTCAGGCCTTTGGAGTGTTTAGGATGGACAGATGATGGGACAGGAATGAGGTGGCGTCATGGGGGGTCAGAGGTCAGGTCAGGGGTCTCCTAGTAAACCACTTTGGCCACTTTGCCTACCACGTTGATGTCATTTTTGGCAGCAGGCAGCTGGATCTCCACGGTGGCGCTGGGGAGGGAGTCCTCAGGCACATACCCTCGCCTGTCAATCAAACTGGGGTAGGCAGAGAGAAACACACGCATCACTATGACGACCACAGGTAAGAGAAAAACAGCAGAGACATCCAGGAAGTAAGAGGGACAGGACAGAGACAGGAAAAGAGGGAGTGAAGACAGAGGACAGAGTGGGAGAAGGAAGGAGAGAGAGAGAGAAAGAAGAGAGGAGAGAGAAAGAAAGAAAGAGAAAGAGAAAAAGAGAGTGAGAGATTCAGATTATTTTGGGTAAAAAGCACACACAAGTTAGTCCTATGTGTTGGGTGGAAATATAAGTGACAAAGTAAAAAGTAAAATCCACACGCTAAATTCTGCTGAATTTGTAATACATCATACACTGAACATCACATGCAGATATTATAAAAAATGAATAAAAAAAGCCCATTAACTTAGTTTGGGAGCAGCATCTAGTGTGTGGTCTCAAGACCTTTCCCCTGATCGTCCATACAGTACCTAAGCATATGATAACTGTGCCTCCATCCTGCCCTCCATGTCTCACTCACCTGGGCGGCATCGGGCCACACAAGACCACACAGCAGTTCTTAAAGATGTTGTGGTAGCTGTAAGGATTCCCAGTGTCCTCGGAGCCACTCTTCCCTGACCACGAGCCTTTGATCTGGACAGCGGACAGGAGACACACTTGGTATTAGTCAAACGGACGTCATGTGTACCATTTCAAGCTCACATTGTTCGTATTAGGACGAGTGGAGAGGAGAGCATGTTGAGTTCATACTCACGTCTTCATTGGTGGTGAGATTGGACGCCACCAGGTATGTATGGAAGCCTGAGAGGCCCAGAATAGACCAGACCGAGAAAAAACAGACCACAAGCTCTAGAGCAGTGCAAGGGAGGTTAAGGACTCAAAGAGAAGCTTCACAAGAGAACAGATATATACAAGAAAGCGAGAGATACATTCTAGCCTCCGGGCACAACACACCCACAATAACTCAGGGGACTTGTATGGACTCCACAGCAAAAGAAGCAAAGGGACAACTAAAAGGAGAAGGCAATTTTTCACAAAGATCTGTTTCTTGAGGTCACCGAGTACTGTCGGTACAAAAAAAAGAAGAAAAAAAAAGCTTGAGTTGCTACAGCCAACAGCTAGAGCAGCCAGGCAGCTACAGTGCTACACTATGGGGACATGGTTGTAAAAATGCTCCAGTTCCCCTGAACTGCCCCAGAATCCTCCTTTAAGGGGAAATAGCAAACATAGGGTAGAGAAAGACAAATAGTCACCATTCCCTAATGGATATTTTGATGACAAACTCATGTTACACAAACTAGCTTAATGTGGTGAGTTCTCAAACAGGTTGTACAGTTAAGAACCATTGTCTCGAGCCTTTGGAGGAATATCTAGAAAATAATAATGATATCTTAAATCCAAGCATGTAGGAAAAAGGATATCTGGCTGGGCTCTCCTGAAGGGCATTCACCAATCCATTACTTCCCCGTGATCCTGCGGGAAAAATACACAACCGGCATTAGCTGTTAAGTCAATGCTGAACCGGCTCTCAGCGCATTCGTTTACATGACCGCAAAGAGCAAGGAGCAAAGCAAGAAGTTGGGCAACAAGTAAAGTGTATTAGATTATGTTGTTGCTCATGGTATTACATTAGCAGTCACTATCAGTCTAATGAATTCTTTCATTGTTGCTTGTTGCTCAACTTTGCTCTACAAGCTGGGCTCTCTTTGGTAAGTTTAAATACAGAGTGAATCTATACAAAATGACAGCTAATGCACAAAAAAAAAAATCTATAAAAAATATAAAAAAAAGGCTCATAATGCAGACAGCTGTGCTGAAAGATCTGTAGAGCTTTGAAATGGAGGAATAGCTGAAAGACGTGTTGGGACGAGCGTACGAATAAGCAGACACACACAGTCAGACTGACAGTCTCTCATTAACATAGCTAAGGCTCAGTCAAACATGAGGGAAGGAGTGGAGAAAACACAGGGAACAGAACAGGGCTGCATTTGAAGTCAAATTCCTGTTCATCTAGACATACAGGCCAAGACACATAAAGGGAAATGCCTACACAGACAGAGTAGGCAATCCCCAAGGCAACCCGCACAGAAGGGAACACTACAAAAAAGGGTGATATTACAAACATACAAAGTACACATTTAAAGAATCAGAAAAAGTTGGGACGGCGTGTAAAATGCAAATGAAGGCAAAATGTAATAATCTGCAAATCTCGTAAACTCATATTTAGCTGCAAAAAGGATACAGACAACATATCAAATGTTGAAAATGACAAATTTGACTATTTCATGGAAAATATATGTTCATTTTGAATTTGATACTAGCAACAAGTTAAAAAAAAGTTGGGGCAGGGGCAACAAAATACTGGGAAAATTGTGGTGATAAAGAAAACAAATGGAGGAATATTTCACAACTAATTAGGGAAACTGGCAACATGATTGGGTATGAAAAAGAGCATCCCATAGAGGCAGGGTCTCTTAGAAGTAAAGTTGTAGTGGTATTCAGCACTATGTGTAAACCTGTGTGCACAAATGATGAAACAAAGTCATTGTAATGCTTCTTAACATGAAATTATGACATATGGGGATTTCATCATCTACAGTATATAATGTCATTAAAATATTCAGAGAATCCAGAGAAATATTTGCAAACAAGGGATAGAGCTGAAAAACAATATTGGATGGCCGTGGTCTTTTTGACCTCAGATGCCACTGCATTAAAACCAGACCTGTTTCTGTAAAGAAAATCATTGTATGGGCTCTGGGAAACTTCTGATAACCATTGTCTATGAGCAGAGTTTGATACTCAATTCAGAAATGCTAGTGTTAACTTTACCATGCAACAGCCAAAATTGTATTTAGACAAGGTACAGAAATACCACTGTCTTATCTTGGCCTGAGCTTGTTTAAAATGGACTAAGGTAAAATGGAAAAGGTCCTGTGGTTTGATCAATCAAAATGTGGCATTCTTTTTGAGCATCATGGACTCTATCTGGGCTAAAGAGGAGAGGGCCTGTCCAAGTATCCAGCCTATCCAACTTGTTTTCGTGCTCAGTTTGAAACCAAACATCTATGATGTGTGGAGGTGCATTAGTGCCTACTACAGCATGGGCATCTTGCACATCTGGCAAGGCACAATCAATTCTGAATGATGTACAGTATACAGGTTTTTAGCAACATATACTGCTATTTAGGCAATGTTTTTCCAGGGAAGACCTTGAATATTTCAGGAAAACAATGCCAAAATGAATTCTGCACATATTTAAGCAGTATTTTTCCATAGAGGAGCCAGGTGTTAAAATGGCCTGTCTGCAGTCTAGATACTAAAATGGCCTGTCTGCAGTCCAAACCTGTCAAATTAGGTGCATCACGAAATGAAAAACATGATTAGGAATACCCCATACAGTTAAGAAACTGTCCTATATCGGGCAGAAATGTTTATGAATGAATGAAATGAAACATTTAATCCTCAAAACTCTAGCAACTGGTCTCCTCAGTTCCTAAACATGTACAGAATTTTGTTAAATGAAGAGGTGAAGCAGAAGCAGCACAGTGGTAGATATTCTCTCAAATCAAATTCAAAACGTATTCATAACGTATAGTTTCCATGAAATAGTCAATCTTTTTCATTTTGAATAAAACTGGAAACGTTCAGAGGGAGCTGAATTTGCAGATATACGTACGCAAGGCCAGGTGTGTTGTCACACAGCCGAAGATGAAGGCGGTGAGGAAGGAGAGCGACACGATGAAGCAGTAGAAGAAGCGATAGTTACGCTTGCCCACGCAGTTGCCCACCCAAGGACAGTGATGGTCAAACCGCTCTATGGAAGAGACACACAGTCAAATCACGGTCGCATAATAACATTTGACTCTTGACACGGCTACAACACAAAAAACATCCCTCAGGTCTGTACAAGCATGTCCACATTTACATGTGATTTCTCGTCAACACTGTACACCAAACAAAACACTGATCAGAGAAGCATGGTCGAGAGAGAGAGAGAGAGAGAGAGAGAGAGAGAGAGAGAGAGAGAGAGAGAGAGAGAGAGAGAGAGAGAGAGAGAGAGAGAGAGAGAGAGAGAGAGAGAGAGAGAGAGAGAGAGAGAGAGAGAGAGAGAGAGAGAGAGAGAGAGAGAGAGAGAGAGAGAGAGAGAGAGAGAGAGAGCACATAGACAGACATCTGGTCGGGCCATGAGTGCAGCACCCAGCATTCCACCTGCTGTTCCTGGCACCAGACCAGCAGCCACATCTAAGCCCACAGAGAGCAACATGTGGTGGTACGCTTATCCCACGCAGCCTGCCAACACCCAAGATGCTCACTATGCTGCCATTTACAGCAGAGTGCACCCACACACATGCGCTCAGATACACACAGAGACACACACACAGGCATGGATGGACATGGACACACACGCGCTCAGATACACACAGGCATGGATGGACACACACACACACACACACACACACACACACACACACACACACACACACACACACACACGCACACACACACACACACACACACACACACGTTGAATGCAAATGAGGACAAATGAAATGCTGCTGACAGATCATCAATTCCACATCTATAATTAAGACACTACTACTGTGATTACTGTGCCAAAAGGCTGATCAGGCAAGACACTAGGAAAGTGTTATGCAATTTTACTGTTCTTAACATCCTCCTATTTCCATCATTGGTGAAAAATGAATCACTTACTTCACACCTAATAATTTCAAAAGTAACATTATCAGATTTGTGGAAGCAAAGTCCCACATTCCGCAAACACACAATTTGCACTTGACATATTTAGGGCACTGACAGACACTGAATTCAGCTGCCACAGCCATATGAGAGAGGAGGGGAAATATCACCCTGCAGGCAGCGACCACACACACACACCAAAAATACACACATGTGGATATGCATGTGCACACACGCAAGTATTACAGAAAACACCCATGCGTGCAAACATCACTCTGCAGGCAGCGTGCACACACACACACACACACACACACACACAAACAGACAGACAGACAATGTACCCACACACACACAACAAAATAAACAAACAAACACACATACACACACACAAATGGCACACACCCGTTTACACACACATGGCATACACACACACACACACAGACAGACACACAGACAGACACACACACACTCACCCACGCAGTTGTCACAGAGGCTGCAGTGGGAGGTGCGGGGCGGCCGGAAGATCTTGCAGGTGAAGCAGTACTTGAGCTTGACCACCTGCTGGTTGATGACGATCTCCTTGGTGCGCGGTGGAGGGCGATACGTGGAGGATGAGGACGCACCGGGATTATCTATGAAGAGGAAGAGGAGGGAGGGAGGGAGGGAGAGAGAGAGAGAGAGCACATGAACACCCCACAGAGAAGAGGAAAGGTCAGGGAAGTGATAACAGTAACAGCAAACAGAAGAGGGTGGTGCTGGCTACAACCCAAAGGGCCTGACTAACACTAGAGAGCCATGCAGCAGAAAAGCAATCTTCCACTGCCAGACAATCACACTACATTAGTTTACAGCAGTGTAGTAAAAAACGATTTATGACAGCGTTGTAACCATGGGCTGTGAGGCAAAGCATTATGGGCAATGTTGTAGACACACTGATGTCATAGAAGAGGAAGATGAACTACTACTATAGAAGAAGTGATACTGACATTGATCGAGTAAGCAGAAATTACATAGAAACTGCTCAGGGCAGGAGAAATATGATAAATGTAACTGGACATGATAGAGGCTGGATCACTAAGCAGTAGGTCTATACAAGTAGATATGCAATAACAAACACATTCATCACTTAAATACATTAAGTAGGATAATATATAATTTTTCTTTATGTAAAGAACATTAAAGGGGAAATCAGGCGATTTCCGATCTCCGTTTCTCGAGGTTGTGTGCATGGGGGCTCACGGACATGCCCCCAGAGTGTAGTGCTGTAGCTGCCTGGCTGCTTTAGCTGTTGGAACTAGCAACTCCAGCAAGGTAAAATCGACTTTTGTTTCGTACCGTTAGTACTCAGTGATCTCGAGAAACGGAGATCTGTGAGATAAATCGCCAGATTTCTCCTTTAATAGGAACGTTTAACCTTTCAGTATTACAGTCTGTAACGATGAGGCCTGTATCTATACACCATGCGGCAGGGCCTATAGTGCTCCACAGAAGACATTCAGACCAGTGGAGGGGGAGAGACATATGGAGGTCACAGAGAGAGAGAAAGTAAGCCATTGTCAGTGAAGACGTCTGCAATCTTGGCGGGAACCCAGAGTTGCTGACTGATGACAATGACGCCCACAGCGTGGGTCACTGTTTAGTGTTTACCGGCCCACAGATGACTCACAGGACTTTCCTGCTTCCCTGAGTGGACCGTAAACCACTGGCCACACTCATCCTTGAATGGCAACCAGACACGAGCACACACACACACACACGTACAAACATGCCCACAGGCACAAGCACAGAAACCTGGGGGGGAAAAATCCCACTTGGGTCTGACATTTTCTCTGAGAAACGTTGCAAACACAAGGCACCTTTTGGGACAGAAATAGCCGTAAGAGTGATAAGTTTTAGCAACGGTCAAGAACAGAGGACCGCTCAGATACAGAAGACCTGTAATAAATAAATGTCAGTCAGAGAGAGTAGGTGGGTGAGTGAGTGTGTGTGTGTGTGTGTGTGTGTGTGTGTGAGAGAGAATGTGAATGTGAGAGTGTGTGCATCCTCAGGACATCCGTCAGCACGGTCCTAGGCTGGGTGGAAGTTCTAATGAATGGATATGACTGACTGCCTCTTAATTACCAGGCTTTTATCAGAGGGTCAACAAGTCCAACTGAGACCCTCATCACAGAGACACACAACGTCCACTCCAAACAACTTGGGCTTTGGGAAACACTCATGGCCATTTTTCACCATTTTCTGACATTTTATAGACCAAATAGCTAATCAATTCATCAAGAGAATAATGGACATATAAGCTCTTCATAATTAGGCCCGGCATCACAGAGTAGACATCACAGGCATGCTAAACACAGCCTTTCATCCAAGACCCAATCGAGACAAAGAGTCCACTCACAAAAAGGTCTTTATCACAGAGTGAGTGAGTGAGTGACACATACAAAGTCCACTTGTGTCAAGCAGAGGTCAAGCGAGGAGCTGACCTTAGCTAGGATCTTGATCAAATCAGCAATCAGGGGAAAATGAGCAGGGTTGTGGTCATCAAAAGCATTGTTGTGCTACAACCACCACCACCACAGAGACAAAGAGAGAAAGGGTGTTTAAAGATTAGACTACATCAGGTTCAACTTTGGCTAATTGTAAATGTGCAGAAAACAGATACAAAAGGTAACTGGATAGAATTAAGCTAATTGGATAAAATGACATTCTGATGGTGATGATGGTTAATGGTTTGTATGTAGCACAATGAGACTTTTTGGAAACTTTGGAAACAACATGGGAAAACTAAACAATGCACTTTGAGATGCTTGGATGCCTTTTCTGGCTACATGCTCTATCCGCTGGTCTCTGGATGCTATGTGAGGGCACTGAAGCGTCATTTGGATCACTCCACTGGGTACCGTGTGGCGAGGCTGATTGCAACACGGGGCCTGCACTGTTCACTGAACTGCAAAACAAACAATTCAGAAGCTAATTTACTGAGCGCTTTTCCTGTCTGTGTGTCTGTGTGTGTGTGTCTGTGTGTGTGTGTGTCAGGACAAGCACAGTTAGAAAGACTGCCCTGAAGTGAGTAATTGTGTCTGTGTGTGTTTATTTTTGTGTGAGTTTATTTTTGTGTATGTGAGACAGTGGAGAGAGAGAGAGATTGAGATTGAAAGCATTACGTCAGTGTCACACACTTCTGACAGGCCATCACCTCAATTTAATTTCTCACACAGTTGAAATGACAGCCGAGTGCCAAGGGCCCTCACATTAAGACAAGTGGCTGGTCTGAACTGTCTGTCACTGCGAAGCCCACCCACGCACAGTCACATCACAGTGCCTTAATTACAGCATCTCTCTCAGAGCATCAGCAACACAACTATGGTGGTATGGAGGGGGGGGGAGGCTAGTCCATGGCACTGCAAAGCAAATTAACTGACTCAGAGAAATGTACAAACAAACAAGACACATGCAGTGCAGCGATTGCGTGAGATCAAGCCATGAACACCATGAATCCACAAGATCGCACTGGCCTGACTATGGGATTACACCTACTGGGTAGCACTATGTCTGCTTCGCTGTATAGGAGATTAAAGGCTCTTCAGATGCAATATAGATATTAGTGCCTCTTAAGTGTAACAATTTCCAACATCAAATAAATCTTGAGGGTGGTTAAATCAGCATGTTTTGCACATAAGTGATCAGTATTCGTTTCCCCCTTATTGCACAAGCCAACAGGCCGCTACAGAGTGCTGAATGTGTGGAGGCTTGTGTGACTCATGTCGAAAGGGCCGCAGGGGTTCTGTCGAGTTTCCCTTACCGATCTGTTTCTCGATGTCGGCAGCCTCCTCCGGTGTTGCCCGGGGCAGAATCCCGGGGTCAGTGAAACTAGTCTGGAGCAGGGAGATGACCACAAACACAAACAGCACGCCCCCGATCACTGGAATGCCACTGGTCAAGTGCTTCACCAGGAATGGACAGCTAGGAAAGCAAGAGAGAGAGATGACAAGGATTCTCGCAAACATTGTTTAGAACAGTCTCTGATTCTAGCATGCTCGGTCACTAGAACATTAGAGTGTTCCATTTCCTCCAGCTATGCTATTTAGCTGGTCACTGAACCCTGTGATTGATCAAGTGATGGATGTGTCTGCCCCATTTTGAACTGTTAGAAGACTGAATGAAGAGTGCTCCAGGCTACAGCCACAATTAAGTTGGTAGCAATTCACTGAAGAATTCTACTAGCTAGAATCATCTTTTTCAGGCATGTGGTCAAGCACTTCCACAAATATAACAGATTAATTTCAGAAAGTACCCTGTGCCCGAGATCATTCCACCAGAAACGTTTATGCTTTTTATGAACAAGGGATAAAGAATAATAATTCCACACTCCGCAATTTTACATCAAATCATCAACTATAATCAAGCCATTGATCATGAATCAATGATACAGATACTGATACTTTAGAATGGACAAAAGTGGTGACATTTAAAGGTAAACTATGCAGTATTGGCATATTCCTTACTGTTTTCTCGGTTTTTGATTCTTTTTCGCTGGCTCCGTCATGACGAATGTCTGAGAAACTCCATCGCTACCTTTTTCTAGCCGGTGCCTGGCGTGTATGTGTATTTGAACGCAGTAAAGCATTCAAGTAAAGTAAAGTTACACTCGTTATACTTCCTGACACTGAGGCCATCGGCCCGCGACCCACAGTTGCAAGGGTGGTTTTTCCGCTCACAGGCGCTAGGGGGAAGCGAGACGGCCACCATTCAACCCGAAAAAAGTCATAGAACCATTCCAATGACTCTGAAGCTGTTAAATTAAGGTAAATTAAGCTAAAAAACTTGCACATTAAGCTAAAAAAACTGCATAGTGTGTCTTTAAGAGAATATCTTCCTCCATCACCAAGTCATTGATTGCTGACTTTACAAATATGAGGATTTTAAAGTCATTCAACGAAGGGTGCACTTACTCAAATATGAAGAATAATCCACTGGTGACGAGGATGAGACCAAGCGTCAAAGGGAGAACACCACTCTGGCGAGATACGATTATCCTGCCGTCACAGTAAAAGCGATTCTTTCCGGGGAATACCTCCCATTTTCTCTGTTGCTTTTTGGTCTTCTCGGGACAGGGTTGTGAAGGAGGTGTTGGAGTTGGTGTGGGTGTCGGTAGTGCCTGAGGATCTATTTGTTGATATTCGCAATTTTTCATCGCTACGACGCGAAAACACAAGGTTACTCGTAGGTTTCTTATTCTCTACAAATCACACAAAAATCAAGCATAGGCGTCCCCACAAGACGACTATCCCAGCAGACAGAAATGACTCGCGCGCTCTTCCCCCCACTCGCCGCTCTCTATAACCACGCACCATCAAACGCATTTCCCAAGAACAACCAAGTGCTAAATATGACCGGAAATCTCTGTCGTGATACCCGGAGTCATTGCTCCTCACCTACGTACTCAGCAACGTCAAACCACGAGTCTTTGTTCAAACACTTTGAGGCAACGTTAAAGGTAACTGGCCATTCATCGCCAGCTCACGATATGGGAACATTCCCCAGACAACAAAGGTTAGCTTTTACTCATATCCATACCCCAGCGTCCTGTCTACGGATGGCACAAAGGGGAAGCATGACTTGCTCACGTATGTGGTTTATGACGATGAAAATGTTACATCACGCTGACTTATTAGATAATACTACGCGGGTTCAAAATGTTCATGGGATAAGTCAAATCTCTCCCATATAATGCTAAGCTAGCTGCGGCACTGCCGCGTCTTAGCATCAATTTAAAGTGAAAGTAAAGCCTGCCATACAGTAATACACTGGCGTGCATGAAACGGGTATCTTTCTAGATACAACCACACATCTGTAACGTTATCAAGGTTTGGAAAACTAACAAGCGAGCTATCTACTACCATGTGACGGATCAGCTGATAAAGATGCTCTCTTTCTCGAAGGAGCTGTTAGCTAACGTTAGTCTACGTGAGGCAAATACTACGACATCCAAGATAGATTATGAGATGATTCTGCACGCATAGCAATACTTTTAGGCATAATATTCGCTACATACTTGAGTGTCCTCTTGCTAAAGCGCCACCGTTGTCTTTGTCGCTGCTTGGCTGAGCATCCTTGCCACGACCCATAGCGTGAAATCCTGTTGTGTACCGTCGGGTGAGACTGCTAGTGCTTTGCGACATATCTCATACGACGTGGCGTGGCCAAATCCCTGACGTCATGTTGATTGACGGGAAATGCATCTCTGAGTTTTATGAACTTACTGCTAAACATGAATAAATTAATTAATGAAAAAAATATGATTAGGAACATTTATTGTTTCATCACTACAGTACAGGCAGATGACATGCATAGCCTTCTCTGAATATATTTGGACAAAAGTAGGCCACCTCAATAACCCAAGTTAGAGTTAGCCTAGGCTAGGCCTACTCTATTGAAAGGGGTCATCCTTATGTTCCCTGGGTCCTATCTTCCCCGCTCGGTCAGGGTCCTATGATCCCCGGTCCCATACAAAGCGGGGAACATAGGACCCGGGGAACATACGCTCCGAACTGAATTTCAGATTTGTTAATATCTGTTGCAGAATTGATCTATCTGCAAACCAAATGACAGAGCCTCTGACCTTTGTAAACTCTATATCACTTTCTCTGAAAGATGAGACATTATTTTACCAAATGTATGTCAGGTGGCTTTGTTTATGCTGGTATTCATGACTATCAATTATGCCGTTTGCAAAAATGTTGAGCTACTTTTTTTATCCCCACATCAGTTGTATTACTGACAAGCAGAGATTTGGTTCTGGACTAGTACTTATTGGAGATCCTTAGCAGATATTGCTTGTAACACAAAAGTCTTTTTCATCATAAATGAAAATGTAACAATTGGTCTAAGTTAGAAAAATGTTTATTTTTTATGTCTTAAGATTGTTATTAGTGAGTGCACTTAAGGGCTGTTATCTTCAAGGAGAAGTTTGGACACAATGTCCTTTGTGAACTCGCACGCCGCAATAGACGTGTCAGACACCACAGCGTCCACGTGCACAGGTCCTCCCTGGGCTGTGACACCTGCGCACACGTCGCTCTCAGACTGCGTCTGCCGGCTGAGGCTCCGTGTGGCACTTACATCGTTTAGATGGTCCAGCAGAGCCTGGATGACCTCACAGACGAGATGCTTCTCTCTGAACTGCTGGCCGTCCATCTCTTGCTTGTCAGAGGTCATGCTGCCCTCCCAGCTGTTGCGTCTCTGAATGGTCTGAAGGAGCCACTTGGTCACCTTGATGGAGTGGGGGTTGATCTCCGAGAGGGAGCTCCAGGAAACGCTCTCTTGGGCTCCAGGGTGGGAGCTGGCGGCCATGGGAGACATGGACGGACTTCCCAGGCTGGTCATCTGCCTTCCCACGAAGAAGGACATCAGCTTCCTCTGCAGATACTTGTCCAGCTGCATCTTCTGGAGGATGGCGAAGATCACGCTGTTGGGCGGAGGAGACACCGCCTCTGCATCTTTGTGTTTGTCCTCGGGCGAGGAAGGAAGCCAGCTGCACGGACGCTCCTCTTCCAGGGCGAAGGTCATCTTCTCGAGGATCTCGTCCACCTGGTCAGAGGACAGCAGGATGCTCTTCTCCAGACTAACCACGAAACCAGACGAGGCATCGGAGCTGGTGCTCTCACAGTCATATGCTTCCTTGGTCACGTGGCTTTCTTCGCTCCCGCTGAATTCTGGGTGGTCACTCATCACATCATTGGCTTCAAGCTGCTGCTCAGAGTCCTTCCCGATGTTATCAGATGACTGTTCAACAAGGTGACGGTCAGAGCTGAAGTCATTATCAGCAGAGGTGGTATCTATAGCCACAACAGCAGTGGCTTCTGTGGTGACAGCAGTGGTGCTGGTTTCCATGGTGAAGCTAGCAGTGGCGTCCGTGGTGACAGCAGTGGTGGTGATATCCATGGAGACAAGAGTTGTGGTGGTATTCATGGTGACAACAGCCGTTTTATCCGTGGTAGCAATGGGATCAGCAATGGTGACAGCAGTGGTGGTATTGATGGTAACAGCAGTGGGATTATCTGTAGTTTCAGGAGAAACCATGCAACACATCTCTGCACCAACTTCCATCGCTCTCTCATCCTCAGGCTTGGTCTCTTGGATTTTAGCATCCGATTCAGCTTTGTCTTCCGCACATTTAGCGATGCTTACAGTCGCCGTGCCGTCCACTGAGTCTTTGATGATGTCCTTAATTAGATTCTCCACCTTTAGCAGAAGGCCAGCGGTGGGAGCGACCACTTTCTTCCTGAGACTGCGCCGGTCATTGTCCTGACCATCCTCTGGAGAGCTGGCGCTCCACAGCTCCACTCGGCTCGCACCCCTGCTGTTCGGCAGCATGTAGTTGGGGTACGTGACATGGACCTCTGACATTGAGCACTGGGAACTGCTGGTGACGGGAGAGATCTTGGAGGTAGTGGAGGATGTGTCGTAGCAAGAGGAGAGATCCTTTGGGCTGTTGGCAGGCAGTACTCGCTCATACTCAAAGGCAGTGATGGCCGGAATCAGGATGTTGTTGACCTCCTCCACTAAAGTGACCACCATGCCTCGAAGCACTATCTGCAATTCCTCAGATGTCACCTGGAATAAGAAGAGTATCAGGTTGCTCGATTGTTCCAAACTGACTGTTTTTATTAGTAAAAAAATTCACCAATGATATTTACACATGCCTTGGTGAGTTTAAAACCACAGTAAGTAAAGTGGTAAGCAGTAACAATACCATAATAATTATACAAATGTATTTGTTATAATGTACAAATAAGTGTCAAATAGTCTCACCATTCCTTTGAAATGATTCTCTAGTAATGTTTGCTGACTGAAGAAAAGGAAGGGGGAAATCAGTTAGCGTTGATTGTGCTTTACAACAACCATAACCCAAATTCACATTGCATTAAGTTCAGTGTAGGCTGGATTCAAAATAAATCATCCGTAAATGTGTGACTAACACTCACATATCAATCAGACATGAGGAGATTTGTTCAGCTGATGGCATCTTCCCACGTATGATTCCACCTGGTTTTAAAAGAAGCGTTCACCTTGCGGATATGCCTTACTCATCAAACCCACAACTGAGATATGCACAGTGAAATGCTTTGTTACAAAAAACAGTCTAGCTTTCTTACCAGTGTGTCTGAAATCCAGTGGCAAAATGTAATAACCTAAAATCATTTTCTAATCTTTTATATGGTATACCTTGTTTCTGCTCATATTGTTTTTCTAAATAAATGAATAACAATATTCAACACCCACTCATGCTGATCTTACATGCAGAAGCTGGTCTAGGTGAAGTGGACGGCTGGATGACCAGTTTCTGGCATATTTCAGAGAGTTTCTGAAAGAGAAACAATGTTATTTGCATTCATGCAAACACAGCATAAAAGATAAACACCAAAAGTAAACAAACAGATATAAATAAACGCAATCACCTTCTTTGCATCAGAGAACAGATGCTGCTTGACAAGAGAAATGTTCCTCTCTGGTGAGTTTTGTCGGCTGGAGCGAACTCTGTCTGCAAGCACGACAATCAAAACAATTGAAATCAAAATCATTGGAGGGGGCTATGCTATGAATAAAGAAGGGGGGAAAGAGCAAAACATGCTGTTTACCATTTGGTGTTAAGGGAAAGATGAGGTCAAGATCTGCATGAGGGGGGGAATGCTGACATGAAGACTTCTGTGGAGATGCCGTTTTCCCTACACCGTGCTCAAGCTCTTCCCACTGTCACAAGGAAAATGGAATGTATGACAAAGTTCTTCCGTGACACATGTTCTCAGGAACTGTGAAAGCTGCTGTGTTGCCTTATCTACCCGAATAACTGATTTAGATCATATAGAGATTTTAGATCAGGTACAGTATGACCGGTCTACCACCCACTGACTGTAAAAAGCATGGACAGCGGTGGACCTAACCTGAGTGGACCTGACCTATTTTCCTTGTACTACACATGGTCTGACTGCAGCAGTCACCTCTGGCTGCAGTGTTGCCAATATGGCTGCATGACCTTCATAATTTCGGTGCATGATACTATGCTGGCCATGCATTTCACATTCATTGGTTGTATTCACAGTACAAAGTCCAAGAAGGTCCCAGAAGAAAGACTCTACACCTATGAGTCTAAACCTCTGTGGCAGTAAAGCCAACCTCACTCATCGGTTTCACTAAATTGAACACAGAATTATACTTTGGTTTGTCAACTACAAGGCATTTAGGCTACATACTAAAATATAATATTTTAGTCAAGAATTCACCCTTTCACACAGCTTAGCTGTAAGGTCTCCTCTGGGAGAAGGTACTTTGGAAGAGGCAGGCAGGGATGAGGACACGTCCAGGGATTGGGAGGGTTCCCCCTGGCCTCCTATACGCTTTTCAGTCTCTTCAGGCGGTAAGTGTGGGTCTTCACTCGATAGACCTTCCTGAGACTCATTTGTGCTTTTGGATTTTACAGTCTTTTTCACTTTCTTCAGTTTCCCCTGAATCCGCTCCTCCCTCTGTAATTAAGAAAACAAAATATCTGGATCATTTGTCATGTCTCATATGAGCATACTGCGAGAGAGGTGACTGATCTCCCCCAATGACACACCCAAGAATGATATGCATCCAAAAATATGTTCCATGTCATCTTCTCTTGCATTGTGAAAGAGGATCAAATGCTCTAATGCTCTCATTGTCATAGGTTTCCGTGTAAACTGATTGGAAGGAACCTACCTTCTTTTCCTTGTTGATTTTGGAGTCGACCCAGCGACGTTCGAGTCTCATCTCCCTCTGTACCTCCCTAGTGACCTCCTCCCTCATCCGAATGCCTCTAACGCTCCATATCTTAACAGCAGACCAAGCAGGAAACAGAAACGGTCATACTATGTTGGTTCTGATACACTACTAGTCTATCATTCTGCCTTCAGAGGTATAAATTCAAACCCTATTTACAAACAGAAATATACAAAAACAAAACTCTGTTACATTCACATTAAAGAGTTGACCAGTTTTTAAATTATCCAAGTTTAAGGCCTGTCCCAATACCTCCCCTACCCCTAGATTTTTGCCCTAACCCTCGTTTTTGCGCGTGCACGTGTAGGGCTAGGGTGTCCCATTACTTTAGGGAGCAAGGGGAAGTACTATTTTCCCCTTAAAATCAACCCTCAAAATATAGCCAGGACCGATGCAGGCTTAAAACGAAGTGGGAGATGAAATTACCCAGGATACCGTGCGAGCTCAGCGAGCCGGCCAAATTATATACATATATTTTCGCAAATAAGCATATTAAAATTTCGAAATATGTTGGAATATGTTAGTTTGATGCACATCTGATGGACTGTTGAGTTTTGAACACTAATGTTAGAAAATATCTCACGAAGCTATCTGACGATGTTTATGATATCTGCTGAGTGCTTTGAGAGAGTCCCATCAAATAACGTTATATATCGATCTGGGTAGTTTCGTCAATATTTAGGATGTGTGTTCTGGCGTTCACATGAACACGAATATCTTTGTTGATTAACCAGACGTAGATAAACCAGCACAGCCCACACAACAATGACCGCTGGAACGGGCATGTTCCTGAATGAAAATAGTAGCAGGCTACTACCGGTAGACACGTCGGCGCTGCGCGTGATGTAGGTGAGCACGTTCGCTACGCTAATTTGCATATAGCGGTGTCCCAATTCATAGGAAAAGATCTTCACCCCCACTTCCCTTGTCGAGGGGGCTTTAATGTTAAGGGCAATCAAAACCTAGTGGAGGTTTTAAGGGGGGAGAAATGGGACAGGCCCTAAAACTGGCAAAGGCTCATATTGGAATCTTCACAGAATATTGGCAAACATTCTAGAACCACCAAGTTTATATTTCATCGACACAACCAAAGCATGAGGCTGTGAATAGAAAGAGCATCTCTCTCACCAGTTCAGATCTGCCAGTGGAGCCCGGTGAGACCTCTATGGCACTGCACCTCTTAGCAATGGCAGGGAGATGCTGCAGCCTCAAGGCTGGCATGGACCTGTCGTGCATTTCATGAAACCTTATTATGTTCATGTTTATGGCTCTATGCTTTTTTACAAAGCGACTTGCAATGACACCAATAAAGCACAATTGAGTCCTTAAAAACTTAAGTATAAGTATATATACTCTTTTGATCCCGTGAGGGAAATTTGGTCTCTGCATTTATCCCAAAATGTGAATTAGTGAAACACACTCAGCACACAGTGAACACACAGTGAGGTGAAGCATACACAAATCCCGGCACAGTGAGCTGCCTGCAACAACAGCGGCGCTCGGGGAGCAGTGAGGGGTTAGGTGCCTTGCTCTTCAGCCATGCCTACTGGTCGGGGTTCGAACCAGCAACCAGCAAGTACAGTAACTTGTAAAGCACACTGAATGACCCTTGTGTATGAAATGCGCTATATAAATTAACTTGACAATAAACATTACATTAACATTAAAATTAACAGCTTAAAATATTTATATAGCCTAAATAGCAATAACAATGAAACAAATGTCCATATTAATGATGGACTAAATGAACAGATGAATAACAATTACCATAAACAACTCTGTAAGAGTGAATTAGTTAGATATAAGGTAAACAGGTGAGTCTTTAGACGCCTCTTGAAGATCCCAAAACCATCACTAGAACAAAAATCACCAGCGAGGGATCACAGGAGTCTTGACCATGACCTCTTAGTGTTAATGAGGCCGACATACAGTAGCAGACCCTCATCAGAGGACCGCAGTGGGTGAGAGGGGACGTAGAGCTACATCATGGAATTAGGCAGAGATGGCAAAAGTACTCACTTCCCGTACTCAAGTAGAAGTACAAATACTTGTGTTAAAAAATACTCTGGTAAAAGTAGAAGTACTGATTTAACTTCTTTACTCAGGTAAAAGTAAGCACAGCCTTGGAAATTTACTTAAAGTATAAAAGGAAAAGTAGTCTTGTGAATGACAACCATTTTTTATGCAACGGTACCTGGACCACACAAATGTTACTAGAGTGCAAGAGTGCCAGTCTCTTTTTAAATCTTCCCACAACCATTTCTAGGCTTCCCCCCCAACATTGCACTGCCTACTTCAGAGGGCAGTGTGTTCTTTTGGCCTACCATCAAATGCTGGACATCTTTAGAAAGCTAAGATCCTGTAGTTTCTTAGGAAGCACTGGCACAGAGTTACAGAGCCTAGAATATAGTTTTTTTCTTTCTGCCCGATAACAAGCATCTCTGAACTGACCTCATTTCAGCCCTTTAGGTCACTTAATATGATTTTAGAAACACAACTGAGCCCTAGGACCAGGTCTTGCGAAGCTGTGTGCAAAAGTAGATCAATATACAGTAGAATGAAAAATGAGTACTTTAGACCATTATTTGCCAAAGTATGCTCATGCGTTTTCTAAAATGCCCTATTGAAACTCCCCATAGGACTTTTGGTTACCCAAAATGCATACTTACAATAAAAATATGCATTTCTGAAGTTTCTTGTAGACTATTTGGATTGTATGTCAGGTTCTGATAGAGAATTACCACACAAAATGGTCCATTGATCACTATTTCTGCATTTTCTTTGTTGGCTTCATAGGTGTGTATAAGATATGGACTATACATCTGCACAACTAATATTGGATAAAACAACATGAATATTTCATTCCTATGGATTCCTGTAAATACCAGGAAGACCTAGCCTGGCGGGCCATCCTATATCATTGAAATGTATAGTCTGGAATCGAGCCATTCACCTCGCTTAATCCAAGGGGCGGGCAGAGAATTGTCTTTCAAACTGCCTAGGCATGCAATAGGCCAGCGCTACGACCATATCCGTATCCGGTCGGCAAAACGGCAAATACATCCTTCTTTGAAAGGAATGACTTAAGTGCATTGTGTTGCTCAACTTTCAAAGAAAAGCAGTCCAACTCCTCCAAAGTTGACACCAACGCCGATTCAAACAACCGCTCTTCGTTCGCCATAGCCACCTTCCTTGTTGTGTAGAAAGTACCGATATTCGTGTTAAAAATGTAAGGAGTAAAAGTAAAAAGTCGCCTCAAAAATAAATAGTAGCCTAAAGTAAAGTAAAAATGTCTGAAAAATCTACTTGAGTACAGTAACGATTTTGTACTTCGTTACTTCCCATCTCTGGAATTAGGATAACAAGGTGCTAATCCAGTGAGTGTCCTATAGGCCTGAGTGAGTAGCTCAGGTAATGTAGAGAGGAGAATATCATCGGTCCCTGTGTCAAAGGCTGCATTGAGTGTACTTTTCTTGAGCCAAGGTGTAACCCTTGTTTGAAAGAAAAACAAACTTCTCAAGAATGGCGTGATGAAATAACAAAATGTGTGACCGCTGGCAAAATAGTGGGTGTGACATATTGCAGAAGTTGTTGGACAACTTTGCTGAAGAAGCCTACAGAAACTTCTTCCGCATTAAGAGGAGAGAAAGAATCCATTGATGCTACCATGTCTATAAGATAATGCCTTTTTAAAGGCTTATTGAATGGGCACTACTCTTAGCAACGTTTTCAGTGAGAAATGTGGCAAAATCATCTGCAGACAGTGAAGTAGTTGATGGTGTAGGATTTGACCGACTTGAAAATAGAAAAAAAGTTTACATTTGGCTGTGGCGTATCTAACTTTTCTCTGGTATAAAGCCTTTCTAGTTATTTGTAAAAGTATAACACTAGTGTGCAAACACATACAAAAGATGAGAAATTTACATTTGGATTCATCATCCAATGTGGACTAATCTGTTTTTCTCCACACCGGTTAGACTGAATGGAACCCACAGACACAAACATACTTTAAAGTAAAGTCCTTGTATGAAGATATAAAGCAGTGTATTTTTCACTGTCAGTTTCTAAAAAGTATAATTATGCAGTTTCATTTTAAACTGTGTCTATAGTATAGACCTGCTTTTATATGCATGGTTCAGATAGAAATACTTTACAGACCGCCAAATCCAGTCGGTCACATCGGCCACAGTCACTTCAGAGCTGATCCGTCCCTGCTCTTGCAAAGTCAGGAATGTTCGGACCATCTCCTTCTGCAACCAACAAGGAACAGTGACAGGTTGTGGTAAAGGAAGACCTTACGTGAACAAAAAGACCAGATTTTTGACCTGACGTCAAAATTCTACGAAAGGGAAATAACATTCTGCTGACGTGACACACCTGTTCCTCCCTGAACCTGCAGCCCCAGGCCTTCTCCACGTCCGCCACGTGTTCTCTGTATCTGTTCAAACTCCTTAGAGAGCAGATCACCTGCACAGATTTTAACCTTATTATTCTACCTTTATCTCAAGCAATGTGACTTGGTGAATATGGAGAAAATGGAGACTTGTACCTTATGTATTCAATGTTGGCTTAAATGGATTTATTTTTTAACTTCACATCTTACCGTTTCAGGCTCATATAATCATAGTCATAGATGAATATCTGGGAGGATTACATTTTTACAATAATCCCTTGAAGAGTGGCAAAGCCGTTTATCTGGCAGCAATCTGATTCATCACTCTAAGGCTTGCAAAAATGTCCCTATAGCGCTGGCCAAACTGGCCATCTCTGCAACGTTGCACTGTGTTCAGGGTTTGATATGAAGACTCACTTTATCATCCTTTGTGATGAAGCCACCTCTAATGAGCCTCTGGTGGATGTCCTTGCGGTAGAGGTAGCCTCTCAGGTTGGGATCATGGAGGCTGTTATACTCTGAGTTGATCAGAGAGCCCCTGGGGTCACTGAGGTCAAACTCATTCTTGGGCTGAATCAGCTGAAAGGGCATCAATGAAGATTTTTAATGTTCATGGTGGCTCGTTGATTATAGCAAAGCATTCAAGGTAGGCTATTGATTGCTAAAACAATAATCAAATGTAGCCTATTTTATTTTAAACATAGGCTATATGGGCAACTCGTTTAAGATAAAGATGGGAGATTTTAAAACAATAGTTTTCTCCTCTGAAACCATTGTTTCTCAGATGCACAATATCAGTTGTGTGTGTGTGTGTGTATATATATATATATATATATATAGCCTATATATGTAGGCCTATGTTTTTATTAACAATGTCCAATTTAATCTGAAGGACACATTTCCAATGTGCTTTTCACTCTAGACATAGGTGAATCTTGACCTGAAGGTGTCGCTAAGACACAATGATTTAACTATGACCTTACCCTTTTACACAAGCGGGTGGTATGGTAGACTGCGAGACTGCCCGGTGCCCGGGCAATCTTCCTGTGCCCGGACACATCGAGGGGATGGATGGTGTCCCCTTGATATCTCAAGACTTTCTGAACATTTGAGACAACGTTGACACGTACATAGATTAGGCATACAAAGTATGTGTTTAAAATATATATTTATGCAGTTGAAAATAAGACGGTATTTAGCAGACCTCTGCTATGCTCATCTTAGAAAGCGTCCACAGAATGTTTTAGCCAAAGCCTGTGTGTGTTACATTCGCGCTCAGTTCTAGCTGTGTTGGACCACTTTAACCTTTCTATACCAACCTGTTCTTCCATGTAGATGTTATCCTACTACATTTCAATCAAAATAAATTGAGATGGGTCGTCTCGCCATCAACTTGTCGACTTGTTGTTGAAACTGATTGTTTTTTTGGATTCTTCTCAATGTTGACATGACCTGATGGAATGAGCAGCTTGGCCACTTGTCGTTGTCATAATTGCATCATTAAAGAATCTTTTCAATGGAACGAGCGCTGCCTTGAAGTCGACGGTGGGGCCCAAAAGACCATCAAGCGGGACTGAAATTCCAATGGTCCATTATCAGCCTGGGTCATCAATAGTATCTAAAATTAACTTTATTATTGAACTAGTACTAACCATTTATTTCTGAGGGGTTGGTCTACGGAGGGGAACGAAATATTTAGACAGGCCAGCATTTACCTAAACACCTGGCGAGTTTAAGTTCAAGGGAAACTTCACAGGATCACGCCGTTCCCATGGTCAGTAGTATTTTGGCAAACATCAGTTTACGCTGTAGGACACAACTTCACTTCGACCGCATGTCGATGTGATTTGACTTTATGGAGATGCATGCTCTGGTCATCGCGTCTGCAACCGTGCCAGACAGATGGGCGTGTCCCACTGGAATTTAAAAGCGCGGTAACAGCTGCGCTCATGTTAATCCGTCCCAACAAGTTTTAGAGTTGGTGTGTTTTTTCCCCTCCTTGAGCTGCAAAACCAGGGACATTTCGGTTTTAGGTTCAATGTCAAATAAAAACCTCATCTGAACCGTCAGCATTAACATGCACAGGACTGCATGATGTTTTGAATACAGAACAGAATCAGTCTAAGGTTGTGGTTTAGGGTTAGTTGAAGACCCCTTTATCATCTTTGACAAATGACACTGGTCTACAGTAGGCTATTGATAGCAAAGTGCTAAATAAATATAAGTACTTAAACATCCCTCTCATTCTTATTCCAATGTTGTGTGCATCATTGTCACATGTGAGACACTCCATCTCTGCATGCAGCAGCCAACACCTACACTACCATCCATGAATCCATCTACAAATCATTGTTATATTCCTTTAAAATACCTTCTCAAAAAGCCATATCTCTTCCATTATATGTCTAAGCAGCCATACCACACACTTTTGCCTGTATGCAGTCGCTACTCGTATACTAACACTGGGGGGCCTGTAGGTAACAACATGCCACTCATACAATGTGCAATGCCAGCAGGGCAACTAACTCCATCTCACACACATTGGTTACTGGAAGAAAACACAAATCAGTTGTAAGGTCCCAAAAATCCAAAGTGAAACTACGTCATTTAATAAATAAGTTCATCACAAAGCGTCTTACCAAGATTTAATGTACATTTATTCTTAACACGTGGAACATATAGTATAAAGATTTCATACTGAATAAATGATATTCATTAAGCCCCAAAAAAGAAAAAGAAAAAAAAAGGAATTTACATCAAGGTTTTAGCTACATTGTCTGAAATACAAATATGCGTAATCCATGTCACAGGAGGGGAAAAAAGTAAATAAAATCATTCGATCGGACCTCTCCACCCAATGGAGAGCTCTGACTCGTGCAGTGGTGAACTAGCTGATGTCCTGCTCCAAACGCCTGGTGACCAGTCAAAACTTGTTAACTTGATCTGCTTTTTTTTGAGGGGGGTGGTTAGCAGGTTTTGGGGGTTGCAATGAACAGCAGCTGTACAACCCACCTACCCCTACCTCTCCCCTTCCTCCCCCACCACCACCACCACGACCACGACCATGACCACCACCATCATAGGCCTGACACAGGAAGTGTTAGAAAGATCACATGGCAATACGCAATGACGACATGGGGGAGGAAAGTGGGACTTGTTTTGAGTTAAGCCTTTTTATTCGTTCAAAAAAAGAAAAAAAGAATGAATGAATGAATGAACAAAAACAAAGAAAAGAAATGAATCAAGATGAAGTGATGCATAAGAAGAGCGTGCCAGAGATGTGAGGAAGTAGAGCAAAAAGGATGTCAAATATACAACATCGTTTTATATACATTGCAGCCTGGACTGCATCTAGCGCCAAAGACCAGTCCTAAGAGGTGATTTCATTGAGGGTCAAGTCATCGAGGGATAGAGAGAAGAGGTACGGGTGTTGTAGGTTCACGACACTTTGGGGGAAAAGCCTTTTTTTTTCAATCTCTCTCTCTCTCTCGACATCAACTAAAATCAGTTTTTAAAAACTACAGGATTCTTTTTTTTTTCTTTTTCTTCTTCTTTTGCTGCCAAGCCAGCGTATCTCAGTGTGAAACAGTATTATTACAGTATGTTAAGTTTTTTTTTTTCCGTTTCTTTCTTTTTTTAAGGTGTACAGTACGAAAAAAAAAAGAAAGAAGGAAAAAAATAAAACGTCCTACAAGCTACTGCACAAGTCTCCCATGTACACATCTGTTCACACGTCCCGTTTCCCAGCCGACGGCCTGCCTCCCCGACCAGCCCAACGCAGAGGAGTTCTTCTTACAGCAACGTTTGCTCACAGGAGGGTTCTGCGCCAGGCTCCGCGCCAGACCCGGAAAAGAAAAACCCCTGCGCTCCAACACCCCCTTCGTCCAGTCCCGTTGCCCCCTGCCCCATAGTTGCCCCTGCCTTTGAGGAGAATCAAATCACCCCCTCCCCCCCCCCTCCCAGACTCACTGTAAACAAGACGGCAACTTTGGTTACAGTTTTTTGTGTTGGTTTTTGTTTCAGGTTATTATTTTTTTTGTGTATTTTTGTTGAATTTTGTTAAATCTAGTTTTTTTATCTCTCTTTATATAAAAATGTCAGTACTTCTCAAAGGGCAGTACACTCGTCCAAGCTGGGGGTGGGTCTTGTTTAGTCGTTTCGACTTTACAGTCTTCTCCTTTTAAGAACGGAGGGGAGGGGGGTGTGTTGGGAAGCAATTTTGAAATCCACAACTACTTCATGAAATCGCTCCTTTAGAGAGGCCAAGGATGGGTGAGAGACAGGTGGGATGAGGGGTCGGGGATAGTGGGGGTTAGTGGAATCCGAGGTGACTTTGCATAAATAAAAAATGGGAACAAAAAAATACGACAGTCATTTTCTGCTGTTTTCTTCATTCATACACTCACTCGTGCAGACACACAGGTGAAGGAAGGTAAAACAAAAACAAAAGTAATCCTATGGAGATGGTGGAGCTTTGGGGAGGGGGGGGGGGGGGGGGGAGCAGGAGGCGTCTGAGGCAGAAAAGGCGTTAAACCCCCAGCCGTCACGACTGGCCGACGAGGAACAGGACGTCGCAAATGACGTGCGACACCAGCGAGTTCATGAGTGGTGACACGGAGATGTCCAGCAGCCGCGACTCGTACAGTGTGAACTCCGAGTGGTTCTCATCCACGCGGGCGAGCGCGTGCAGCGCCCGGGCCGCCCGCCGCATCATGTCCACGCTGGTGGGCTCGAAGTGGGCCTGCATGTGCTGCACCAGCGCCCCCTGGCTCTGCTGGAACTGCGTTGCGGCCAGGCTGTCCTCCAGGAAGCCCAGCAGGTTGCCCACGCTGCTCTTCTGCACGGCGATGGCGCGCGCCGCCATGCTGTCGCCCTGTGCCAGGTTGGCCAGCAGCACCACCGCCATCTCGCGGCACACGGGCACCTTGCGCTCGCCCACCAGGCGCACCAGCGTCCCGAAGAGCTTCTCCAGGCGGCTGAACGGCGGGGTGGCCAGGATCAGGTCCACGTTGTTGTCCTGGATGCTCAGCTTGCTGAGGGTCTCCAGGACCAGCCGCTGCGGCGACAGCTCGCCGCCCAGGCCCAGCGACGGGAACGGGTCCATGGCCTCGGCCGACGGGCAGACGGCCCAGTGCAGCAGCCCGTCGAGCAGGGGCAGGCAGATGCTCTCAGGGTAGATGGACAGGTCCAGCTGGCCCGAGATGTTGGCCAGCGTCACCAGGCAGTTCTCGCGGAGCACCTCCAGGCAGTCCCACCACCACTCGTCGCGCTCGCAGCTCACCCCTTCGTCCTCCTCTTCCTCCTTCTCGTAGGTGACGGGCGCCTGCTTGCGCTCGGGGTGCCAGTGCTGGAGCAGGACGAGGCGGCCCAGCACCAGCAGCAGGCCCGGGTGCCTGGACATCTCGTGGTCGTTGCCCGGCACGAACGACAGGCTGCGCACGATGTTGGACACGCAGATGCAGCGACGCGCCAACGAGTCCTGCCAGTCGGACAGCGTGCCCAGTGGCGTCTCGTCTTTGCTGTGCGGCTCGTCCTCCAGAATGGGCACGCGGCTACCGGCCTGCTGCGTCGACCGGCTGGAGTGAAGCGTGAGCGTTCCGGAAGCGTCTTTCTTGTCGTCGGAGACGTTGCGGCTTCCGGTTAGCCCTCCCGCCGGGGTGCTGTCGTCTCCAGACTTCTGCCGCGAGGAGAGGACCTCGTCGGCAGTGCTTGGGGTGCTGGGTGCAGTCGTGGAGGCAGCTGGACTCATGTCCGCGTCGGCCGAAGCAATCTCCGCGGATGAACTTTTCGCCCGTTCCTGCTGCTCTGGTTCTTCCTCCGCTGGCTGCTTCTTCCCAGAGGACTCCTCGCTCGACTGGTCTGTCGTTGACGTTGTTGGCGCTGCTGCTGGCGTTGTCGGCGCCGTCGTTGTCGTGGCGACAACAACATCGTTCTCAGTCACTCTCTTCCGCTTCTGACTGGCACAGGTGTTCGGCTGTTTCCGTGACGCCAGCGGGTCGGACCTGATCTCAAAGTGCGTCTGGATGTGGTCAGTGGTGTCCCCGCCCCCGGCGCTCCAGTGGAGGAGACCGCTGTCGAACGACTGCCGATGGCCGAGCTTGGAGGCCCGGCTCCCGGCGAACGGGTTTCTCTTCCGCACCACTTTGATGGGGCGCTTGTCAAACTTGCTGGCCTGCTTGGGCCTCTCCTGAGTAGTGTTGCCGTCCTGGGCTGAGGGGCTGGACGCGCGGGGCTCTTTGGCCGACGACGACGATGATGACAATGAAGACGACTCAACTTCCTCTTTCTTTTCGTTTGCGTCGTCATTTTCCCACTCGTCCTTCTCCTGTTTGACCTCGACTTCTGTCGAAGTGCCGTCCGCAGTGCTGCTCTTCTCCTCTCGTGCATCGTCCTCTTCGTCCTCCTCATCATCGTCCATGTCCTCCATGTCCAGTGGGAGCTCGTTGTCCGAGAGGTCGTGGTCCACGGCGTTGGGGTCAATGAGGGTGCGCTGGCCTGGGTCTCCCACCTCGTACTCCTTCAGGATGCCGAAGATCTCGATGAGACAGTGCCGGAAATACTCCACCACCAGCTCCAGGAAACCAGGAAGCTGCAGCAAGAGAGAAGGGACCAGTGTCACACAAACATGGCTGACACATGTGATATCAGCAGAATTATGGGGTATTTTCAAAAAGCATTCTTAAAACCTCATTCCATGTGTTGCATTACATTCCACAGCCCTTGTAACACTATATCCTTTAAATATCAAATCAAACATCAAATTATGTAAAACTATATTATAATACTGTATGGTATATTTATTTAACAATTGTTTACATGTTGACTATTGATGTGGGTGGTGAGAGGTGCATACCTGGCAGAGGTTGAAGGTAGTGATGCTGTTGTCGTCATACAGTAGAATGTTGATGGTGTCCAGGGCCCACGTGCTCTCGGCTAACAAACCGGACTTCAGTGACATCATCACTCTCCATGCCTCTGGTGTTCCTGTTGTGAAACAACAAAACAAACATGCGGTAACAACATAAAAACAAGGAAATGACCAAACCTCTCAGGTGTTTTAGCTCTGCATAGGTACCACTATAAGTGTCAACAATGGTGAAAGTTACCAGCCAATATTACAGTAATGTATTAATATAACACATGGCATAACAACTGAGCAACTACCTCAGGTCTTTCAATCTAAAAATATCAAGATGATGCTTAATGAGAAGGTCCAAGGTTTTGATCCCTCTTGATCTTACAATAATGCACCGTTCTGCACTACACTTAAATCCAACACCCAATAAGAGGTCATAAATAGGTCAACCGAGCTCCTGTACCGATGTCTTTCGTGGTGAGCCTCCGGCGTGGCTTGAGGACAGGTTGGGTGGCCTCTATCGATCCGGGCGGGAACGCCACATCTCTCCTGATGAGTGGCGGCTGCACGGGAGGCTGTGCGATGTGCGAGGCGGGCACCGGGGGCCCGGCC
Organism: Alosa pseudoharengus; assembly: GCF_046254945.1. Classification (NCBI taxonomy): domain Eukaryota; kingdom Metazoa; phylum Chordata; class Actinopteri; order Clupeiformes; family Clupeidae; genus Alosa; species Alosa pseudoharengus. Next base: position 29,199,013 of record NW_027468685.1, read on the forward strand.
TTCTGGATCTTCATGCTGGGTGGCCCGGAGTGCATGTAGGGCGACTTGCTGGGCGACGTCCGGCTCTCCATGGGCCGAGGCATGGGCGACGGGCTGGACACCTGCGGAATGTGGTTCTGGTTCTGGAAGCTGGGCTGCAGGGAGCGCGAGACGGGCGGTCCGGCCCCGGGCCCGTACGGGGGCTGGCGCTGGCTCATGTGGGGAGGCCACTGACCCTCGTGGTTCATGCGTTGCTCCGACGACATCATGTCCTCCGAGCGGTTCATCCCGTGGTACCCCGGGCCTTGCCCTGGCATGCCTGGCGGGCCTTGCCGGTTGGGGTAGTTGGGGTAACTCATGTCGTTACGGCCCTGCCACATGGGGCCCTGCGGCCCGTCGGGCACAGACGACATCATCTGAGGGGGCATGGAAGGCTGGGCGTTCGGGCCACCCCCTCCTCCGCCGCCGTTGCCGCTGCCGGTGGGTGGACCCCGTTCCCGTCCGAAGGGGAAGGGGAACTGGTTCTGTGGGCCCCCGGGCCGGCGCTCGGAGCCGGGGAACTGGTTGTACTGGTTGAACATCTCCTGCTGGGACTGGGGGGCGTTGGGGGGGCCCTGGGGAGGTCCCTGGGGAGGCTGCTGCTGCTGCCCACCGCTGAACGCCACGTTGTACATCTCGCCTTCATGCCGCTTAGCCGGGGGACCGTAGCCTCCGTCCACTGGCCGCTTGTAGTTCTGCCCAGAACACACACACACAAAATAATAACTAGTCAGGAATAACGCATGAAAACAGTGCACTGCACAAGTCATTCAGGCGGAGGATTTATCCAAGGCCACTTACAAGCGAGGAACAATGCAAACAATCAAGCAACAACAAAGCAGACGCAAAAGATCTAGGCAAAAGGCCTTGAAAATGATATGTATTGTATTACAGCACAATGTAACAATAGTAGCTTAACAATAGTATAACAAAATTATAACACTTCATACTGATATAACTGCAACGAGAACCCAAACACCACCAGCCATTTAACAGGGTGATATAAGGTATGCTGGTGTATTCAGGTGTAACCCACCATCTTAAATGACTAGGCTGTAATCAACACAAGTGCCTGCTAGCTTTTCTGAATGCCTTCATAAAACTTTTAAAAGCACCCTAAGTGAATTACACAATTTGCAATGCAGGGACATGAGTTACTTGAAGTGTCACTCACCGGCTGTTGCTGTGGATACATTCCCGGCTGCTGATTGGGGTAGGGGCCACCAGGGGGCGGCCCTTGGCCAGGGTACTGATTACCATAGGAATCATGCCTGCAGAAGGAGGACTCGAGAGTTAGACCGTGAACGCTCCGGATAAACACAAAACTTTTAAAGACAAATACCACACAGACAACAACATTTACACAGCCTTGGCCATGACGCAGAGTCTGAGCCTCTCTAGAGCAGCCATGTACCAAGAAAATAAGCTTTAAAAACAGCCTTATCTGATAGTCCTTGTTCAGCTTTGTGTTAATCAGCAGCATACAGGCTCATATGCTTTGATAGTATTTTTGGAGAAACAATCACAAGGCTGTACAGATCTTAATTAAGGCATCTATACTTTCACCTTTCCAGATGTCTAGAAATTGAACTGACAGCCTAACACCTATTGCAACGGCTGAGGCACGTCATGTTTCTCGTGTGAACTTGAGGTGTGTATGAGGTTAAGAGGTTAAGGGGTGTGTGTGTGTGTGTGTGTGTGTGTGTGTGTGTGGTTAAAGTGTGTGTGTGTAAGTGTGTGTGTAAGTGTGTGGGTGTGTGTGTGTGAGAGTATATGGTGTGTGTGTAAGTGTGTGTGTGTGTGTGTGTGTGGTGGAGGTATGTGTGTATATCACTCACCTCTGCTGGTGTGGGGGCCGGTTGGGCGAGTACATCCCCGTGTCGGCATTGGGAGGTATCATGTTGGGCTGAGCAGAGCCAGGGCCCATGGCGCCATCTGGACCCATACCTGCCTCTGGTCTGTAGCGGACAGAGAAAGGCACGTGTCAAACTGGACACACGCACACCGGCCATTTGCCCACAGAGTGAGGGGTGCTCCTACTAAACATGTTGTTTTTTAAAGCAAAAACTTTTTAAGTCGGATATTGTGAAAACAGAATGTATAGTTTGCATTGATTCAAATGTTAAGGATGTAATGAGAACACACACACACACACACACACACCACGTAATGAAACATGCAGTACTGGCGTTTTATTATGCCAACAGGGCATCCAAAATTGTAGAGAGGCCAGCCAGTCAGACAGACAGAGTCACTGTGGGCAGCTCGTACCTTCGGTCGTATCCTGGGCCGTAGGGGTACTGCTGCCTCTGGGCCATGGGCATGTTTCCCATGGGTCCTGGGGGGCCGCGGTTGAACTGCTCCCCCATGGGGGCGTTGGGGCCCTGGTTGGGACCCAGGAACTGCTCCCCAGCTGCAGGGAGACATGATGGGAGGGGCATGATGAAACATGTGAGTCTTTCGTATCAACTTACTTGGATAGTTTCAAAACAGTGTGTACATATGGGAGGGATTTCAGGACTTGTGAATCAAGGACAAAACTTGTGAATGTACTGAATTTCATGACCTTTTCCAAGATTAGAAAATGGGATTTTTAAAATTCTGTGACTTTACCTGGATTTCTATGATGGTGGAAACCCTGCTACACAACCTAAACCAACGCACTCTTACCCTGCCCACTCCGACTACCCTGGCAAATCTACTGCCCCCACTCGCTCTCTTCCTGTGCCAACGCTCACCTTTCCTCATGCCACCAAAGGGGTCCTTGTTGGGCTCGTAAGGTCCCATCCCCATGCCCGGACCACCCATGCCAGGCTGGAAGCCCGAGTTGGGCGTCATGGAGTTCCGTCGGGGGAAGGCTGGGTCTCCACCATCAGCAAAGGGGTCCTGCAGATTGACACTACTCCTAAGGGAAGAGGGGGGATGGAAACACAGAGATTCAGATACAGGTTTCTGGGCTGTATGTGCTTTGAGAACATGGTTGGGTATTGTTACGGTTGAGAGAGAGAGAAAGAGAGAAAGAGAAAGAGAGAGAGAGAGAGAGAGAGAGGAATCAAAAGAAAGAGAAGGGAGAGTGAGGAAAAGAGTGAGGGAGAAAGAGTGTCCTCAAGGGAGGGAAAGAAATTCAGAGAAAAAGTGCATGAAGAGAGAGAGAGGACAGAGATTAGGCTCAAAGGATGCAGTGCAAGGTTATCACACCACTCTATAAAATGGAAAATGTGTCAAAGCCGCCCTGGGCTCAGAATCAGGAGGCAGCACAGCTCAGGTTCCGGAACACTCTAGAGAACATGCCCTAGAACTATATCCTGTGCTTAAGAGGCCAGAGTTGGGGGTCAGGGTTAGGAGTGTGACGTACCTGACTCCTGGCATGGGGGGCATCTGAGTGTGGGGGGTGGAAGCGGGGGTAGGGGGCTTGAGGTCTCCACCCTCGGCCATGGAGCTGCTAGTGGACTGGGGCGTCTGGGGGCCCTGGAGCGATCCTGATCCTGCTGCAGGGGTGAACACACACACACAGACCAACATCAGATACAGGGTGCCCAGTATAAGCACGCATTAGAGAGCACCCAGTGCACACACACACACACACACACACACACAATTGGTCAGCCCAGGTTCGATTTGCAAACATGCCGTTGTGAGCCTGTGACAAAGGCGTATGCTAAATACCAGTATATTAAAATGGAGAGCATAAAGCCCAAGGCACACGCGCACACACACACACACACAGAGAGCAGACTGCATACAGGACAACACACATATATTAAACAGAAAACACTGCATAACATACAATGTCATTCTCTTCCACCAAATCAGGCTCCCAGTGCCATGACCCATAAGTTGTGCAGATCACTCCCAGTCTCAAAACATAGAAAACTAAAGTTCAGACTCTTCAGCTAAAATTTGTGCGGGAGTGCACACACACACACACACACACACACACACACAGCAAAAATGCCCCCATCTCAGAGCCCCATAACATTAACATATGCTCAGCCCAGAGAAAGTGTGTTTACAAACATGTTTGAAGAAGACAGACTTCAACTTTATGGCCGAGAGTGTTTGTGTGCGTGTGAGAGAGAGGCGGGGACTGTGATCGTCCTTGTGGCCGGCTGGCTGGCTGTTGGCTCAGACACTGGCTGTTGTCTGTGGTGTAATGCAAGGAGAGAGAGAATGAGAGAGAGAGAGAGGCAGAGACAGACAGAGAGAGAGAGAGAGAGAGAGAGAGACAGAGAGAGAGACAGAGAGAGAGGGAGAGACAGCGTTGGTTCTTCTTCTAGCCATTAGCACGGCTGTCTGATGAGTCATGCCTTCCCTTTCATTAGTGTGTAAACAAGCAGGGTCACACACAGGGCACACACACACACACACTTACTCAGGCAGCGTGCCGCCTTTTTTTCCCCCTTTGATTTTTTTTCCACCCATACTCTCTCTCTCACACACACACCCCCTTGGTCCTCATTTCCTCCCTCTCTCTCTCTCTCTCTCTCCCTCCCTCTCACCCACCTTTCTCTCCCCCTCCCTCTTTGAGTAGGGATTTCCCGTGACGGCGCATGAACTCAAGAGGAGGAGGAGGGGTGTGCGTGTGCGTGTGTGTGCGTGAGGGGCAGGGGGGGGGGGGGGGGGTTGGTTGTGGTGAGGAGGGAAAAAAGTGTGAATTTACACACAAAACGGCAAGCCCCCAACTCCCCATTCATCAATTTCTGAGCTTTAATCTCTAGGGGTGAAGGGGGGGGGGGTACTCTGTGAAGCTCAGGGCCATGTAGCGAGCAGTGTACAAGAGAGAGAGAGCGAGAGAGAGAGAGAGCACGCAAGAGAGAGAGAAAGAAAGAGAGAGGGAGAGAACAGTGTGAGAAAAGATGAAGCGAGCATGCTAAAGGGTGAGTGAGCAAGTGTGTGTGAGAGAATGAGAGAGCGATAGAGGGTGCGTAAGCAGTAGCCTCAGCAGCTCTGCATCCCTGACCCAGTGCCAGGAGAAGAGCTCCCCATGCCCAGCACACACACACACACACACACACACACACACACACACACATACAGGAATCCCCTCTGCTGACGCCACGCTGGGATGCCAACACACACACACAGCCTCTCCCCCACCCAAATATGCGGGCCTTGGCCAAGAGTCCCCATGCTGGCACAGGGCTGCGAGAGGCTGGGGCGTCCGGTGCACGTGGCCAAAGCTTGGCTCTCGCCCGCTGGTCACCAGTGCCATGCCACGGGGGCAGCCTCTCCAAAACAAACTCACACACACCCACACAGAGCTGGAGGAGTGCACATTCCAGAACACACACTTGAGTGTTGTTCAGGAATACATCACATTCCAAATACTGCTTGCCAAACGTCTCCGGTAAAGCGCATTGAGCTGCAGAAATACATTTTATTAACCTTTATTACAATCATTATAAGCCCTATACACACGCACGCACCTCAATACTTGAAACAAATCTAAACCCTTCCAACATTTCAAAAGTTTCACCATACAATAGCACTAGCAATTAAAGTGTTCAAGCACCAATTTTAAATCTAATTTAGAATCTACAGAATAGAGTGATACATGGACCAATTAAATAATTCCTCATAAAACCCTTTTTCCACAGTAACACACTGACAGCCCATACAATATCCATCAAAAAATTGCACATATAAGCCAGACATTAGAAACACAAGAGACATATATACATCAATCTTACAGGGAGGCTACACTGGGTCCAGAACTGAAGTGTTCCGTTCGCATAGCGTAAAAATAGTTTTAGAAGTCTGGTCTAATATTTCAAACGTACGCGCCGCTAACACGTCTGTTGTAGCCAGTTCCATTGATTACAGTGGAGGCTAAATGTTAGCGCAGACGCAACGTGAATGGAATGCTTCAGTTACGTGCCCGGTGTAGCTTCCCTGTTCCTCCGGCCACAGTCCAAGCTAACACTGACCTGGGGATGGAGGCTGGATCTTGGGCTGGTTCTTCTTGTTGTCGGTGAAAATGTCGGGTGGCGGGTCCTCCCCGCGCTCGATCTTGCACTCGAAGGCGTACAGGCACTGGATGTACTGCTTCTTCAGGGAGCTGGCGGCGCTGCTGGATGTGCCCACATTGAGTGCGGTGGCCAGCTCACGCCACTTCTTATTCTTGTTCACCTGTGTAGGGCCGAAGGGGACAGTGTGTCGGTATCAGCCACTGTTTCTGTAACTCACTTGGTAGAATGAAGCACTAGTAGACCGTTAAGGCCAACGCTCAGTGGCGGCGACATTCACATCTATGGATTTGACGCTCAAGAGATAGAACTATTTTCTACACGTTGGCGTCGACGCGTGTCAGATGCTGCCAGTGGGCTTTGCTGCATTAAAAGTAAGAGTTCTAAACGTTGGCGTCACATGACGCGTGTTAGACGCCACCACTGGGCGTTGGCCTTTAGACTTCTCTCTATTTCTCGGTGACTCTGACTTTTTGAAAGGTACTGTAATTCCTTTTGCTCACTATTTCTCATCATTTGGATTTAGTTTTAAAAAATCTCTTGGGTGATATGATGGGAAGTGTATAGTGCTAAATGCAAGTGTGTTCAACCACCAAGATGCACCGTGATCCGATCATTCAAACCACTCGCCTGGTGGTCTGGGAAGAACGGTCGCAACCACAACCACACTGACAATACACAATACACTGCTACCAAGACACCCGCAAAACGGAAATAAAACTGTTCACCACAAACACAACCAAACACACTTATAAGGACTATACTCTCCAAGGTTTTCACACTCTTACCACATGGACCCACACATAAACATAAACACACACACCGACAGAGCAACTGTTCCCTTACCTGTGTGAGTCCGCCGATCTCCTTGACGGAGACGTAGAGGCGGTAGAGGTCTAGGGGCTTGCGTCCGACGGCAGGCAGGTTGGTCATGCCCAGGGCCTTCTCCTCGCTGAAGGCCAGGTAGCGGTCCACCCACATCTTCCTCTCGGGCTCCGGGCCCAGCTCGTACAGCCGTGTGATCTTCTCATTGGTGGTGGTGGACGAGTTGGACTTCTGCAACACGCCGAGCAACAGAGACACACCCAGAGAGCGCGTGAGCAGTTTCACACTCCATTACCAACCTGTTGTCTTACTTGATGACGGACAGGACAGAGCATGGACAGGCATAAAAAAACCGAGGATAACACTAAGCTTTTCAATAACCTGTATCTGAATAACGGCCCAAAAGAGTGACACTGTTTTCTTCAGCGATGTTACAAATATAACACAAAGTCCCCCATGCACAATTCTATTAAGTATGATCCGCTGACTTGCTCCTCAGAGCACAAAGTGGCTGCTAATCGTTTTGAGCGTTTTCTTTTCAAAGGCTCATTTACAAAATAAAAGGCCAAAGAAAACATGACATAGCAGAACTGCATAATGGCCGTCTCCTCAAATCTCAGAACAAGTGACTCTATACTCATCGCAGTCTAAAGTGGAGAGTCTCCTCTTTCTCCACACACGGCTGTAAATCACACACTCAAACGGAATAAAAGGAGACTGCTCAGGGGAGATGGCTTGACATCCTTCCAGGGCGACGCACTTCTATAAATGTCTGGCTTTTACGAGGCAGCCTGTTTTACTGTGACCTACAAAACTATGGGGAGACCTCGGGATGGAGAGAGGGAGAGGGAGAGGTTGGAACAGAGGCTTCGCATTACGACTCTTGTAGCTGCCAATACTCATCAGCCTCCCCCATAGATTTCTCCATTTCCTTCTCATCGCATCCGGTGACGGTCAGGTGAGGGATCGACTCCAACTCATTCAGGTGTGTGTGTGTGTCTGTGTGTGTGTGTGTGTGTGTGTGTGTGAGGGGGGGGGGGGGTCCCTACAGGGTCCTAGACAACCCTAAAGCTGTCTTCCATTGATTTCACTCCCAAGGTTAAAATACCCTGCCAAACTGAACGCTACCTTTTTCGGCTTGGTCTTGGGGGTGGCGTCCACTTCGTTGTACGATACCTTTTTAGACTCAGTCTTAGGGGTGCCATCGACTTTGTTGTTCATCTTCGGGGCCTGGTTCATCTTCACGTCCATACCGAACTCTGGGCTGGGTGCCATGCCTAACAGGGCAGACACACACACACACACAGACACAGTCAAACGGCATGCAGAACAGAGACACAGTCACATAGTCTGGATCTCGAGAGCATTTGCAAGGCTTTAAATGTTTCGGTTATGAGAAACATTGGCCTATTTAATAAAACATTTAAATTCACACGTGAAGCATCCCAAGTCCAGTGTTGTTTTGGAGATTACCAGAAGATACCAGGCTCTGCACTGAAGCTTCAATCTTATTCTATTGCTGTAGCTCTAGTGCTTAAATGTTAAAATGCTTAAATGTAATTCTAAGTCGCTTTGGATAAACGCGTCTGCCAAATGAATAAATGTAACTTGGCAGAGATGCAGAGCAGCAGCTACACAGGAGTCTGAGAGACAGGGTGAGGACGGGACAGGTGTGGAGCTCACCTGGGGTGTTGTTGGCCATGTTTCCCCCCATGGGGTAGGGCCCTCCCTGGTTCATCATCCCCTGCATGCTGTTTAGGGGTGCGGAGTATGGGGAGCCAGGTCCCATCATGCCTTGCGGCATGCCTTGCGGGTAGCCTGGCGGCCTGGAAGAAGAAAAGCATTTCCCATTTTAAATGTTTGTGATGAGTGGTTGTTGTTGACCGGAGGTCAGTGCTGCAAACACAACCCAACACAAGACTGAACAAAAGCTGTAGCTGCGTTTTCTTTTCTTTAAATCGACAATCACAGACGGGGTGTGCTTCCAGGTTCTCTTCTGAGTGCAGTGATGATGAAGGTGGTGTTGGGGCTCCACTTCCAAACAAATGGTCATTTCTTTTTCTTTTTTTTGCCTTTAATCCAATAGAGTGACAGGTGGGAGAGAGCGATGGGGTGAGACTGGGAAACGACCTGAATCAGACTGGAACCCGGGTCGCTTCAAGCACATGGTCCCTAATGTGGTGCGGGGCATGAACCTGTAATGAACCTACTGAGTGGTGGACGGCTGCCACCCAGACCTTCGTCTGCCCTGATCTGCCTTTTTCTGTCTTTCTCTGGACCTCTCCGAACCTCTCCGCCTCTGAACCTGCTCCTTCTGATGACCTCAACCTCTGCTCTCTTAACTCCCTCATCTCTACTCCTGTCCAGTCTGCAGATGATGAAGATGATGATGATGATGAGTGATGATGCACTACAAGTTTAAAGGAAAGATACTCAGCAGTACACAAACTATAGACATACACAAAGCATACAAACACACTGACTGGTTAGCATAGCTTTTGATGGTTGAAATCAGCCCAACTACCTATACAAACCTACTGCTTACATTTATTTATAACATTATGTCGATTCACAATATTATACACATTATACACATTCAAGTGCATCACAAGTGAAAAACACTGTTTTTAAAATCTTCTCAGAGGAATGACAATTCCCCAAGACTCTCAAACTACCAGCTGCTGTCGGTCCTGCTGTCTTACGAGCAACACTGAGCAGAGCCTCTTACCTGTGTATGGAGTTAGTGGGAGGACCATGATGCATTGCGGCTCCTGGCGCTTCCTGCGGTTTCCTGTTCATGCCGGGCGGCGGGCCCATGCCCGAGGGCACCTGCGGGGGCATGCCGGCCATGTTGGGGCCCATGCCAGGGCCGTAGGGCCGAGCTCCCATCTGCCCCGGGCCCATCCGCCCTGGGTGCATCCCCCCGTAGGGACCCCCACCGCCCTGCGCAGCCATGGGGTTCATGGAGCCTCCCATGCCCGGGCCGGCGTAGTTGGCGTTGGGCATGCCAGCATAGCCAGCGGGTCCTCTGGGATAACCTGGAGAGGGAGAGAGATGCCAATGTGAGTGGCTGGGTCTCTGTGTTTGTGTGTCTGCCCTGCCCGTGACTTGCTTGTGCATGTGCGTGTGCGTGTCTGTGCCTGTTGGTCTGGGTCTAAACGTGAGATAGAAACACAAACTGAGCCATCTTAATGTCTGCAGGATCATGACATGACTGATATCTTAGTGGTCATAGAAGTCTTACTGGTCTCTTAACAGAGGCCGTACATACAAGATCCACAGTTAAACTGCAATGGCTGTACTTTACTGAACTGTTAAGGATAAGAGATTAGGATATGTTACTTTAAGGGCACTGTGTTGTTTAGAATAGGAGGTTGAGTCAAAGTACCTTGGGGGCACTGTACTGTTTAAAAAGGAGATTTGGGACAAGGGCTGCATGATTAGGGGAAAATATGAAATATATTACGATTGCAATTTGCGATATGATTTTGAATGACTATGTCAAGATTCATTTCAATAATCCAAATGTCTCTAAGTTGTGCCACTTCTGATTGGTAGTATGGCTAGAGAAGCATATGAGAAGCACAGCACTCCTGATTGGTGAGTTTCACTGTCCGTCACACAAGAAGGGTGACATGAATAAAAAAAATCATAAATGTAACAAGATTAACCATGCACAATTACTTGTAGACTTTGCAACTCGATAATTGCATTGGTTCAAATTACGATTGCAATAACTGTGCAGCCCTAATTGCGACAATGTATGTTGAGGGATGTATACTGTTTATGATGGGCCATTCTGATCAGGTACTTGCATCGTCTAGGATGTGGGTTTGGGATAGCATCTTTTGAGATGGCATACCTTGCTGGCACGGGTTCTTTAGAATAGGGGGCTTTGGAGTACTTTGGGTGCTTTGAGGAAACTACACTGTTTAGGAGATGATACCTTGCGGGCCATACTGGCCTCCCTGCGGGCCGTAGTTACCCATGGAGTTGTTCTGTGGGTAGGGACCCATCCCAGCATGCATCTGGCCTCCTGAGGACTGGCGAGGAGATAAGGCGGAGCCAGACTGAGGCGAGCCGTACGGAGGCATCTGAGGGTTCCTCATGTAGACTACACACACACACACACACACACACGCGCACGCACGCACGCACGCACGCACGCACGCACGCACGCACAAAGAGATAGAGAGAGAGGAGATGAGTATAAGATGAAGAAACAGACGTTCAAGATAAAAGCAAATGGATAAAACAGAAGATAAGAAAAAGAAGCAGCAGAGAGAAAGGTGACACAGAGGTGAAGATGGATGGACAGATAGCATGAGATCAGGTAAAAAGGAGGACAGAGAGACAGAGGCTAAGTGGCCGAGAGAAGAGTGATGGTGTGGCATAATAACAAGTGTGCTGCAAATACCCAGAGCATTCAGGACGACCCAAACAGAGAAGTGTAGAGCACATACACACAGAGGGCAAACCACCAGGGTGGCATTCGCTACTCAGCAAGTGATTTAGTGAATAAAGGGCCTTTCACACCAAGAACAATAACTAAACATAACAACAAAAAAGTATCGTTCCAGCTAATATGCATCACTTATCGTTGGTTATGTTATGGTTATGTTTACCATTATCGTTCCTGGTGTGAACGGCCCTTAACCCAGGATAATTACATAGTATAGTTAGGATAGTTACTGGTAAACCTCCTAATAGAGGAGTCCTATGACTTCTTTCACTGGCAAAATAAATCCATAGAGCTCTGCTTTCCAAAGGTTTACTACTCATTCAGAGTTACAGTAACTTAACCACTGTTTGTCACTTTAAACCATATACATGGAATACCTCCCAGATGAGATAAAGATTCAACAAGACAACGACATTTAGACATCAGTCTGCAGGGTCACCCTGAAGGACCAGCAGCAGCAGCGGGACACATACTGACTGTCTGTCAGCACACAAACAGCCTCTGGTGAGCCAGCCAGGAGGAGAGTGAAGGTAGGCACTCATACCCATCCTGCCACTGCACTGCCATCTGTGCTGTGTGTGTGTGTGTGCACACGTTCTTTGTGAATATTTAGATGATGTAATCAATATCAGTCGTACCAAATAAAATTATTAATTGTGTGTGTGTGTTTGTGTGTGTAGTGTACACACACACACTTACCCCGGTCCTGCCCCATCGGTGGCTGGTTCATGGAGGAGTGGAGCATGCCGTCCGACTGCACGCTAGGAGGCCTGGGTGGCATCTGGTTTCCTGTTTGGGAGGAACGGGGAGGAGGTTGTAGTCAATGGTGCTAGAAATCTGGGGCCCTATGAAGGAGTATATTGTATATTGGGTCGCCGAAAAATAACACAGTGTGTGCAATGGATGATCTACCAGCGTAGCACTGGAGGGATACAGCTTTGCGTATGGCAATCGCCGCATGCATGAGACAGATTTCATTTGATTGAAGTGCGTACTTCTGTGTGAGGGGAATCAATGTGCTTTGAATTGAACCTCTACGTCTAGGTGATCAAAAAGGCATGTTCACTTGTGTATCCACAAATCAAACTCTAAATATCGTAATAGAGCTCAACAGTCCCGCTCCTCCTCCGAGAGAGCTTAGTTCCCATTGAGTAAATTCAAATGAGAAACAGTTTTCATTGAATGGCAAAACATCAGTTCTGACAGCCTTGGTATCCATCTTGATTCCAGCGATTAACGAGAAGACTCTCTACCAATCAAAGACTCTTTAACCGGCTTTTACGCGTTAAGATTTTGGGTAGTGTAATACTTTTCAGTTAAATCGCGAATACATTTTCTTTTTCTCAAAACAAGGTTGATGCCCCATGAACTTTTGGTGTCTATATGAGCATATACAATTGCTTAGGTCATGTCATAGCTGTTTTTAAGTCTACCATGGACAGTTACGATTTTATGGCTTACACTCCAGTTCTCAATGGAGAATTCTTACTTTCTGAATCGGCGGTGGGAGGGACTGTTAAGCTCTATGTGGGCAGCAGAAACGTCACGAGGTTCCATTTCTATGTTGCGAGTCCATGTCGCTTTGGATAAAAGTGTCTGCTAAATATCAGTCAACTTTAACTTATAACTTTAATTAGGTTCGTAATTATGTTCTATGTTCCTCTATCAGTGCAGTGCCCTTAAACAGGTTCTAACTCTCCTGTGCCTTGTGGCGCTGGTTAAGGGGTAGACAGGTGGCCGGAGCCAAGTAGGTCAGATCACACACATATCTCTGTTCGCCTACAGGCACACCAGGCTGCAGGGCAACACACACACACACACACACACACACACACACACACACACACACACACACACACACACACACACACACACACACACACACACACACACACACACACACACACACACACACACACACACACACACACACACACACACACACACACACACACACACACACACACACACACAGGAAATGCCTCGCGGCAACACAGCAATGACGTGCTGCCATGGTGTTTTTCAGGGAGACAGTGTGGGCCAAGTACTTCTGTATCTGACACCAGAGAGCACTGCACTAACCCTCCCAACAAGCTTCTTTGAGTGTGTGCTGAGTGATTGTCAGGCCTTACGAGGCCCAGTGAACGAGAATAAGCAATTATATGGAAATCTATTGTGTAGAACACTTGATCTGGGTTCAACTGGGCACAACATGCCTGATATGGTGAATGGTGCTAAATACTAACAATCCAAGCCAAGTCGATATTGGGAGTGTGTATGAGAATAATCATTAGATTGTAAAGATTACCCAAGAACAAAATGATGCTAGTAAAGAGTAAAAGCATGCAAGTAAATATAACTGGAGAATAAAGGAGGTAGACCATGCAGACTAAAGTGGGTATGTGTGTGTTATGGAGAGTTACCATCATATAACAAGGAGCCTGTAATGACTATATTTAACTGTGTGTATGCATGCATCAGGTGCATGAGTGAACCTGTGTGTGTGTGTGTGTGTGTGTGTGTGTGTGTGTGTGTGTGGCATTCTCTGCACCCACCTGGCACAGCGGCGGGCGAGAGCGGTCCGGAGCGGGATGCGCTGGCGCTGGCGGGGGAGCCGGAGGGGGAGGGCGAAGGCCCACGGATGCCCGGCAGGTGTGGCGAGGTGTGGGGGGAGAAGGGCGACTGCGCCGGGTTACTCTGCTCGCCCTGGCTGCTGGACACGCCCGACGTGCTCACGCCAGGGCTCAGGGCGCCCTCGGTGCCCGTCGGGAGGTCGTCTATCGAGCCCGACAGATCCTGAGAGAGAGACAGAGATGGGGAAGGGGGAGAGACGTTTAACATCTGTTTATTAAATCAATCACCACCCTCTTGAATCATTAATACATTCATATAAACATCCTGTTAGACCAACATGTATTCCCCCCAACCAGCAAGACCAACCAACCTGTCCCAGTATCCTTAATCAAATTGAGTAATTAATATGATTACATGTTAAACCTGTCCGCAGACAAAAAAGGGTCTAAATAGACGTAAGTCATGCCTACCCCCATTGGATGCTGATCTCAGCTGAAGACAGGTTGTGGCTGTCTAAGCGTGATGCACTAGATAATCCTAATATACATCAGTACACATGTGTACACTACACACAGTACCCGGGTGTGCTTTTGACAACAAAAA
>NW_027468685.1:29217216-29302216 GCF_046254945.1 Alosa pseudoharengus
TCGGTGCCACAGCCATTGATTTGCAGAGCTTGTTATTGCAACGCAGCAGCAGAGGCGGTAAGTCCCCGTTGTGCTGACTTCAGAGCCTCTGGGCCCGCAACATTATTACTGACCTGGCCAGCCACTGAACACACACTGGCCATTCATCCAGAGAGAGAGAGAGAGAGAGAGAGAGAGAGAGAGAGAGAGAGAGAGAGAGAGAGAGAGAGAGAGAGAGAGAGAGAGAGAGAGAGAGAGAGAGAGAGAGAGAGAGAGAGAGAGAGAGAGAGAGAGAGAGAGAGAGAGAGAGAGTACAAAATGAGCATGAGACAAAAGAGAAGGTATGGAGGAACAGTGTTTGTGTGTTTGTTTGTGTGTCTGAGTGTTACTGTGAGTGTTGCTGTGAGTGTGAGTGTGTGTGTGTGTGTCTCTGGTATGAGCGAGAAAGAAAGAAAAAACAGCAGTCACATTTCCCCTTTAAGAAAATACAGCCCAATCAACAACAAACACACAAACAAACAAACAAACAAACAAACAAACAAACACAGAAAGAGGAGGGTTTAACACACCACACCACAATACAATAGCACAGTCATACATCTGCCTGAATTAGCCTCCTCACAGCCAACACAGCTTCCTCTAACACTTCCTAATCACTGACACAGCCCCTCACCCACACAACAGCAAATAAATTAAATAAAAACAAAAACAAAAACACAGACACACACACACACACACACACACACACACACACACACACACACACACACACACACACACACACATCACATCACTAGATTAAACTAAAATGAAAACACAGACAAGAGAGAGGAGAGCTTCAGCTCCAACCCTGTGTATGTGTGTGTGAGGGAGAGAGAGTGAGCACGGCAGCCATTTTGTGCTCTCCGTGTGCTAGCATCACTGCTGCAGCAGCCTCGACACAGACAGACTCCCTCTCTCAGCAGCTAGCTAGCAGCCTCTGAGGAGGAGCCAGGGTAGAAGGTTCCGGACTCCGGACAAACTCAGCGCGAGACAAGACTCTCCTTGCGCTCAGGGTTCTGTGTCAGTCCATCCTGTGGTGTTTGTGAGGAAAACTACAGACTGCTGAGCGTCAGCCATGTTGTGGTGATGGTGCTCCTTCCCCCTTCACTTCCAACCAGACACAGTTTCAGCAATGTTCTCTACGAGCTCCACCAGAGAGAAATCCACACTCTTAAATGCATACTCATGTGTTGCCCTTAAAGGGTTGCATGTAGCAAGGCTTATTACATAGAATAGTAAGGGGAAATAGGGCTAGTTTGTGTGGATGTAACTTCAGCCACAATGAACTGCACTGAACTCTGACCGGACTCAACATGCAAAGGGCCTGCACTGAAACAGGATCTCAACATCAGCATTAGCGTGTGTGTGTGTGTGTGTGCGTGTGTGTGCGCGTGTAATCCAGGGTTCAACGTAAAGTCAGAGCCTCTCTCTGACCCACCCCCCACCCCCCTCTTTGGCTTAAACTCCGATACTCTCCCTTCACTGGCTTGTTTCCTGTTCTCAGATAACCACACACACACACACTCACACACAGACTTACCCACACACACACACACGCCCATTCATCCTCTTCAGAATAGCAAACGAGGCAGGGGGGAGGGGGAGGGGAGAGGAGGGGGTAGGGTGTATGAGAAGGGCGCCTGCGGTGGCGTCTGTGCTGCTGCCATGGAAACAGTGCTAGTGAGTCTCCACGTGTGTTGACACATTAGAGCTGACGCCACGCTCAGACACACACACACACCCCACCACCCCCACCCCCTCTCACTCCACAGGCCATGCCGGGTCACAGTGCAGTCAGCTGCTGCACAGAACAGAGACATCACTAAATACCAGAAAGAGCTGCCAACACACACACACTCCAGCGCTCTAAAAGAATATGCACACACACACACACACACAAAAATGCTTTAATTAAATTGAGAAAGCCTTCAAGGTCCCACCCAAGAGATACAATAGCAACACACACACACACACACACACACACACACAGGACTTAAGTGTGCCCCCTCGGCGCCCACGGGAGCGGTGCTTCCACGTGGAGCCCAACAACACGGCCTGCATTCCTCCAGGGTGACCAGGTTACGCAAAAGCCCTTCCTGCCCACCAGAAGCAGGTCATCAGAAATGCCAATCTGCCCACGCACGCACGCACACACACACACACGTACGGGGGAGAGGAGAGCAGGAAATACTCCTATTTATAATCAAAGTGAAAGCCACCCTGTTCATGCCTTTCTTTCTAAAGCACTCTCAGAATGCTGGATATCAAACACACACACACACACAGCAGCATCACCGATGGCAAGAGGCCATTGTACTGCCAACAACTAGAGAACGGAGAGAAGAATTCACCCTTCGCTAAGCCACACCCGAAAACCGCCACAGGCCAATCGTGGCTTAGCAACCAGTCACTAGGCACGGGAGGTCTGACAAGGTTTTCGAGTTTTGCCATGTTAACCTGTGGAGTCTGAAGGCCTGTGGGTCATGAAGGGCACTTATTTGGATGTGTGGTGCCCTAACCCACGTAAAGACACAGTGAAATAACATGTTACACTATAGAAACATGATATAATTAGGAACACATATTGTTCTTACTATAAAAAATGGCATATTGCATGATATTTTCATAACCGCGAGATACGCGCTTCACGATAAACAGACGTTCACCAAGATGTATAGCCCATCAGCAATCTATTTAAAATAACACCTATTTGAAGTACCATTCATGATATGTTGTCAAATATTGAAGTTGTGGGAAGTACATAGATTAAATGGTATGTTTATTTTGTCCCCCATGCCTGTTCCATTCATTCTGGCAAGGAGAGTCGAATGAAACAAAACGCACATTTGACTTCTGCTTAAATAACTCATGAACGGTTTTGTTCAGAGATGAAATTCCAACTGTATTTGACAGAGGACAGATGTATGTTGCTAGTGACAAAATATTAGCTTTCAGCGTGGTACGATGTCTTTGTAAATTACATTTCATTGAAAAGTCCCGGTTCTCCCCCTATGTAATAGACTTGCAGGGTGCTAAAGCTTGTCAGGCATAGCAACAGTAACTAAGGAGGGCGGGACTTGTCTGATCTCAGGGATCTGATCTTACAACAAAAAAGGGGGCAGCCTTCCTCTGTGGAGGAGCAACTTTTGATCACCACAACCATCACCCCACAGCACAACCTGCATGCTGAATCAGTGGAGGGAGAGAGAGAGAGAGAGATGGGGAGAGGGAGAAAGAGAGAGAGCGAGCGAGAGATGAAAGAGAGAGAGCAAGATACAGTTTTATTGTATCTGATGATGTGTAGGTTTTGTAAGCTTTATGTTCTGATTTATTGCCCTATATGTAATGACTGCTTCGGCGACACAAGTGCCTATCCGTCATGCCAATAAAACACTTTGAATTTGAAAAGAGCAAAAGAAAGAAGGACATAGGGACAGAGGGACAGAGGGAGAGAGGGAGGGAGGGAGGGAGGGAGGGGGGTGTGTGACACTGACTGACTGATTGGCAGAGGGTGCGGGAGAGAAAGTGAATGGAGAAAAGGCAGCGGAGAAAGAGGTGAAGAGAAAGAAACAGACAGACAAAGAGTCAGACAGAGGGACAGGTGTGGACACAGACAGACAGACAGACACTGACACCGATAAGGAGGCAGCGAGACACAGACAGACACACCCACAGACACTCTTCTTGGGCACTAGGCGGTCACTAGAGGACCTTGGAGAACCCAGGGCAGTCTGGTCCTGACCATCCCAGCATCGGGACACCTCTCACTGGGCATTAGGAAGCAAGAGGACCCCCTGGTAAGGTGTGGAGGATCCAGTGAGCCCTCCCTAAGCAAGCCTATGCAGGGCTGAGCTCAACCATAAGGGGGCACTCCCAGTCCAGTCTGAATAATACAGAAGAGAGACCCACAGACACATAGAGAGAGAGGGAAAGACACACACGGTATGGAGGTAGAGAAAGAGTAAGGGAGTAACAGACAAAGACAAAAACGACAAGAGAAGGGTGTCGTGTCAAGGAAGATGTCTGAACTATTCATCACTCACACACACCGGAACTTACATACTCCGAAATGCGCGCACACACACACACACACACACACACACACAGACAGTCAGACTCCCTGAAAACTAGCAGTACCAACAGACGGCTCTAAATCTAGCGCAGTCTGTAATGAGTCCTCCTCACATGGTGTTATAGTGGCAGTAACGTTGGTTCTGCCCTGAATGTGTCATTGGTTGCCTTGGGTGACGAGGACACACCTATCAGGTTTAACAAGGAGTGAGCAACTTCCACATGAGCCAACAAACACTACAATGCACCCATGTAGTGGCCTCATGAAGCACTTCTGCATGGTGTGTGTGTCTGTGTCTCTCTGAGTGTCTGTGTGTGTACATGCATGTGTTTATGAACCAATGGTTTGTGCAGAGGTGGTGTTTATGTTAAGGGTATATTTACATTTCATTGTGTGTGTGTGTGTGTGTGTGTGTGTGTGTGTGTGTGTGTGTGTGTGTGGTACTGTCAGCATGAGGTTGTGTGTACACGTGTGCTGATGAGATGGGGGTCATGTGTTTACCAAGCTGGGGATGCCGTGTATGCTTGTGTGTGCGTGTGTGTGTGTGTGTGTGTGTGCGTGTGTGAATGTGTGTTTAATGGGCTGATGGCATTATATGGTCTGTGCGTGCATGCGTGCGTCTCCGATGGGGACTCTTTTGTGCTGCACACAATGGCAGGGGGTCCCCCAGCAAGCACAGATGCCCCTGTGGGGGCAGAAGAGAAGAGAGAGGGCTGCACAAGAGACCAACAGACAGCCATGGGGGTGGGGCAGCCTCTCTGTGTGTGTGTGTGTGTGTGTGTGTGTGTGTGTGTGTGTGTGTGTGTGTGTGTGTGTGTGTTAAATGGCTTTCTGTTTATGTCCCAAATTACAAACTCAACTACTCACACTGTTGCCTGCAACATGCAGCGGTGGACTGTGCCAAGAGTAAACAAAAGATTCACAAGTACAGGAGACCGGGGAGAGGGGAGATGCATACGAACATGAAGAAAAGAGGGGGAACTAAAGCAAGGAGGAGAGAATGAGAGAGGGGGGGATAAAGAACAAATAAATAGATAAAATAACTGGTAAGAAGAAAAGAATAAGAAAAAAGGAGAGGAAAGTGTACAAATAGAATAAAAGAGGATAGAGGGAAGATCAGGGAGATAAAGAGAGATCAAATAGAGTGGGATGAATAGAACACCAGGAACAGAAGAGATACAGTGAAATGGAGCAGGGGAATAATACATGTACAAAACTGAACCAAGGGAACACAGCAGAGGAGAGAGAAAGATGGATGGATGACAAGAAAAGAGAAGAAAAGAGAAGGAATGAGAGGGAAAGAGCAGTCAGAGAGAGAAAAAAAGGAACGAGAGGGAAAGAGAAGAGAAGAGAAAAGCGAAGAGAAGAGAAGGCAGCACTGCAGTGAGGCACGGCCTTTTGTGCTGCACTACCAGCTCAGCCTCGAGCCAGAGACGAGAGGAGAGGAGAGGCGGGGCCTAGAGCACAGCTCTGTGTGTGTGTGGGGGGGGGAGGTATAAGAGAGAAGAGGCAGAGAGGAACAGAGAGAGAGAGAGAGAGAGAGAGACAGAACAGAAACACCAAAAAGAAAAACACCAAAAATCACACTGAAACTCCCTCAAGTTGCTCACATCTACTAAATGGATTCCAAAGGAAAACTACCAACTAACCTGCATTTATTCAAATTATACAGCCTAAATGAATGTGTTGCAAGAGACAGAGAGAGAGAGAGCATGCAGAGAGAAGCAGAGAGCAGAACGCGCAAGGCCCCAGAATCTGAATAGCTCAGCTCCCACACAGGAAGCGCAGGCCTAGAAATAGCAACAGGAAACACGCCCCAGAAACTGAATACTGCAATAGCACAGGCAGCAGCAGCAGCAGAGCCTGGCAAAACAAGGCTGAGCAGAAGAGCGTTACGAAAGCAGATTTACTGAGAGAGCGAGAGAGAGAGAGAGAGAGGGAGGGAAAGAGGGAGGGAGAGAGAGAGAGAAACAAGAGCACCAGATACTGGAAAGGAAATGAGGAATTTGACAAATGGAGGGAGAAGAAATATTACTACAGAAATTAGAAAAAGAGATATGGCCAATTTCAGGAGAGAAGAGAGCAGAATGTGGAGAGAGAGAGAAAGAGAGAGAGAGAGAGAGAGAGAGAGAGAGCAGAGGGGGAGAAGCAGAAAAGAGAGGAGGAGAGGGAGGGGCAGAAATCTACCAGCCTCAGCAGCCAGAGCCTCATCACACACACAGAGAGAGAGAGAGGGGGAGAGAGAGAGCAGAGAGAGGGGGGGAGGGAGAGAAAATAGCGGGAACAAGATGTGAGGACTGAGAGCAAGTGAAAGACACAAAGATGAAAAGAGAAGGATGCAGACTACATGAAATAGCCTGCACACACACAGCAGACCATATAAGACCATATAAGGTCTCAGCATATACGCTCCACTGGTGTGCGAGTGTGTGTATATATATGTCAGAACAAAACATGAACAGTGACCACCAATACCATTAGGAATCATGGGCAATCATGGGTTAGAGGTTGCAAACATGTGCACGCACATACTAAGCACACACACACACACACACTTCTGATCTTTACCAACACAACAAGCAATCAATACTTCTGCACAACCATGTCATGAAGTAAGCACTAAATAAGCACTCCATAGGCTTTTCCAGACATATGTCGCCATGCCTGGCGATGCCTGATGCAGGTGGGGCATGGTCTCGGCCTCTCTCTGAGCTCCACCACAGCTCTGCTCATGCCCCAGCTTCAGCCCACTGCCAAGAGCGGTTTCATGGACTACACGTGGGTGTGACCGCAACGGTTTGACATGTGCGTGCTTGTGTAGCAAAATGTCAACTCACTGCGCAGACTCACATGGACTTTAGCTCCAACAGAACACGATCCCATGAGTAACGCACACAAACCAAACCATTCTACACATGGAATTCCACCCACGGAATCCAACACAATTCCATGAGTAATCAAAAACAAAACAAAACAAAACAAAACAAAACAAAAACACCATCCAGCACACGCGTTACACAACACAAGGCAAAAGCAGAGGCCCGAGGAGACAAGAGCTTTCAGAGGGAAGGGATGAGCAGGAGGGAACAGAGACCAAGAGGCGAGAGGTGAGGTGCGAGTGTGAGGGGTGTGAGGGGTGTGGGGGGTGTGGGGCAGCGGGGGTGGGGATTAGAGCCTGGCAGGGGCCGGGGGCACAAAGATATCTCAAGGGGCAACGCAGGGCAACAGGGGAGATCAAGGACCATCAGCTCCATTCAAGTTTCACTGGCCCAGGGAAGGAGAGGAAATGCTACTTCCTGGGAGCCAGGACACACACACACACACACACACATAGTGTAAAGTGCAGGGGCATGCATGCTCAATTAGACACATAAATAACGGCATGCTGGAGTACACACACCTACACGTATGGCCAGCATACACCCTTTCTCATGCACACACAATAAGCGTCTTTCCCTCACTTATACTTACACCAGCCCAACCCCCATACACACACACCAAATGGTGGGAGGATTTGATTTCATCCAACCCAGGTTGGGAGACCCCAGCTCGTCGGGATGGGGGAATTGAGAACATTGTGCGACTTGTGCACATCTTGAGAGCTAATTAATTACGATTAGCTCTCAAGATGTGCACAAGACCTGGCTGCCCACTCCCATGTGTGTGCACGAGTGTCTTCCAGTTTTGTCTGAGCAGATAGCACTGGTGCACGCTTTCATTTCTCAACCTACAATCCAATAACAAACATCTTGCAACAGCTCAACTTCTTCATGTTAATAACGCATCATTTTAACAGAAAGAGGATACGATTTGGATGCAACACAAGTGCGTGCACACACATACACAAACACAAACACACACACACACACACAGCGCTCATAAAACGCACGTGGGCGTTGCCGCGCTATTGCAAAAGCCTCTCTGTATCCTACCAGTCGAGAGAGAGCGCTCAACCTGTGAAATTGCCCTCGGGTAAACCACACACACCTGTGTACCTGGGTAAACAAACGCACACCTGTACTTAGAGCCAATCAGGCACAAAGCCACCCGACGGACCAGCCCACAGTGCTGCTTTTGTAAGGTTAGTGTTGATATTGCAGCTAGTGTAAGACACTGAGGACTTTTTAGTTATAGTATTGGTCCTTAATACAGTGAAGGGAGAGAGATATTTATAAGGAGAAGGACTGTCTAACTAAATCTTGGACAAACAACATTCTGAAAACATGACAAAACCAAAATCAGTGACCCTGAGCCTTCAGACTCCATGTCAAAAGCTAACAAAGCAGAGCTCCAGCAGAACAAGCCTACAACAAGTAGCCATTTTAGATCAAGGCGCAGAGAAAATGGCTGACAAGAGAGTGAAAAAAGCACATCAGTAGTGTGCTTCTACAGAGTTTAAAAACTCATTTGTATGTCTTGCACTCAGCATCATGGGGACTTGGTCGTGTTTGTTGCCCTAACTCTGCTGCTGGCGCCTGCAGTCAGCTCAGCAAAAACAAGATCAAGAGTGAGAGAGCGAGAGAGAGAGAGCGAGCGACCGGTCCGACCCGTCTGTCCGGTTTCCCCTACCACTCAGACTCTCTCACAGTTCACTTCGCCTCGCCGTTTCACAACTCCCCGGAACCTTCTGCCAGCCCAGGACCTGGCCGTTTTAGGATAAGCCCGACACGCCTGAGGGGAGACTTTGCTGGAATTTTCCGTTAGTTAACTCCTCAGTTTGTGCTAATGAACACATACACACACACACACACACACACACATACATACGCTACACTTGAATCTGTACATAAAACCAGCCAGCATATAACAAACTGACTTACTTAGTCCAAAGTCTCTTATCTCTATTGATCTAGCTGTGTGTTTGCGGCAATATTTGCCTTCATTACCTCCACCTGGTGTGCAGTTATAACACGGTCTGTGCACCTGTTCCCTTGCTAACCACAACCTTCCACACTGTTCCAATGCAACTTTAACCAGATTTTACCCACTTCCACAGCTATCCGTGTTACATAAGTAAAGCATATTACTGTTATGATACAATGACAAGAGGCTCTGCTGGTGTTCATCTCAGCAACCTAATCATGGCAGTTCCACTGAGTCTTGATGCAGGAGTGATATTAAAGAGGAAGGTAAACCAATAAGTTACCTTTAGCCTAGCATTAGCATGCGTGCCAGATGCAGTACCACACACACACCCCCATATGTGTGGTCCAGCAGCTGTGTGCGTGTGGTCTCCACATGAATGTGTGAACACAGGCTAGAGGCGTGTGTTCTCCACATGAACAGAGGCTGGAGTTAGCAGCAGGGGCTAATCTGTACGATATGCCACTGGTGTGTGAATGAGGGTGTGTGTGTGTGTGTGTGTGTGTGTGTGTGTGTGTGTGTGTGTGTGTGAGGGTGTGGGTGTGTGTGAGGGGTGGGGTGGGGGTGGGGTGGTTGGGGTGGGGGGGGGGTAATGCATCCGGCCCAGGGCCAGATTACAGCATCTCATAGCCAATCGCGCGCAGCCAAGGGGAATCCCCTGGAAAGGAGAGGGGTGAAAAAAAAAACACAGAGAGAGGAATAACCCTGGCCAAGCTGCGGCCGATGATGGCTGTGCCCAGGGGATATATATATATAAATATATAAAAAAATAAATAAATAAATAAGAGAGAAATAAAAGAGGAGGGAAACGCATCCTGAGGGCATCCCCCGCTGGCGCACACACAGAGACGGCGCACGCTCTCGCCTTTTTTCCCACTTTCCCTCTTTCCTCTTTTGAGGCTTCCCTCGCTCACTCACGCATGCACACACACACACCCTTCCTCTTCCTGCTGCACCACTCAGTCACCCACTCACACACACACACTTTCGCTCATCCTCCCTTTCATTCTACCCCCCCCCCCCATCTCTCTCTCTCTCTCTGTCATTTGTTCACCCTCCCCATCCGCTCAGTCTTACTTTCATTCCCACTCATTAATGATCTCATTTCTCACACAAGCTACCCTCCCTTCCCCTGGATGCTTTCAATGAGGTTATCTGTATCCTCTGAACAAATCACACACACACACACACACACACACACACACACACACACACACACAAACACACAGAAGCGCAAAACGGAACTTCACACAGACACTCCTCTCCTCTCTAGGGCCCCTGACTTCCTCATCACCTCTCTCTCTCAACCTTGCCATAACAAAAAGTGAATTATAACCACGAGCATCATTTTATCCAAGCTTAAAGTGCAACATTTTGACTCCAGAGGACTTCACCAGGCTTTTGCATCACATATTCACATCTAAATGTCTTGTCCCAACTTTCCTTGTGTCCAAATGTGACGTGTGCACAACCAAATCACAAGCCCACTGACGCAATACAAGTTTAACCCAAACGACGATCAGTCAACGGCATGGTCAGTAAACAAATGAGGTTAATCCGGTGAAGCTGTTTCACTTGCAAAAATGTATGCAAAAGGTCCACCAGGGTGCAAGCGGACAATAGAACAGTAACATCAGAGAACAAGTATGGGTCATAGAGAACAAGTGCGGTTCCGGAGTCAGAACAAGTACGGGTCATAAAGAACAAGTACGGTTCCGGAGCAGTCCGAGTGCTTTGCGTCCACTAAAAAAAATCCCCTATAACCGAGCCTTAAAGTGTAAGTTCAGTGTAAATTGACCCATAGCCCTGTTGTATAAGCTCACCACATGCAGCCCATCGGAAAAAGAATGAGGCAATTTGGGACAACGTAGGCCAAGTTATGGACAGGCAGCTTAAAGCAGAACTATGGGTCAATTCACACTGAACTCCCACTTTAAGGGAGGAGCGTAGGGCAGGGCAGAGACTCACCGGCAGGCTGGAGGGTCGGCCCTGCATGCTGTCCTCCGCACCTCCCTTACTGGGGGCCAGCGGCTGGGTGGAGGGGGGAGCACTGGACTGGGAGCTGAAGGAGTCCTGGGAGAGCTCCTGGAGGGGGGGGGGGAGGGAGAGAGGGAGGGATGGATGAAGAGAGGGATATGGAGACAGAAAGAGAGTGGTGGAGAGAGAGAGGGATGGAGAAATGGAGGAAGGGAGAGAAAGGGGGATGGAGAGATGCAGAGAAGCACAGATGTCGTCAAAGAGAGAAGACATGGAAACAGGGAGAGGGGGAAGGGAAGTAGGGAGGGGGAGAGAGAGCAAGTAAGAGAAAGAAAGAAAGAAAAAAGAGAAAAAGAGAGAGAAAGAAAAAAAGAAAGAAAGAAAGAAAGAAAGAAAGAGAGAGATGCAGGGAAGTACAGAGAAGTAGCAAGAGATGAGGGAAGTAGAGGAGAGGAAGGGAGAAAAAGTAAAGAAAGAGAATTGAAAAAGAGTGAGATAAATATGACCATATTTCAGAGCGCGCGCACACACACACACACACACACACACACACACACACACACACACACACAGTACAGCCTTGCTGATGCATTTTTAAAAACACACACACTGCTCATTCTAGCAGCGTGTGCTATAACCTTTATTCAGACTGTCTGTACACGTTCAGCTTCAAAGCAAGCAGCTGTTTTACCTCCTCAAAACACAACAGAGATCTGTGTTTCCCACACACACACACACTAAAGCCATCTCCAGCTGTCTGGATCAATGAAGGCACCGAAACCACGGATCCCATTTAGTTCTGTTTATGTCCTGCTGTCCGCCAGGAGAATACTGTGCTCACAGGCCCAACTATTACACCTGTACAAAACACCACTTGTTTGATACGGCCGTTCATGTACAGCTATACAACTCCCATCAACGTTACATTGGCCATGGATTCATAACATGGATGTCAAGTTGCCTCTGGAGTCCACCCACATGTTTTTCCTCTGTGTCGTGTGTGTGTGTGTGTGTGTGTGTGTGTGTGTTTACCTGTGATGGAGGTACAAAGCGCTGGAAGGGAGACTGTTGCTGCTGCAAGGGAGGAGTCTGGGAGTAGGGGGAAGGCTGACCCTGAGAGCCCGGCCCATGCCCGTGCCCCTGCCCCGGGGGCTGCTGGGATTGCTGTGGAGGACCCGGCGTTTGCTGCTGCGCCTGCTGCGGCTGTGGGGGCTGCTGTTGTTGCGGTTGTGGTTGAGGAGGGCCTTGGGGCTGCTGCTGCTGTGATGCCGTTTGCTGCTGCTGCTGTTGTTGTTGTTGTTGCTGCTGCTGCTGCTGCTGCTGCTGCTGCTGTTGTTGTTGGGGCTGCTGTTGCTGTTGAGGGGTCGGACCAGGGCCGGGTTGCTGCTGCGGGTAGTTGGGCTGTTGGGACTGAGGCCCCTGGGTGTTGGGCTGGGCCCCGGGCCCTTGGGGCTGAGGCTGCGACTGCCCAAACTGCGGATGGCCCGGCGGATGGCCCGCTTGTGCCTGCGGGGGCTGCGAGTGGGGATGGGGGTGCGGACCGTGCCCGTGTGGGTGCCCGTGCGGGAAGGGCGGCTGCCCCTGGGGAGGCCCCTGCATGGGACCCTGGGCCTGGGAGTAGGGCCCCCCCTGGGGGCCGTGGGGGCCGTGAGCGGCTGAGGGGGGCTGCTGCTGCTGCTGCTGCTGCGGGTAGGGCGGCTGGCCTGGGGGCCCGGAGCCGTGGGGAGTTTGGGGGTACGGGGACTGCTGCTGCTGGGGGCCGTGTGATGGGGGGCCTTGCTGCCCGTAGTAGCCGGCCGCTTGGCCCTGGTGGCTGTAGGGGCCTGGGCCATGGGGACCGTGTGGGCCGTGCTGTCCGTATCCTCCCATCTAGAGACACACACACACACACACACGGCAAAGAGGAGATCAGTCACATTAGGAGACAGTCTGAACGGCTGAATGCATTGTGCAGAGAGAGGACATGTATATCAAGGGCAGGGGGTGGTATTGCCTGCACACACACACACAGCCACCTGTGGCTACTAGTGGCATTGGCTCAGAGGCGTCTCTTCAGGTGGCAGCTATTCTCCCTCTCCATGGCACTGCCACTGGAATGACACTCAGAGCGCAGAAAAGGAGATTTTATTGTGGAGGAGAAGGACTATTGGAAAGGGGGGGGGGTCCTCGGGTCTGACCTTGCAAGACAGCAAAGCTTAAAGCAAAAGGCGAGAGAGAGAGAGAGAGAGAGAGAGAGAGAGAGACAGAGAGAGAGAGAGAGAGCAAAAAGCACACATACACACAAACAAAAAGGCCTGCGCGACAGCCAAAGCACTTATCCTCTCGAGGAAAATGGGCAAGAGAGAAAAAAGAGAAAGGAAGAAAAGAACAGGGGTTGGGGTGGGAAGGTGGGAAGGAAGAAAGTAGTTCTGACAAAAGAAAGGGCCTTTAATCTAAACAACCTGAAGAGGGTGTTTGACTGAGGGTGGGGGGGTGGGGATGTGAGCCACATAAATCACTGGCTGGCGCTCCAACGGCTGCCACACTCAGTGGCAACACAATAGGCATAACCAACAGCACCAGCATGTGACCGACCGCCAGGCTGTGTCTGTGTGTGTGTGTGTGTGTGTGTGTGTGTGTGTGTGTGTGTGTGTGTGTGTGTGTGTGTGTGCCAAGGGGGGATGACTAGCCACAGTCATAGGGACTGGATTAGAAAGAGAGGAGAGAGATATCCCTCCATGGTCTCTTCAGGAGATAAACACTATTTCAGCATTTGTTTTGTCACATTCAAGAGATTTTATTAATAACAATGAAACTGAAATATTAGAAAGACACAGAGAGAGAGAGAGAGAGAGAGAGAGAGAGAGAGAGAGAGAGAGAAAGAAAGAAAGAGAGACAGAAAAAAGAAAGAGAGAGTGGGAGAGACACAGGCATGCAAGGTGAAGACACAGAGACATTCAGAAAAACTAAAAGCAGAGCGATAAAAGCGGAGGAAGCTGGCGTTAGGTATGTCCTCACCTGCTGTCCGTACTGCATGGAGCCCATGCCCGCTGGCGTGCGGCCCTGCATGCTCAGCGGGTACCTCTGGGCGCCCTGAGGCCCGTAGCCCTGGCCCGGGTACTGAGGGCCCTGTGGTGGCCCAGTCGGAGGACCCTGCCCCTGGGAGTAAGGATTGGCCGAACTGTAGTGCTGCCGGATCTTCCCCACCTGGTCCATCGGGCTTGGAGGCTACAAAAGGACAGTGAGGGAGAAATGTTTGTGTTATGTTCAGTTTCTGGCAGTAACATCACAAGTGAATACGTGGTACACATCTTGTGGCAATACTGTATCTCAGGGGTCATGATGCTGATAAAGCGACTTTGAACTGAATCTGAACACGGAGTAAAAAGAGCAGTAAAATGGCATATTGGCAGATCTGGAAATAGAGGAGGAATACTGGACAGCAGTTGCAACATCCTTGTAATAGCTGAAGTTCCCATACAGCAATCATCCTCAAGGCATTCAGGCCAACACATCACTTTGGATAAGAACCTTTGTCCAGACAACGAGATGCAGCAAGTGGAACTAGACAACGGAATCCCGCTGAGATAGTTGTACCTGAATGACCTAATAGCCTAGTAAGTACACACACACACACACACACACACACACACACACACACACACAGGCGGAAAAAAATGCACGTTTGCCACAGTGAGTCTAGACGCAGCATCAACAGTAATGCATCATCACCGCAGAAGGCTGGCTTGAACTCCGAATGATCAATGACTTACGGCTGGCTAAACATTAAATGACCTCGCAGGCTGCTCGGGGCCTTATTTAAGCAATAAAGCGCGCACACACACACAGCTGAGTGGCGAGATGAATACACACTGATGGTCCTGACCTGCAGATTAATTTCTCTTCTCAGATTAAAAAAAAAAAAAACACGTGCATACACACACACACACACACACACACACACACACACAAACAGGGAAGTGTTGGCTGTGAATGAATGAAAGGCGTGGAGAGTGTGGTGTGGTGTGGTGTGTGTGTCACTAGAGAGAGGGAGGGGGAGGGAGACGTGCCAGCGGAGGAGATAGAGAGTCATGCCAAGAGCCACATGTTTCCTCCTGCAGCCTGGGAAAATACACACGCGCGACAGGACATGTCTACAGCAGGGAGAGAGAGAGTGTGGGGGGGGGGGGCAGACAGATAGAGAGATCCAAAAGTACTGACAGCATCGCACAGACGCACACACACCTTGTGTATGAGAGAGACAAGACAGAGGGCAAGAGAAACATCACCGCAAGTATCAAATAGCAAGACACACACACAGACACACACACACTGCAAGAGGCATTCCATATTCTCCCACTCTCCCTCAATCTTCCTTTCTCCGTCTATCCCTCGCACTCTCCCTCACTCAAACCTGCACCTCCACCTGCTAATGGCGATTCATCTTCAGCACCTCCACGACTGGGTGTTGTGACTGCACTGCTGCTTTATGTACAGTACGTAAGGCACCTCCATGTTGCCCTGAGTGTAGGCCTACATTATGGAACATGCCGTAGAAATACAACTTGCTCGCTTCTCATTCACAGCACTCTTCCAACTGTCTGTCTCTGTGTCTCTGTGTCTCTGTGTCTCTGTGTCTCTCTGTCTCTCTGTCTCTCTGTCTCTGTGTCTCTCTGTCTCTCTGTCTCTCTGTCTCTCTGTCTCTCTGTCTCTCTGTCTCTCTGTCTCTCTGTCTCTCTGTCTCTCTGTCTCTCTGTCTCTCTGTCTCTCTGTCTCTCTGTCTCTCTGTCTCTGTGTCTCTGTGTCTCACTGAGGTCCTGTCTGTGAAAACCATCAACCTTCTCCAGGTCTGACTACCAGCTGGAGCTGAACAGAACTGAAGTACACACAACTTTTAAAACACACATATGCAAGGCAAGCACACACTCACTACACTCACAGCACCACCGACCGCAAGCATCACAATGAAGAGAGTTTGGCATTTTATGGCTTTGTAGTTCTGCCCGTCAAAACCAAGCCACTTTCTCAGCCAAAACTAACCACTAATTACTTCGGTTCCCAGGCTTAGACACACAAACACACACACACACACACACACAGAGAACACATGCTGGACCTGCAGAGGACCACTGTACACACACACACACACACACACGCACACACGCACACACGCACACACACAAGCGGAGGACCACTGCACACCTGTGGAGGGGCTATTTATAGCAGGAGAGAGAGGCAGAGCAAGGGCAGGGCAGGGAGCCCATCACTGTAAGCACTCCCAGTTGCACACGTCTGAAGCCTGGCCAGGCCAGGAACAGGAGCAAGAGCAGGCACCCCTGCCTCACTAATAAAGCCAACCTGGCACCGCATGAATGACAGGGTGGGTGTGTGTGTGTGTGTGTGTGTGTGTGTGTGTGTGTGTGTGTGTGGAGAGGATGTGTGTGAAGGGGCATGCACTGCCAAAGGGTTTGAAACCCGGTCACATAGTGAGAGCCATATGCAAGGTGCAAAGAGAATTGGAGTCAGACACACACACACAGGAAGGGAATTTGATATAACACACACACATACACACTCGCAGAAACAGAAACACACTCCAGTCCAGAATTTGCTTCCAGCCTAAGGGGCTCGCAGCTTCTCCAAGTTCATGACTGAAGCGGCTTGTGAGCCTGTGTGTGTGTGTGTGTGTGTGCGTAGGGGTCGGGGCAGGGTGTCTGTGGGGAGACCACAGACTGCTGCGGGCTCGGCTGTCCTGACCTCTGATGCACTCCTGACCCAATCAGTGAGAGAGAGAGAGAGAGAGAGAGAGAGAGAGAGAGAGAGAGAGAGAGAGAGAGAGAGAGAGAGAGAGAGAGATGGGTGACGTAACAACCATCGCCCTGTCTGTCACTCACCAGGAGTCGCCATGACAACTCCCAAGTGGCCTTATGAATAAAACAGGGGTGGACTCACAGGTGCACTGTGGCCAGAGGTAGCCTAGCACTCCCAGGTCTACTGCTAATGCAAACACTGCAACTTTAGCCTGAGTGCAGCCCCGTGGGGAGCAACAGCTAATGGTCGTCTTTTAATTACAAAAACAACACCTAAGGCTGCATTAGAAGCAAGGCTAGATTAGATTCAGGGTTATGGTCCTTGTGCAGAGCGAAAAGCACAGAAATACAGTTACAGGAAAAATAACCAGACAACCAATCAACACTACTTTAATTTTGCTAAATCAGACGAAACACTGATCCTGGTGATGTACTTGCACCGCCAACTTTGTTTGGTCTAAATGCAGAAATACCAATTTAAGGGAAAAATGATCAATACCTCCACTCATGGTCTCCATCCACTGTAACAGTGTGAAAGACAATGTGGTTAACATTATGCACCAAAAGTAGAAAGTACCAGCTATATATACACACATATATAGCTATATATATTTATTTTTTTTCAGGCTACTGCATGCTAGGCCAGCTCCTTAACAACTACGCTACCACCACCCAATTTCCCTATCTCCATTAGTAATGAATTAAGTGAAGGCCTAACCAACATGCTAGTAATGGTTAGCTAGGCCTATCTCCACCAGTAATGAATTTAAGTGAAGGCCTAACCAACTTGCTAGCGATGGTTAGCTAGGCCAATCTCCACCAGTAATGAATTTAAGTGAAGGCCTAACCAACTTGCTAGCGATGGTTAGCTAGGCCTATCTCCACCAGTAATGAATTTAAGTGAAGGCCTAACCAACTTGCTAGCGATGGTTAGCTAGGCCTATCTCCACCAGTAATGAATTTAAGTGAAGGCCTAACCAACTTGCTAGCGATGGTTAGCTAGGCCTATCTCCACCAGTAATGAATTTAAGTGAAGGCCTAACCAACTTGCTAGCGATGGTTAGCTCTTTGTGAGCATTAACTAGACTCTGGCTATGAGCTATGGCTATGAACAGAAACAACAAGACAAACTGTACCGTTCCCTTTTTCTGTTATCTGCTGTGTACCTTTGCTAAATTAATTGTCAATATGTTCCTCAGTAGAGGACGGTGTTGCAAATATTCACAATAGTGCTATTAAGTATATGTACTAAATGCAAATATTAACTCTAGTGCTTTTAAACATTAGCTATTAACTGTAACCAGCAGACCAGAAGAGTCTGCAAACAAAGCTACCACGAAAGCTGTGGCTAAGCCATCTCCAAATAACTGCAAAGTTGCCAACAACAAGCTTTTGCAGAGAAAGACTTTTTTAAGCCATGTCGATGCCTATCCTGACGGAGGTCCATTAGCAGGAATCTTTGAGGTGCTGTTCAGGCCTCGACTTCATCGATCATGATGTGATGACGTCAGCGTCCTCTGTTAAGAGTCCACCGATTTCCCTGAGCCATCAATATTCCATAACCATCTACCATTTCTTACTCGTGTTAAAAGCCGGGGAAACCCCCCATGAGGAGTGATCAACCTGATTATATTATGATAGCCAACTAGTATGACCTGCCAGTTAAACAAATGGATGAACATGACTATGACTATGTGTGCATCCGGGCCATCATCAGCATCAGACTGGACCGTCAAGAGATGAAAACAAACCAAAAGCTGGTCCGGACCTTAACAAGAGAAGAGAGAAAAAAAATAAAACTGCACTGCTGTGTTTCATGGCTGATGTATGAGATTCATGCTTTGATTCACACACATCATCGATGGGGTCCTTCAGACTGGGCAATTCTACATACAGGACTCAGCCAGCCTTCCAGTACTCAGCCAGACTTCTGGCGCATTCTAGCAGCATGTTAATCAGTTTGCTTTTTTGCCAACACTTCAAGACTGCTTAGGTCATTTTGTATATTTCAATTTAAATGTTTTGTTTAAATGTTATTTTTGAAGTCTTTAAAAAAAAATAATTTTTAATTCTATTAACTTTTATGTTTGGGATAAGGGCATTGGAGAATGGTGCAATACTACACACACACAGCCTCTTCTCGTAGTCACACACACCAGGTGTGCTCCATTTCTCTGATGTACCAGTCACTGTCTTTCTTGTTCCCTTCCCTCCTCCCCGAAAAATAAATAAATAAATGCAATTAGCACATGGCTAATCTGCATAAAGGGAAGCCCACCCACACACACACACACACACACACACTTGGCAGATCAACTCACAATCCTATGGTTTGTCAAAGGAGGGGGTGGGGACAGCTTTGGGGAAGGAGGGTGCTTGTGTGTGTGTGTGTGTGTGTGTGTGTGTGTGTGTGTGTGTGTGTGTGTGTGTGTGTGTGTCCTCCCTGGCTGGGCCTGTGCTTGATAGCAGAGATAGAGGAGACTGCGGCGGTGGTGGCGGCGGGTCGCACAGATGGGCTGAGGGCAGACGATAAACAACGGCTGCTAATATAATCCCCATGCCTGGACACATGGCCCAGAGCTCTGTGGCGCATCACACACACACATGCACGCAAGCACGCTGCTGTTGTTATTCACAACGCTCTAACCCAGAAACACACACTCTTTTGCCTCTTTGCTGAGTTATGACACACAGACACAAATACACACACACACACACACACATTTTAGTATCTGGCAGTGCACATGTCAACAGTATCCTGCAAGGTATGCTGACTGACCAACATGCCTGGGAATTTATCCTCTAATGCCGCCTTCCACATCCTGCGACAACACGGTCACACAAATCCAGTTCCCTGTGCAATCCCACAGATCACAGATGACACAGATTTCTTCTGTCTTTAAGCCACATTTAAGCCAAGAGATCTTCACAACAAAATCATTTCAAACCAGCCTCCAGAAACTAACTCCAAAGTGTTTTCACAAAAAAGGAGACCACCCAACATTGATTGGGTTTTTCTTAAAGGATAATTCCGGTGTGATATTGACCTAAAGTGTGTTGAAACATGATACCGAGTGTGAACGTATGTCTCATAGCTGACCTCAGCTTGTCCCCTGCACTCAGAAATCTGGCGCTAGTTAGCCAATGCTACCAACACAGTGTTTTGTTGTGGTACCTCGGCATCGGCCTAGCCATGCAAATAAATCACTGTTTTACACCATTTACGAGTCTCAAAGTAGCTCCATACTTCATTGGTAGACTTCCAAGGGCCTTGACATTTAAAACAAGACATGGAGAACTTTGAAAAAGCACTGGTAGTTTATTTACAAGACGATTTATACAGACAGTACCTTAAGGAATTTTACCGTTCGACGCCATCTTGAATTTAGTCACGATAAGTCGAGCAACGAGTACGAACGAACAGGTATGATAAGGGATCAGATTCCAAAAATAATTCAGTGGAAATACATGGATTCAGTTGCTTCCAGTAGCAGCAACTGGAATCCATGCATTTTCACAGAATTATTTTTGGAATCTGATCCCTGATCATACTTGTCTAAGACCTCGGAAGTCTACCAATGAAGTATGGAGCTACTTTGAGCCTCGTAAATGGTGTAAAACAGTGATTTATTTGCATGGCTAGGCCGATGCCCGAGGCACCACAACGAAACACTGTGTTGGTAGCATTGGCTAACTAGCGCCAGATTTCTGAGTGCAGGGGACAAGCCGAGGTGAGCTATGAGACATACATTCACACTCGGTATCATGTTTCAACACACTTTAGGTCAAAATCACACCGGAATTATCCTTTAAAGCCTAACGTTCCAGTTCTCTAAGGGATCAGATAAACAAATTACACATACCCTTTACAATAATATAACAACCAGACCTTGATTTGTGGTTTACATTAACCAATGGGACATTCAGCAAAAGTAATTTAGTAAAACACTAAGGCCATGGAAATCACGGCTAGTATGTTCGCCAGGAATTAATAACCATTAGCATCTAAAGCAAAAATGTTAGCCAGGAAAACCCAAGCCCATCAAGGCTAAAATGTTAGCTGAGAAAAGCCATACTAGAGCCCGACCGATAAAGGATTTTGAAGGCCGATACCGATACAAATATTTGTTGATTTAAAAATCCGATATTCCGATATATATATTTTTTTTCAGAAACGCGCAACAAAACATTAACAGATTTCCCTAACATTAGTTATTTGTAGTTATTTATGAGTATTGACTAAAATAATATGATAATGCATTTAAAAAACAAACTTGTTTATTTAAAACTTGTTTATTTAATACTTACAACAAAATATTTAATTAATAACAAC
Source organism: Alosa pseudoharengus (assembly GCF_046254945.1). NCBI lineage: Eukaryota > Metazoa > Chordata > Actinopteri > Clupeiformes > Clupeidae > Alosa > Alosa pseudoharengus. The sequence continues at coordinate 29,238,272 of NW_027468685.1, forward strand.
AACAACCAAATCAAAGTTACCAGTATTAAAAGACTTAGCTTAAGTTTCATAAATATAACTTTGAACTAAGACTTAATAATTACAAAAAATAATGATGACATTATTACTATCATCATCATTTGTATTATCATTAAACAAGATAAAGGTCATTCTTAAATGTTTGAGTGCGCGTGTGTAATAAATAGTCCCTATTGCCTTATAAGCTACCTTATAATTACAATGTCAGCTTGCTTATCCCTTTACCTGCACTTTTAAAATTATTTCCATCAAGCTACATCAAACCATTTTCAATCATCAGTTGCTGCCTGCCTTCTAAAACCTACTATTTAGTGATCTAAATCCAGTAACTCGTTAATGCTGCGGCTGAACCACAGTCTGAAACGCACACTTGGCGTCATTGGATTTCACACACGTGTAAAATAAAAGCTAACTTTTATGCACAAGCTACGTTTTGCACAAGCTATGTTTGATACTTTTTCTCTATGTCTAAATGTTCACTTCTCGCACGTCTAACTTACATTTTACAATTCAGGGACTGTAACTACAGATATACTAGTTATAAATCATTACTTTATTTAGGCAGAATAAGTTCGTTGTGGTTTTCAAGCTCATTAATGTTAACGTTAGCGGTCTTCCAATGATATTCATGGCATTAGCTAGCTTTGTGGTTAGCTAGTCTATGATGAGCCCTAATTTAGCAATGGATAACGTCATACTGCAAATTGTAAAAAATACGCTTTCAAAATAACAGGCCGGGGAGAGATGATACGTCTCACTGCTATAACTGTCACGCTATTAAAGAAATACATCTTCTGTCACATTGTCAAAAGTTAAAAGGACAGACAGTCAACTACACTGTAACAACGTAACGTAATTACTAGCTAATTCCGCTTCACTCTCGGCTTATTTAACAGCAGCAAAACTGGACATTGTTGTCACGAATTTTGTCATGCTTATTTGAGTTAAGATAACTGATGGCTATGTTCTTTTAATTGTTATTTCAAGCAATGTATGTCTCGTGACCAAATCACCATGAACACACTTCACTGATGATCTCACTCGCGGATAACTGGTTCTCTCTGCCCGACTCTGGCTGGATCAGCAGGTTGCAGGATGTGTGGTGCGTTATACACGAGTGTTGCCAGCAGGGACGGTGTAGAGTGCCCTCTGGTGGACTAACTATACAACGCCAACACTCATGACATGGTTGAAGGGTGTTTCGTCCGTTTTTATTTTATTTTTAAAATATTCATTTATCGGCCATTATAAATGTCGATACCGATAGTTTGGAAAATGCCTAATATCGGCATTATCGGCCCGCCGATACATCGGTCGGGCTCTAAGCCATACCCATCTAGGCTAATGTGTTAACCAGGACAACAATACCCGTCTAGGTGAATATGTTTGCCAGAACAACCCATACCCCACTAGGCTAATATGTAAGCAAGGACAACCCATACCCCACTAGGCTAATATGTAAGCAAGGACAACATCCATCTTGGCTTATGTGTTAGCAAGGACAACAATACATATCCATAGTAGGCAAATATGTTAGCAAGGACAACACATATCCATCTTGGCTAATATGTTAGCAAGGACAACACATATCCAGGCATTTAGGCTAATATGTTAGCAAGGACAACATCCATCTTGGCTAATATGTTAGCAAGTACAACACATATCCATCTAAGATATGTTACCTCAGAAAAACCAGGCCAAAATGTAAGTCGCAACAACCCAAACCCAACCAGGTTAATATATATTAGCCAGGAAAAGCCAAACCCATTCCAGGCTAATCATTTAGCCAGGGGAGCTGCTACCCATAACTGAAGGAAAAGGAGCCGTTAGGAAGTGGTGGGAGTATGCAAATCCTGAGGGAAGACCTGATCCTGCATCAGCAGATGAGTGGAACGGTCATAACTGTTCAAGAGCCTGAGAGCTCATGGCGACGAAAATGTTAGCAGGAAAAGAGTGCCAACACCATTCTTAGAGCAAGCAGTCTTGCATAGCCACATGGCACTCATACTGTACACCTGGAGACAACTAACCATGCATACAGACTGCATGACCACCACCCAGCCACAAACTCTTTTCACCTCCAAACCTCGGGCCGAGAAGATCGGGCCGAGAAGCAGCCAGCATTCCGATGTCTGACTCTTCGCACAGGGGACATAAACAGTAGTGCAGAACTTCAAAAATCACTTAGGATCAGAGCATACATCTTGAATTCTGAGACTGCAATTTCATTAAATCTGACAGATTTCAGGATTGCTGCCCGTGAGATCTGAATGACACCATGCAGCTGGTCTTGCATAAACTCTTTAAAAGCGAAGATTACTTCAAGGAATGTAGTCAACGTCAACGGCCAGCACTTATGTGGTCAGTTTGACGTAACAGCATGTTGACTTTGTGAACAAGACGCCAATATGTACAATTTCAAATCAAATCATTGCCTGCTTCTGTGAAGGTGTTCCTTATATTTTTAGAACCTGTCATTCTTTGGAGGTTTATGCAATGGCTTAGAAACCGAACAAGTTCTGCTTTGCCTGAAAATTCAATTCATTAAATCAGTTGTACCTTGACACTGGTTTTAAACGACCCAGCTAAACAAATCAGATCATTTATGCAAGAGAGGAGAAACCTTGATGAAAGCCCAATTTACCAAATAAAGAAAGGAGGAAAATAAAAAAATAAAAAAACAGAGGGAGACATCAGTGTCACAATGTTCCCCTACTTTATCCTTCACACTCAATCCATTCACATCGCATTCCATAACACACCCATTGGTCATGGCTAAAGCCCTGGCTGGCATACAAACACGCCATACCTACAAACACGCCATACCTACTAACTCTCCACACTGGCACTGACTGTTAAAGGGTTACCCACACACTCACACGCCATTGTCTTAAACCAGGGGAAAAAATGGTGTTGGGGGAAAAAATGATGTTGATATGCAATATTTAATTTTTAAGAAAAGAACACAAAATGAGAATATGGCATGAAAGAAAAATAGCTTTTACATTTCCACATAGCTCAGTATTGACACGTGGCATATCACATCTAAAGTTCAACACGTCTCCCACACTGCTGCATACATCAAGCGTTGACATTTCTCCAAACATAATGAAGATCGTACGCGCATGAATATGTGTGTGTGTGTGTGCGTGTGCCGCGTGCGTGTGTGAGTGTGTGTGTCGCGTGTGAGTGAGTGAGAGTGTGTGTGTGTGTGTGTGTCGCGTGTGTGTGTGTGTGTCGCGTGTGTGTGTGTGTGTCGCGTGTGTGTGAGTGAGTGAGTGCGTGTGAGTGAGTGAGTGCGTGTGAGTGAGTGAGTGCGTGTGAGTGAGTGAGTGCGTGTGTCGCGTGTGTGTGTCGCATGTGTGTGTGTGTGTGTCGCGTGCGTGTGTGTGTCGCGTGCGCGTGCGTGTGTGTGTGTGTGTGTGTGTCGCGTGTGTGTGTGTGTGTGTGTGTGTCGCGTGTGTGTGTGTGTGTCGCGTGTGTGTGTGTGTCGCGCGTGTGTGTGTGTCGCGCGTGTGTGTGTGTGTGTGTGTGTGTGTGTGTGTCGCGTGTGTGAGTGTGTCGCGTGTGTGAGAGTGTCGCGTGAGTGAGTCGCGTGTGTGAATGAGTGAGTGAGAGTGTGTCGCGTGTGTGAGTAAGAGTGTGTCGTGTGTGTGTGTGTGTGTGTGTGAGAGTATACATGTTGCATGTGAGAGTGTGTGTGTGTGTGTGTGTGTGAGTGAGTGAGTGAGTCACGTGAGTCACGTGTGAGTATGTGTCGCGTGAGTGTGTGAGTGGAGTGAGTGTGTGTGTGTTGCATGCAAAAACGAGTGAGCGTGTGTGTGTCTGCTTCCATGTTGGAAATACACCGCTCAAAAAGCAAAGCATACCATCTCCGTCTATGTTAAGGCTGTGACACCAACACGATTATCGGCCGTTGGACGTCGGACAGTGTAGCGAGGTCGGTGACTCGAGTCTGGGGTGTTCCGGTGTGTTCCGTGCAGTCATCAGTCGGAAGGAGCCGTCGCTGTTAATTTTGGCCGATTTGACTTTGTCGAATCAGTGGGCCAGTGGGCAGTCTGATTCAATGACCAATCGGATTGGTGGAGTTTTAGCCCTTGACCATCTCGGACCACATTTTCTACAAGCCAAATGCATTCCAACATTGAAATTGTGTTTTCAAACGAAATAAAGAGGAAAAATAACTTTGTTTGTGATCCGTCACTGTCTTAGCAAAGCTGTTGTGCAAAACCACCTGTTCTCAAAGGCTCTAGACCCAGAGATGGTTGATAAACTATCCTAACATATTTTTGCTAGAACTACAATACCACAAAGTTGCTGAACTCATGTTATTTCAGGTTAGTTTGCAATACAAGTTTAACCTAAGTCCGTAGCTGCTACCTAGCTAGCTACTACCTAGCTATTTATATTTTCTTATTGTTTAAGTCCAAAATTAGTGCCATTTCGTTCCACTGGTTAATCTTTTTATGATGATCTTGGTAACTTGACAATCATTTAGTGCCGCCTGCTGTTATGGAGACTTATTATGTCTCGCGCAAGCACAGAACGTACACTCAAGTCGGAGTCGCTCCAGTGTGTTCCGAGGCACTTTTTTGACTGTCTTGGGGAGACGGGAGCCGTCTGATAAGTCCGACTGCCTTTTCTGACGACGGTCGGCATGGAGTTGGTCTCTGAACCAGACTCAAGTTAACAAGGGGTCACACAATATATGGTGGCACTCTTAAATGTTAGAGAAACTACAAGGTGTGAGTGCATGTCTGTGTGAATGGCAATGTGTGCACATTTTAGCCTTCCTTAAGAGTCAGCAGTTAGACAGAAAGAAAGAGCACGCAGGGTTAAAAGACAGGGTGCAGGGGAAAGAAAGAGAAAGCAGAAAACAAGCAGTGCAGAGAAATTAAATAAATAAAGAGAAAGGGAAGTCATTGGGGAGGGGGAAAGAGAGACGGTGTGTGTGTGTGTGTGTGTGTGTGTGCGCATGCGTGTGGGGGGGTCACTTGTGTATGCGTGTATAAGTGGCCTGGTCAGGGGCAGTGTGAGCGAGAGGCCAATTTGCACTGTGTGCCTTGGGCTTGGGATGAGACACACACACACGGCACCCCCTACTTCGCCGCCGTCTCCATCCCCCTACCCCCCGCCGTTCCTGAAAAGACGGATTGCTGACGGCACGTGGAGCGTGAGCAGGTCAGAGCAGCTCCTGAGGCGTTCACTGGGAGACAGAGACACACACACACACACACACACACACACACACACACACACACACAGGCCTGCGACAGAGGATCATTCACAAAAAGGGGGGGGTGGACACCAAACTCACACACCACCACCCCTTTCCCCAGAGTCCTGACACACACACACACACACTCACAGTGAGGCAGCATGTGCAAAGGCATTACTCAGCAGTCAGACAGTAGTAGCATGGCTGAGTGTGCATCTGTGTGTTAAGTGTGTGTGTGTACAGACACACACCCCTTCATCAGCTCACTGGGCCATGTGCAGGACGGGCGCCACTCTCAGAAGCACAGGCGTCTCACAACAAAAACACGGCATTAAAAATGCATTGCAATTTATACACACATGGAGACACACAAACACACACATGTAAACATGTCTAAAAGCAACCCAACTCCACTGCTTACACTTATAAACATTTTAAAAACCTACAGAAAACACTGTAGACGTAAATCTACAACTGCGATTAGACAAACAAATTTCATCAATCAGGGGCATTTTATTTTGCATTTCACTTAAAGTACAACTAAACATGGAATTGTGACCATTATCTACAATTTCATGACATGAAAGGCCAAGGCTTTATTGGTCCTTTTTCCATGCCGGAAATGGGAAAGCTAGACATGGCACATAGGCCTAGGGCTCTCCGACAGGGTCTTTCAATCATGGAGTCACTCAGTCCAATGAACACACAAGCATTTGTGACTGTTCTAACAATGTTTCAAAACAAATAAAATAAAGCATAAAAAGCAACAGTATGCTAATATATCACCTATATGCCAAACAAAACAAAAGTGTGGCTGGTTGAGTAGGCCTAACTAGACAGTAACTGCACGCCCATGCACATCTGATCTCCTGCAGCAAGCAACGCGGTTTTCACTGAGGTTAACAAGCACTCCTTACAGACTCTGGCCAAGAGCACTTTGTGTGGTTCATTCTGGGCCATATTCAGGTATTTATATTTTAGGATCCAGCCCGGGCAGTTATTTTTATGACTCTGTGCTGATGTGCCAACTGGCCTTTATGGCACGATGATGCAATGTGGACAACACGTCTGGCATCACTTTTAAAGTACAGGATGGGTGACATTTCAACTATGTAATACTTTAATTGCTTTTGGCCCATCGCGTTAAATTTATAGGCCAACGTGGAATCTTGACACAATAATAATGTCAGATAGGGAGGCACCAATTATTAAATTCTGGGTCAATACAGATATTTAGAATAACATTTTGTTCAATAGCAAATGAATGATATTTTTCTATTTGTTCACGTTTCCATTGTTAATTATACACTTAAGTGGTAGAGAAACAAAAATATTCATTATTTTAAAAAAACGACTGAAGCATGTTAAAAAGTCTTTCAGCATTTCACAGCACCATCTCACACACACATATTGCAGAATTGATGCAACATAATAAAAATAAAAAAATATATTCGGCCACTGCCAAGGGTAGATTATTTTATTTGCAAAAAGGCCGATACCAGTCAACAAGGCCAATACCGATTAGGCCAATATATTGGTGCATTCCTACTGTAAGCAGTTCTGTTTTCTGCTGATGCATTCAAAGAAACTCAACTTCCCAGAACCCCTTTGCTCACACATTCTGGGTCATATTTCTTTGAACTGTGCATGGACAGTAAGTCTATGCAGACGTTTTGACGATTTGTACACAAAACGACACAGCAGGTCAGGCATCTATCTGCTTTTGCCTGATCCTCACTTTGTCTATAACTACAACCACAACAGCAGGAGCAGATAACGTCCCTCCGATCAATATTCAGCACGTCTCCGACTAAATGAAAACAACCGTGCAATTTGCTCACTGGCAGCTTTGGGGGAGGGAAGTCAAACATGCTGTTCTCACGGTCGTTGTTGTGTTCGCTCGCACGTTTTCAGAAGCGGGAGAGGTCTGCCTGCTTCTCAGGAAGCATCTTCCCGAAGAAGCAGCACTGGCAGCCCACTGTCAAGATAACACTGATACCTGAAGACGTCAGACGCTGTCTCTCTGATTTAGCCCCGAGACTCTATTAAAACGTTGTGGCATGATTTAATAGCTCTTTAACACAACTCTTTTATTTCACCAGGACAAGTGTGTTGAAACTAATTAGCTGCCCACACACAGACACACATACTTGCACCCACACACACACACACACACAGAAGAGAGTGCAGTTCCACAGCAGAGCACTGGGTTGGCTGGACTTTGATCAGTTGCCAAACATATCAGGGCTATCTCGTCCAACTCGAGTTCAACATGAAACTCAGTTGACTTTTCTCTCTCGCTCTCTGTCTCTCTTTGTAGCCTTATGTCAGCTTCATCTGGAGTTAGCCTATCTGAACCTTCACTGGACATGTGCACACATCCAATTGTAAACCCCGCAAAAGCAGGATCTTTGCTCCATACGATCTCTGGCCAATGAACTGTTTATGTGAAGTGTTGTGCTAGAAAGCTCTGTTTCGCAACACAAGTTACATGTTACCTAAACCTGCTGTATGAGATGGGCTGGTGGACCCCTTTACCAAGATAATTTGTTAGCATTAGGTACCAATCGTGATACAAACTGGAAAAAATTAGGGTAAGCTTTAGTCAAGTTGTGGACTAGCTATAGGAAAGCCAGTTTTTGTGCAGTGGAACTAGGCAGCTCACTCATTATAGCAAAGTAGGCTAGCATGGCTAGCATGCTAACTGTTCACATTTAGAACAAAACACCACTGGCTCAAAAGGAACCTTGACAAGCTAAAGAAAATAGTATTAATTATGAACCACTCTGAATGATATGGTCTTTAAACATCCATACTGTGTTCATTTGAGCAAACAGTGCTTTGTTTTGAAATATAATTTAATGCAGGAGTGCTGTGGATGTTGATTTGTGTAGCCTGCCTGCTTGTCCAGTTTCTTTTGTAGTATGTCAGTATGTAGAGTGAGCTTTTAAAAGAGATGTTTGTGTTGAAATAAATATACCAAGAAATTAACATTGCATTTAATTTGCCCTCTTATGGGCATAATACGCCACAATAGATTTGAATTGATCAAGGTGGTAAAGTGTTTATTAAGAAAGAAAGATCAAACATAAATTCCGACCGCACTACATCCTACAACATAGAGGAAAAGCATCGATGTGGACCAGTTTATTCCACAGTGCACCAGAGACAAATGCCCTCAGGGAAGAACATTGAATAATATATCCTCTGAATAAATACCCATGAGGGTCATTGATAACTCTATCACAAGGGTCACACCAGACATAGCGTACATCTTCTATTGACAAGCAACATTTCCGGCACAACAACGCGGCAGCACAGTAAAGTTCACTGTCCCCAAATTCAGATGGTCGACCAGGCGAAACAAACTGTAGCCCTGTACAACAGGAGCAGTCAAATCAACTCAGCATGACTGGCATATGACATGTGACTACTCCCTTCCCGCCTCTCCTCAAACACAAGAGACACACACACACACACAGATAGAGTATGTCAAACAAGCAGGACACTTCTCAATGTTCAAAAAAAAGATTTTGAATGGGAGCTAAATGGTGTGTGGATCTCTTTTCCCTTGTGATCCTTTCATACTGGATCCTGCACCCGTCCAATTTTGGCCTGGGATGTGCGTGGCCTTACTCTTCTACTATTCGAGAAGCCAGGCAGAATGAGACAGACAAAAATTAGTTTGGGTCTTTTTATAGAGTGTAATGCCCATTTTGATTAGTCGTACGCTGTGTAAACAACCATCAAGGTTTTTCAAAAGGCCTGCTGGCGAGATTCAATGTGAATCAATTAGTGTGTAATAATTCTCTAGATGATAATCGTTTGAGGGGGAAAAATACGTTTCCGGAGACATATTCTGGAGTGCAAGGAAGGCATTCAAAAGAATAGTGTTGATGAGGGCTCAAATCCCGCTCCAGCTCGAGTAATCACTGTTCCACAGAGACTCAGTCAGCCTATGAATATGAGAGGAACACACTGCACAGCACCAAACATCACATTACAACATCTAGAAGTGCAGAACAACTTTGTAAAGCTTGTTTGTAGGTATTTTGAAGGTATTTTGCTGTGAATAAAGCATGATTATTAGACTGAGGACAACCTTGTGGCTTGTTGTTCCTAATTCAGGCAGCTACAACAGACTACTTTTAAGAGTGGCTGCAATATTTATGGCTTAACAAGGTAAAATTCACCCTGCGAGGGTACACAATCACAAATGCAGATCAGATAGTGTACTTTCCCCACACACACACCAGTGCAGTTCAACAAATATACCTAAACACTACACTGTATGTCGCATTCTCCCATATATGGAGAACAATGTTCAAATGCAGCATCCTCAGCTACTTTTGCCTCTTCCAAGTCATCTTAGCACAATATCACAGTGACATACGCCTAGTAATAGACTATGCATTGGGATATTCTGAGACAATGTTGGAGTCCTTTTTGCTTGACTAACTCTTTTGTATACTTGTACAGTGTGATAGACATAAGATGCCATGATGATCTGTAATTGAAATGTATATGCATCACTATCTAGACTCACTATAAGAGTTGATTGTTGATGTAGGCCTACCCTAGTTGCTATTGCTGATATTATTGATAATGCACAACATATTTTTGTACCTCAGTCATTTTCAAAGCAGCCATCATTAAAAAACTAAACATATTATTATACAACTTAGTACATAAGTAGACTCATTATAGCATCTCTCCCATGTGATGGTAGGCAGGCGAACAGCAGGCCACAAATCAGTTTCCTTTATTTTCTAATCATTGTTGTAATCACTGAGCCAAGTAGGGGTAAAAAAAAGAGAAAGAGAAGCAAAACACGCCTGCCAAAATGGGAAATACCAACACAAAAGAAAGAGAAAGCAGAAGTGTGGACTGCTAGTTAAATGAAAGTCTGTGACTAATACATGCATCTTGAAGACAGGGAGAACGAGACGGAGGGAGGGGGAATGGTGTGGGGGGGGGGGGGGGCACTTGTTGACATGGTTACGCTACTTGAATGAGAGGAGGGAGGAGGGGAAAAAAATTGTACACAAAGCAGTGACACTTGGCTGACACCTGGCCGGCATGTAAACACCGTCTCAGCTCAGTCAGTGGCAGAGCCACGTTGCCCTCTCTCTCGCTCCCCATCTCTCTTGCCGTCTCTCTCTATGCGCACTGGCTGTACCAGGAATTGCTTTCAACAGCCACAGAGTACCGACAGCAGTGGCCACACCTACTACAGCACTGATCTGGAATCATGTGAGTTACATACAGCAGCCGTGTTTTCCTCCAATCAGCCAACATGCTAACATAGATAAACGAGCATGATTTCCTACATTTATTAGTTCTTTGTTGCACAACCATGAATAATTGTGTGTGATGACTAGCCTCCATCATCAAACATCGAAAAATAATCCAACACAAGAATGTCAGAAAAGGACACAGACGTGTTGAAAATGAACTCACAGAAATGAATAGGTTTGGTGTCATCTTGTATATTCCTCATACGATGAACTGAAATGTCATACTCTCTGATATGAATGTCTATTACAGACAAGCTATGTATGGAGTAAAGGTCCCTCTGCAGTGCAAACAAACATGTGTCCCCATGCATGCATCCAAATGCATTTGCCCATAATGTATACAAAAAAACGTTCAAACCCCCTTTTAAAATCTATTCATTAAAGACAATAAAATGAATGTTGCATAAACATCATCCCTTAGTCTTTGAAGCAAAGAATGCAAAGATAACACTTACATTCTTACCCGGACATTTATTAATCTTAAATCGTTATATCAAAATATACACTGCAGTGCTCACATCACAACGCTACTGTACAGTTCCAACTATGTCAACATTCGACGACATGCACCAAGACTGGCAATTTAATCAGTGCAAACCAAAATAACAGCGAGCTTCCGTTGAGGTACTTCAAAAGTATAGCAATGCAGATCATGGAAAGGTATAAGCATGTCCAAACATCAAACCGGGAAAACGTGTTTGTATAATTGTCTACCCTCTTCCAGTACACCCGAGTTCCACCTCGTCGGGGATTTTTACAGCATTACATTAGATGCAATTATAAATGGCCAGGAGCGGCGGAAGGCTAGCCAATCAGATCTCAGCTAGCATGTCAACCTAAGACCAACTGTCTCCTGCCTTTGACAGAAGGATTTTACCTCCATAATTCAAATCCCAAAGCAAAGCAGCAATCCGCACTTACTTACTCACATCACTGGTCGTGTTTACCGAGCCTTCTTTCGGTCGCAAAGCATTCAAACCAAGGAATACAGGATTCTGATTAAATAATGCACATCGGAATACACTACAAAAAAGCGGTATAAATTATCAAAGGGTGTGAACCGTCACGACATGTGTTTACATACAATTAACGTTATGTTTGTTGGGATATTCAAGAAAACCATCGACAGCAAACAAGCATTGGGCGACAATGTTTTCAGTCACTGCGTTGGATCGCTTCTTTCTTGCTGCGTAGCTATGACATATAAAACGATATAACCACATTAAATAACGAACTACAAACTATTCGTGCCATGCAAGCTTCACGCAGTCTCCACAGATCAGTACAAACACCATAAAGTTAGTTATGTTTGATAAAGAGTGAAATATCTCAGGAAGCAAACGTGTAATTGCATTAATGCCGATTTTTTTGCTGCATACACAAATTCGTCCAGAAAAATCAACTTACTCCTCAATTTCGACCAGCAGGTCGAGCACGCACCTTTCACCCAAAGCAAGCCTTGTGTCCCCTAGACGTCCAGGCTCAAACAGTTTTGTCTAACGAAGGACTACAGGTTCGTTTGACTTTATAACTGCTTCTAAACTAGGTTGTGCTGAGAGAAAGCACAGAGGCAGCCATTTTAGACACACATAGAGACAATGGCAGAACCATAGCAATACAGTGCTCATTTCTATGGGAAGCTAAGGGCTAGTGTTACAACTGCTAGACTTCAGAGCTGAGAGAACCCTCCCAAAAGTGACAGAAAGTTTACCTGGTTTCTGCTAAGTGGTTGTCCCGAGTTTCCCGGGCTCATTGGAGATGGATGGTGGCTTCTTTGTTGCCAAGCCGGATGGCCCCCTCCATACTGACTAGTGCTTCCCATGTCTACTGGTCCCTTGCTAGCCCCTTCTGGGTTGTTATAGTCACTTGGAGGATAGTTTTGGTAGCTCCTTGCAGAGCTGGGAGAGGTTAGAAGCTGGTTAAGAGTCGGGGTTGAGGTTGGTTGAGGGTTTCCCATGTTATATCTCTGATTGTTGTATGGGGCTACCATAGGTGTAGTTCCTCCAGTTGGCTGTTGCTTGCCTGGTTGCCCCCCAGCAGTCGGGGGCTGGTTGTTGCGCGGGGAACTCATGCCGTAGCCTTGGCCCTGATATGGAGTCCGATTTGGGTATGGGCTGTAGTTGTTAAAGTGGTTGGGGAAGCCGTGGTCATGCGAATTGGGCGGGTATGGGTCCATCATGCTGCCTGGCTGCACTGCCGGCCCCGCTGCAGCTGCCATGCTAGGGCTTTGTTGTCCGCCATGTTGATGAAAAGGGGCCCGGTTGTAGGGCTGGTTATAACCGTAAGGAGGTGGAGGAAAAGTACCCGGGTGGTGGTGAGCTATTCCCGGGTGGTTATTACCTTCAGCGCCCCCTGAATCATTCTGGTTATTATTATTGTTCACCCTAGACGAATTCCCGTTCCCGTTCTTCATGTCAGGATCCCCTCCTCCCCCTACATTTCCACCGTCGGCCCCGTCCTGCAGTTCTTTCTGCGCTGGAGATCCGCTGTCTGGTCCCGACTCTTTATTTTCCTGCTTTTCGCCCGCTGCCGAGTCTTCCTGTGGGTCCCGATCCGGCTTTTTAAGTTCGGATGGCGGGCTAGTGTTGAGAGTGGCGACGCTAGCGGCCATGATATCCCTCTCTCTCCCCCCTCTCTTTCACAGCGAGTCAGTCACTATGCCTCTCTGAATAGCATTGAATAAATACAATTATTTATAACAATGTACCCGTGTCCCGGATCATTCCCCCTACCTCCGGACCGAATCCGGCCTTCACTCCAGATTCCAATTCAAATAAAAAAGTTCCTGGAACCAAATAAATACAAATCCCGGGAATGAAATTAACCGACACAAAATGTGAGGGGGTTTCTCTCACAGAACGAGAGTATGAGCGAGGAACCGATCAAGCCAGCACGAGGCTCCGCGAGACACAGCCATTTTACTGAGGCGCGTGAGATGCAAAACACGGAGTGGAGTAGAACCGGGGATCGGACGCAGAAAAGGACATGTTTGACTCTGAAGCTTATATATGAAGATATAACACATTATGTGGAAAACAAATGTTACCTGCCATGTTGGCACATGTCCCATCTATAAGTATTTTCATAATTTCAAAGAATACTGTTTAAGTGTGCTTTTCTTAACTAGGCATATTCTAGTAGGCTACATAGCCTAGTTCATAGGCTGCTAATACAGCTTTAGACTAACTGAAATTCCAAGTTCATGGTTCACGCTCATTGAAAAGCTGAACCAGTTATGACTCTCTTTTGCATGTGGTGTGACCAAATGAGAGGAGTAGCTGCAGCATATGGCTTGATCTGTGAAGACTACAGCATGAAATTACAACCTGTGTGTGTGTGAGGGAGAGAAATGAGGGGGGGGGGGGGGGGCTGAATGCAGGAAGTAGCCTAGCCTAGCCTACAGATTTTTAAAAAGTGAAACAGCTAACAAAATGGAAGGAAAATGTGGAAAGCCTCAAAAATCCACCTAAATATGCTGCATCTACAAAATTGCAAAATTATCCTCCAAAATCCTGTTTGCCATTGTATGTAGAGACACTCAGAAGACAGAAAGAAAAAGGAAAAACAGAAAGTAAATCAGATGAAAACAGCCATGCTTTCCTCCTTTGGTTCGCTGCTCTCTCTCTCTCTCTCTCTCTCTACACCTCTCTTTCTGTCTCTGCTTCTCTGTTCTCTCTCTTCCCCTCTCAGCTCAGTCTGTCTCACTCTCTTCCTCCCCACCCCCTCTGCCTGCCTCACGCTCTCGCTCGTTCGCTCTCGCTCTCCCAGCAGCAGTGGCGGCAGCTTCACTGCTCTTGCAAAAGCAGCAGAACTTTGCTATGTGAACGTGGGGGATGGGCAGAGCGCAGACAGCACAGCACAGCAGAGCGCGGGCGCAGCACACACAGTACAGACAGCTCTCAGCGCCCCTATTCTCCTCTCTTCTCTTTCTCCCTGTACAAAAACTAAGCACTGTTTCTGCCTAGCGCCTTGCACCCTGCCAACCTGACCTTCCTGCCCACAGTGGTAAAAAAAGGTGGCACTAAGTTACCTTTTTATTTTAAATGGGGGCATAAAAAAGGGAAAACGGATAGCCTTAGATGAGCTACAGTTATTATACAGATACAGTTATATTTGTGTGTGTGTGTGTGTGTGTGTGTGTGTGTGTGTGTGTGTGTGATGTCTTGGAAAGGATAGAGGGTCAGTGCTTGAATTATATCAGCCAAACTGAGAGTGTGGTGCTGTCAGAGTCAAGGAGATAAAGAGAGCATGAGAGAGGAGGGGGTTGGGAGTGAAACACTGTTTCCTTTAGCATAAACTTGGTGTGGAACACAAGCAAGGGGGTTTGCTCTCCTCACATCCCTATCCATCTGTAATATTTAGCTTCTTTGTTGTAGGTCTGTGGTAGGAGCAGCAGGACGAATAGCATTTTCTTCATGTAACAAACAAACCATAACAAGTAACTGTTTGCTATTGTAGAGTAAACATATAAATGCAAAAAAAAAACTATGGATGAATCCTTATGAACAGATAAGAATTTAAATAGACAAATGAATTGCTATTATATGGTAAATGACATGCAGTCATTCATGCATAGTTTAAGCCAATCTGGGGGGAAAATATCTTCTAAGTATTTTTTTTATTTTTGCCTTCCCCAAATGATTATGGGATGTTATATAACTCAAGAACCTCCCAGATGTCCCTCCCCCTGTATTAGCCAAGATTGGTTTCCCCATCTCACTTACCCACACATCTCATTGGTTTGCTAATTAATTAAACAGACGTGTTACTCCCCAATCCCCTATCCCAAAGGTCTAATGGAAGATAAACTTCATTTTGGCCTTGTGTTGCTTCTCCCAGGCCACCCAATTCATCCTCTCAAATATCCACTCCTACGAGGGTTGGCGCTTTTCTTTAAATTAAGCGCCGTAGCCAATAATAAAACAGACGCTGCCCAGTGACACACCCTATCTGTTCAAGGCGGATGATTAAGCTCTGTTTACTCTGTTCCCTACAGTCGCCTTGCCATGAGGCTGACCATGATGCATTACCCTGGGTCCTGGTGCCACAATTCTGCCACGGTGGCTCCTCCACCACTGCCACCCCACCCCCTGCATACACACACACAGACACACACGCACACACACACGCACACACACACACTAAGAATCTCATTCTTGGAGCACAGCCAAGAGAGAAGCAATCCCCAGAAGCATTTTGCTTCTCCAGGACCCTCCAGACTTAAATTTCAAGAAGGCATCTTATGGCACATTGGGGCTATAAGCCTCCAAATCAGAGACATACCTGTGGGTGTCAAATGACAGAGAAAGGAAAGAGGGGAAAACAGAATGAAATTCAAATGAAAATCAGCTCCCAAATCTGTTTTAATGACATAATAACAGATGTGCTTGGACAAGACTAAAGCAATATAAGTTGGAATGCCAATGATGACTTACGGGGAAATGAAAGTTTCATTTTCTAATTCGATTTCATTTCATGAACAACTGAATCGAAGAACACTTCCATTAATGAACTGTGGCCAAATGTGCCTATTTGCATTTGCCCTCCTATGCAATAAGGGACTCCATGAGGTGTCAAGAGGGGCACTTGTAAATGTGCCTCTTTTTTGAAGATCAAGATTCTGTCATCAGATAATTTCATTATTATTGTTTCATTATTCTCTACCAAAGGTGGAGAAGCTGATGACAGTTAACACCAAGGTTAACACCAGACAGCAGGGTAAGGCAAGGGGAATAAAAAATAGTGAACAATAAGAAAATTACATAGTTTTATTTGTAATTGCCAAAATGTACCACTGTGTGGAAATTACCAGGTATACTTCAATTACATTAGAAGCTTAGTAGAAGTACAAGTAGAGACAAGTAAAACAGCACTGTCGGACCAAACCGCAAGTTTCACTGACGTTGAATCAAAACCTTGTTACAGAAATATCTGAATGAAAGACACATTCCTTTGTCTCTGGCACTGGGTTGAAAACAACCACAACTCTTTTTTTTCTGCTGAATGAATCTGTAGTGGGTGAGTGAGAGTCTGCAACCTCAACCAAAGCAACCACATTACATTACAATACAGTCCCATAACTTTGCAGTTTCCTCTGGACAGGATAGAATTAAAGAGTTCACTGCGAGGGCTTATTAAACCACAACAAGTTTCCTCCACCCACCCTCCGATCATTTTAAGGAGGCAAAATTGTTATAAATAGTTTCCAGAAATAAAAGATGACCCGTAATTTCTGACCCTGCCAAGAAAGAGTCAGAGAATGTCAGGGCCAAGGAGAGTTAATTGATGATAGATCATTCAGATTTTTTTAATCCCCTGGGATCTTGTCTGGGAAGGGAGCCATTGGATTGCCAAGACAACCCAATAATGTGGACTGGAATTTCCTAACAAGTACGGAGTCAGGTTGGCTAATGCAGGAATGCATCCTCTCTCTCTCTCTCTCTCTCTCTCTCTCTCTCTCTCAGTCCTCGTCTCTCTCTCGCACACACACACACAGAGGGAACTCACATTTCATCAATGCTCATTCACACGTTGTCTTGGATACACTGTCTGCACACATTACTACACACACACACACACACACACACAAAACCACGTGGACAAACAGCCCGAGCGACAGACAGACACACACACACACACACAATAAACACAATAAGGAGCACAAAGCCTCAGCACACTTGGCCCGCGTCCAGCCGGTTGCCTGGTAGCGTAGGAGCGCTGACGGCCTAGAGTGTGGGGAGGAAGGAAGTACCACTCATCAGTGGGCCGCAACAGGTCCGCCTCCCCTCTCATCCACCGCCCCCAACCCCCCCATCAGATAACGAGCACAGTGCCGGGTGGGTATCCCCAAAATTACAATGATTAGGCCACATGATCGCTGTGATTAAATCTAAGTGCTCGTAATAGTGAAGAGTGCTCTGGCAGCTCAATTGGCGGACAAGCACTGAGGTTTGAATCACAAAAAAATGGAATTGTAAAAAATGTATACCTCCTTGCATGCAATGTAAGTTGCTTTGGATAAAACGTCGGCTGAATTAATAATGTAAATGTGACTATCGGAGACTATAGTGGTACAGAGTATCCAAAGGAAGACAAAAAGTGTGAGAGGTGGTGAATGTCGATTTCACATATTTATGTGGCCTACAAATGTGCAGCATTTACTTTAAAATGCACAGGTACCAAAGAGATAGTAACAGAATCAACTACTCAAGTATTAGGAAGAAAAGCCAAAGATGTCCATTGTCTGGTCAAGGTATCTGACAAACAACAGTGTATGTAGGAACTGATAGGTGTAAGAATGGGTGTTTTTCTAAAATTCATCACTCTCTATTCCAACAGGAACACATACGTAGTGGTCACCAAGTCCCAAAATTCCCAAGTTCCCAAAATCACCAAGTATGTAAATGCAAATTCCAGGATTCTTGGATGTCAAATGTGCAACTACAACATTCAAGTCTGTAAACTTGAATAAACTTGACTGTTTTATTTAAAGAAGGGGTGACTCTCTAAACAGGGTTTTCCCCCTCTTAGAAGCAACACAACTGGTTGTCAAAATACATGCATGACACATGTGTGGTAAAGACTTGCACAGACATTTCACACTAACAGGGCAGCTACACCAGACGCGTAAATGAAGCCTTCCGTTCGCATTTTGTCTGCTGCAACAATTAGCTTCCACTATCATCAACGGAAGTAGCTACACTAGACGTGATAGTGGTGCGTACATTTAAAAAAAAAATAGACCAGTCTTCTAAAGTTTTTTTTTGCACGTTGCGAACGGAACGCTTCAGTTAGGAACCCGGTGTAGCTTCCCTGTAAAAATACATGATTAAGCATACAAGGTAGGTTATATAAAAAACATTTTTCTTTTCTGTTATTGTATATGTTGTATATTGTATGGTTATGTTTACTTTTATATATAAATCCATAATATATATATAAAAAACTTTTATATATAAAAACTTTTATAAATAAATCCAACTGAATACAGGTGAATTGTACTCTTTACGCATGCAGTGGTATAGCCATTTTTCTAATCACAGGCCTCCTCACTGTCACTGGCCGCTGCACACCTTCACAGGAGGGGGAATAAAATCCCTCACGTCACCACACTTCCCACTGACAGCTTTATGGCAAAATGCTAAGTGGCAATTAAACCCTCTCTCATAGACACAGTGGGAGTTCAACGTTCTATATCTGTGGAGGTAATGGTCCCCCTCACACACACACACACACACACACACACACACACACATACTCACACCAAAGGTGAAAGCAGGCATGGTTACTGAGTCTCACACCGGTTGGTGAAATGTTAGGCAAAACTAACAGGACATATTCGGGTTGTCTGGGAGCAAGTGACCTGCTTTAGTCTTGCGGTTTTAGCTTCGGGTCATTTTTTCCCCTGGCATTATTGAAAATCCACTGATTTATGAGAGTCACAGGGGACACACGATTTTCAAACACTTTCTATTCTCTCCTCACAGAGTAAAGGGAGATTTAGCTTTTGAGCCACAGAGAGAGAGAAAAAGAGGAGAGAGGAGGGCATGAAGGAGAGAGAGAAAAGGCAGTACGAAAGAAAGAGTGAGAAAGAAAGAAGGAAAGAAAGCAAGAGAGGACTGTGTGTGTCTGTGTGTGTGTTTTTATGTGTATGTGTGTGTGAGAAAGAGGGAGAGAGACAGAGAGAGAGACTAAAAGACCCTCCGGCCTTTACAAAGCGCAGCGAGGTTAAAAGTGCTCAAAAAAGAACAGTTGTAGTGCGGCCTCTTTTTCCACCCCTGAAGCCACGGGGATATGTGTGGCTCCCCCTGACCGAAGATAAAAGACTTTGGAGAGGATTTGTCCCCCTGGTCATGGAGCTTATTGCCCCACCACCACCACCCTCACCCTCACTACCCCCAAATTGAGATCAGTTCCTTGGCATCACACATGCTGTAGTAATGGCATGGGTATGTGCACATGGCTGAAATAGGGGATCTGCTATTTTATCATATAAACGCAATTGTGTCAAATAAGGGAAGATCTCCCATGATACGCATGTGAGCAAGGAAGGGGCATGTACCGGGACCAGAGCACGTGGAGCAGAGCGAGCTACACCAGCGCCTGAGACTTGTAAGGCTGGGGAAGCGCAGCTTGTGTAAACCTCTATGGATGTGCAGCCAACAGCACTCGCTCACTGTATACAGTGTGTGGAGTAATAGATATGCCCTTGGCGTCTGCACGGTTGTAGCATTGACGTGTTTCCGCTTGTCTGAAGGGAATGGCGTCACTAGTAAAATAATAGGAAAAAAATAAGTCCGCCATTTGATTTGTTTGAGACACCTATGTCAAGGACTTTAAGGATAGAGGGAGACAAAATATAAAAGACACTGTATTAGAGAGACAGACATAGCAAGTTAGTATTAAAAACATTTAACAAATCTAGAGAAAGAGAAGAATTGCTTTGAATTAAGCTGAAAAATACTATATTTTTATCTCCTCTGTGCCAATAATTTTTGCCTTACCTCTGGAGACAATACAATGACTGACATTAGTTAAGACTGAGAACACACACACACACAAACACACACACACACACACACAGCCCCCTGAAGCTTCCTTCTGTACTATACAGTACGGCCATCTAAGGCCATTACCTATGCAGCCTATACCAGGGGGCCAGGCATTACAGGTTTAGCCTCTTAGCATCATTTTGGTGCCATTTGGCCTAGCCCTAGCCTGGCTGTCCACAGCCTATTGGCCCAGTATGTCAGGTAATTGGCACTGTTAGGTCAGCTCTGGCCCATCTCAGATAGTCCTTAATGAGAGTGACTCAGCACAGCTCTATCTTGTAATTGAACTATAACTCAAATCACAAAAGTCCCCCAGTCCTCAGAAGCAACTGCACCTTTTCTCAGCTTCTCTTCAGTTAAAATAATGTGCTGTATGTCCGTCACCTGTTGCTTTCCGAGGGCATTACCTTGCGCAGATCTAGCTGACCGTGATGCATGTTTACAATACAAATATGCATCACGTTCAGCCAAATATGCGCAGCACTGCAAGAAGTCGAACTCGCTCACTGATTTGAAGCTACCGAAATAGGACGGAAGGTAATACAATGACTTCATAAACAGTCCTTATTATAACCTCTCTCTGTGATTGATAATGACTGACTGACTCTATTATTGTGTTACATGCTCCAAATGTAAAGCACTTTGAGCTGCATTCTGTGTATGAAAGGTGCTATACAAATAAAGCTTATTATTATTATTATTATTATTATTATTATTCTCTCTACACTTTCAAACTAACAATAAATCGATTTGTCTGTAGGGACCCTCTCCACACTACCACCGAAGTGTCAAACCACTGACAAGGCTATTTTGAGCCTTGTCAGTGGTTTGAAAATAGCGATGTGTTTTGACGTGGTTCCATGTCTGCTGCTTCAAGCTATAAGCCACTACGTTGTTAATGCAAACAAGTAAAACATGCTAAAAACTCTAAGTAATGAAATTTTGCTCCTAAACAAAAGTTTGAACTCGTTATCATCCATAAATAGACCCTAGGTTGTTCTCATACCAAACCATTTCTATAAAATCAGATGAAGTCAGTGTGGGATTATGAATACTATTTTTGAATCATGAAATAATATGGGGCAAGTATGGAGCGAGTCGTGGCCTATTGGTTAGGGCTTCGGGCTTGTAACCGGAGGGTTGCCGGTTCGATCCCAGACCAGTAGGAATGGCTGAAGTGCCCTTGAGCAAGGCACCTAACTCCTCACTGCTCCCCGAGCGCCGCTGTAGCAAGTAGCGCCGCTGTAGCTCACTGCTCCGGGTTAGTGTATGTTTCACTTCACTGCGTGCTCTGTGTGTTCACTAATTCACGGATGGGATAAATGCAGAGACCAAATTCCTTGTATACGCAAGTATACTTAGCCGAGAAACCTGATTTATACATTTACATGAAAATAGTGGAGGGGTGGAGGGGTTACAGGCTCTTTTTCTACAACCCTGTCCGGGCACACATGCCCAGTGTCCACCTCATCCAGCCTGCTGTGGGAGAGAGGCAGCTGCGGCCAGCAGTTGGCCCCCACCAGGACGGCACACTTCTGGGATAACTTCCCACACCCATGCTGGGGCGGCGGCACACCCCCTCACTTCACAGCCCACCAGTGCTGGGAGATAACAGGAGTTCAGGATCTCGGCCCTTTGTGGAGGCACGACGGGAAGGGCAAAAGGCTCACGGCCACGGGTGATTGAAGGAGGGGGTTAGGGCAGGGTCATTGTTTGTGTTTGTGTGTGTGTGTGTGTGGGGGGGGGGGGGGCTGTTAGCCTCAAGGTGAGAAGTTGTGAGGCGGAGCGGAATTTGAGGGCTCAGACACTAAAGACCACTAAAGGCTTTCAGATGCTGATGTATCAGCCACGCAATTTGAGTATTTAATGCTTCTCAGTGGACTTGCCCATTGGCCATAAACACTGTAACCAACTGTTATTAAACACTGTATAACTGGGTGAATGCCAGTTTGGATGATATCATAGCCCGCCTTGCCGTTGTGTGTCGAGGAAAAACCCCAAATTTGGTGAACATGAAAGCATCCCCCTCATCTCTAGAGCTTTACAGGGATTTTCACATAACATGCATTGTGTCCAAATAAACAAACACTTGACAGGCTTGTTGGAACAAGGACCTTGGACGGCTTTGTTGGATACAGCATATGGTAATTGGGCATGAGACAAAATGTTGGCACCCTAGACTGTCCACCACAAGGTTGGCAAAGGGGGCGCGGTGCCCACGATGACGAGGTGCCAGAGAAGGGGTCACTTGGCAGGTGCCAGGGCAGAATGACATTCCTTTCATTTCGCTAAGGGAGAGAAATGAGGCACTGGACAATGATGGGCCACTGAGCATGCTCCGTTGGAGGGACTGAAGCCCTTCAGTACAGAAAACAATAATCTAAACAAAGGAGATACAAAAACAATAAAAGACATGTACTGTATCTAAATGGAGCTGAAAAGAGATCATCAGCTTCAGATGTTATTAGGCTACTAGAGTGTAGAGTGTAGAGTTATTAGAGTGTAGTATACTAGCTATGGATATCTGAAAACTCCACTCTCCTACAACGACTGATCCTGAGATTTGAGAAATGGTGTGGGGGGGAGGGGCACTGCTACTTTTCTTTATGAACTCACAATAACAAATCACATTCTACTGTTGTAATAACTAAACAGCATCTGTATGGAGTGTACTACTAGCACACAGAAACCAGGTCAGGAGACACTCCACCGGTCAGAGAAAGGAGTGTGTTTTTGTGAATCACACACAGACGCACATCTCTCTACTCCTTTCTGCCTTGGGGTAGCAGAGCCGCTGGCACCAGCGTGAGATACAGTATAATTACTGTCAGTCTGCTCCACTAGTCTCTCTCTCTCTCTCTCTACCTCTCTCACTCTGCATCCCTCTCTCTTTACCCTCTCTCTTTACCACTCTCTGCCTCCCTCACCCTTTCTCGTCTCTTTCTCCCTCTCTCTACCTCCTTCCCTCTCTCTCTCTCTCTCCTTCCCTCTCTCTCCCTCCCTCCTCTCTCTCTCTCTTTCAGACCAAAGTCATTCTTAATATGAATGAATATGAATGGGGAGGGAGGAGGCGATGGTGAGTGCAAGGTTAAGTACTGAAGTGCAGACCACATCATAACAGAGTGTCTTACTGATCAAACATGGGAAACAATGTTTGAGAGAAAAAAATACTCATTTCTCTTATCAATCTGTCTCTTATGTGGGTTATGTGTGTGTCTCTCTCTCTCTCTCTCTCTCTGTGTGTGTGTGTGTGTGTGTGTGTGTGTGTGTGTGTGTGTGTGTGTGTGTGTGTGTGTGTGAATGTATGTGTGTGTGGTGTGTGTGTCTGTCTGTGTGTGGTGTATGTTGCTGTTTTAAAAGGCAAGGTTTTAAAAAGCATGGTTAGATGGTTGGTGTTGATTTAAAAGGCAAGGTTTTAAAAAGCATGGTTAGATGGTTGGTGTTGATTTAAAAGGCAAGGTTTTAAAAAGCATGGTTAGAAAGAAAGAGAAGGAGAGAGGGAGAGAGAAAAAGAGAGATGAAAAGAGGCTCAATTTGCCTGTGTGAGGTGCTTGCACTGCTAGTGCAAGAGCAAGAAAGAGAGAGAGAGAGAGAGAGGCCCGGCTGCGTAGAAAAAACACTGGAGGCTGCTAGCGCTGAAACACAGAGTTAATGTAAGGCTTGGCTCTCCTACCATGTCCCAGGGCTGACAGCAAAAGCTGGGCTGGAGTAGCAGGAGGAGGCAGAGGAGGAGGATGGCAGAGAGTCCAGGATAGGGGGAAACAGTGAGAACAGCCATCCACCTTCTCAGAGCCAACAAGACAAACACACACACACACCACCCGCACAGGCACATGTACATGCACACACACTCACATATCCACATACATAAGGTATATGCCATAGATATGGTATATAATAAGGTATAGACTACAAGACAGACAGACACACACACACACACACACACTTATAGTCACATCAGTATATTAATAGATTGACTAATAACATAAGTTTCTGCAGAAAACACAGGGCTTGTGAGTGTGTTGTTTGAGCGAGTGAAAGGGATTTGTCTTGTGTTTTTGGAGGCCATTACTCCTCCAGACAAGCGGCGGTGTTTGTCTGGCGGCACCGCCGCTACGTGGACAGACAATGCCACGACGCAACGCAACTAAATTACCAGTGTGCACCCCGGGGAAATCAAAGCCAGCCCATGCGCCATCAACTGACAGCAGGCCACACACACCCACCCCTCTCTCACTCTCCACCCCCCCTAAGCACACACACAAACACACACACAGTCCCAAAGACCCATATACACTAAACATGCGTGCACACACACACACACTCTCATAAACACACACACGCACAGGTTTTATAGCTTTAAGCTCAAGAGTATTGTTACAGTTATAAGTCACATTAATAACAGCCCTGAGACTGTCACTGCAAAGAAACAGGTAGACATCTTCTCTAAATGCATGTTTCTTGCCAAGGATCTGATTATGAAAAGCAGTGGAAAATGATGGAGAGATGGCTACAGCAACTCAGTGGTATAGAAACACATCAGCCTCTTTCACAATATGTTGTAATTCTCTCAGATGTAATGCGAACAGTAGAATAGTCAGTATTAGTCCTGGTTGCAAACACTGCTAAACATTGAAGTCCTTATGGTCATGCACCCTTCGATAGATTTGCTCTTGAAACACACTCATGGTCCAGAGGACAAAATGCCTCTGCAAATATTCACCATAAAATGTGTGTGTTAAAATGAAGTCACCATTACCTAAGAGTCAGAGCAAGGCTGATTGTTCAAAGCTACTATCAAAGTAACTGAAGACAAACAACACGCCTGATCATGTCATGACCTTACACGGCTTATTTAATATGCATTACACACAGAATGCCAGTCTGTGTTGAGGCTACAGGCTACTATAGCCTTTCCATACAGTATGCCTGAGTATAGTCACCTGGTGCCAATGATGCAACTGACGCAACACGAATGGAAAGCTTCAGTTACGTATGGTCAGCCTTAAGCCCCAAGAAGTGGGCATCACAGTGTCATATGCACCAAAAAAAGAAGCGGGTAGGATTTCATCTACCACATATGAAGAGTTGACATGGCCCAAATATGTAGGCAGTCAAAAGTGGGTGGGTTAATTCACTCACTCCTTGTGTCTGAGATGGAAAGGTGTGTTTTCTCTGTGTGAGTTTAGGTAGGAAACTCTTCAGCTGTGGCGCTCTCTCACACACACACAAACGCACACACACACACACACACACACACACACACACACACACTGCTTAATCTGGCCCCACAATCACACTCAGTGACAGGCGCACAAAGCTGCCGGTCGGAGCCCAACAAGGCCCTGCTATTATGTAACCACCGACAGCTGGGTGAGCAGGGGAGGGGGGTAACCCAGTCACCGTGGCTGCACTTTGTGTCGACAATCAGAAAGGGGTGTGTGTGTGTGAATGAGTGTGTGTGTGTGTGTCGGGGGGTGGTGGAGGTGTAAGTGTTCTGAACGAAGTGGTGGTGGAGAGGGGAGCTGCAGGGGAAGAGAAGATAGCACAGAGAGAGATGATATTAACACTCTCAGAATGAATTCAGTGAGTGTTTCACTGTGTGAGAGTGTCTCTCTCTCTCTCTCTCTCTCTCTCTCTCTCTCTCTCTCTCTCTGTGTGTGTGTGTGGCTCTGGGCCTTTTCTACATAAGTGTGGCATGTGCCTGAGAGCTCTTTCATTTACCCTTCCATAGCCAACACATATAGAAAAAGGTCCACATGTGTTAAGTGATGTGGAGAAGATGTTATTACATGCTGCCTTTATGTCACATACACTTGACACAGTCTCTTTATCTATCTATCTATCTATCTATCTATCTCTATTTATCTATCTATCTATCTCTCTTTATCTATCTATCTGTCTATATCCATCCCTCAAAAACACACACACACACAAACACACACGCACCAACAAACACTTCCAATAAACAGCGCAAAACATGCCATACAAAACTCAAAATGTGTTATATCCCCAATGTGCAAATAATAATTTTGTCAATATTTGGCAGTCGACGCTTGTTAAGACTGGCTAACTAGATGAAAGGGCCAACAAGAGCCCATGGCAGGCCTACATGTCTTTTTTTCATCTCCCGTTTCTAAAGCTCGCCTTCAGTCCTCCGTGGATCCATGTTGTCTAATATCCCTCCCCGCTGGGATTCCCTTTCAGACTGTGAGAATAGGCATGTGCACTTGCTTAGCCTCTCCCAGCAGTCGGAGGCAGCGATTTTTCTCCCCCCCCCCCCCCCCCACCTCACCACCACCACCACCCCATCCTTGTCCTTGATCGCGTAATATGTCATCTCTTTCAAAGGGTGGCACATAGAGGAGGGTCATCGTTGTCGTTGCAGTGGTGGTGGCACCCTAACGTTTGATTAACTTTGCCTCGCATTCCTCCTGGGTATCCTTTCTCAGGAGCCACTCCAAACAGGCCCTTTCCTCTGCCAAGTCGAGGTCACTTGGAGGAACGACTGGAGCCAAACTAGCGGGGGCTAAGCTGCAGGGGACTTGTATATAATTTCGCTCGAGCCAAGTATCTGACTGGGGAAGGTGATAACATCCCTCATTCAGAGTTCCATGCTGAGAAGGCAGGGTGGTTGTGTGAAGAAGGAAACCCATTGTCTTAGATCAACTAGATAGGGCTTCAAAAATGAAGCTAATTTTTGTAAATGAATGCCTGTGTTCTTAATTGATATGTTCAAGTGACTAGGCCAAATAGCAATAGTTTAGACCTAAAGTGCAAGCTAATTGTAGGCCTACTCTGACAATCTGAAATGTTAAGCATCATGCTCAGTTACCTTAATGATTAACAGCTGAATAATTTGATGATTTATGTAGCCTACAGGTATAGATACAAGGAATTAAATAACCCAAATAATATTTGCTCAGGTCTACTTGAATATCTTCTTTGAACTACACGGTTTATATTGTCATATGATATAATGCTGTTTTGTGTGGGGTTTTTTTAACTGCATAGCTGAACAACCATATAGCCTAGACTACACGGAGCTAGCTTAGGCCTACATCAATTCTGCTTAGACTTCTCCACAAATGTATACTTGTGCATTGTGGTGCGATCCCTCCATTGTGAGACTCGTTCATTTCCATGCAAGCTGCCTGCCTCAGGTCTTCCATGAGCTATCTGCGTCTAGAGGTCAGAGTACAGAGCTCCGACTCCCAATACACAGCAAGCACAGTTTTCACAGAACACAGCAAAAACACGGAAAATGTGGATAGCTTTGCGAGGATATCAAGCGAGACTGTTTGTACTCTCCTCAACACCGCATTTTCTACAACAATTACGCATGAAGAAGTGTATGGTGCGCGTATTTTTTCTATTTGAATACACATTTTACCTTTAAATGAAGTTGAACTCCGTTTCGTGTTTTAGATGTAGCCCGTGCTTCAATTTACTGTGTGTGCTTTCAGCGACGACGCACAGACCGACAACCTTACAGATTGCTCCGCGGCTCACTTGTGTGTATGTATGACTGTGTCTTTTACCGCAAAACAACACGATTTACAGGCGTAATCGTGAATCCTACGCTACACTAAAATTAGCACACGCATATTATTTATGGCTTCATTATACACATCGCAATTTTCCGATGTATGATTTGTTTTACTGAACTTGGGCACTATTTTGCCTGCCTGCACTGTCTCTCTAACACATACAATACATTCCTGTGTTTCTCCGCGTGTGATGTGGCCTGCCTGCCTGCTGTTCCCGTAAACTCCCGCCTTAAATTCAAGAGGGTAAAGACAGAGAGAAACAGAGGGAGAGAGAAGTCTGCAGGCCGGAGTTGAGTGAATTAATTGAAACCGTGGGAAATGCCACTTAGTGGCCCCAAAAGGTACAATTAATCATTGATAATTAATGATTTTGTATTGAAAAAAAATCTCTACAACATAAATAATTTCCATCAGCCTATCCTATCACAGAGACAGGCTGGGCCTAGCCTTCAGCACATTGAAAGAGGCCTTTTTATACTAAATACCAAAAATAACTCACAAAAAATAATGTCTTTAACTGAATGGATATTCTTTGTCATTATATCTGTTCACTTTCAAACTGCTGATCAGTTTGGGCCTAATGAGCATTTTTCCCAGTCTCTGATTTCCTTGTTAAGGTAAAACTGTTTCATCCTCATGCATTTTCCAGCACCTTTTCTGACCTGCATAAGAGGGGATTTCCTCGAAAATAACACAGTAAGCCGTGAATTAAAGGCTGTCCCTCGTTTGCATGGGGGAGCATTGCTGAGAGCTTGGTCTCAATTTGTGGGGGGATGACTGACGTTTTCACGGTCGGAAAACCAGATTCCGCTGCCCCTAAGTGACAGTTTATGGTCTCTGATTTGGTTTGGAGAGCGATTGCCAGGCAACAAAACCACCCCGAGTCCTGAATGAAATAGCCATCTGTTCCATGGCCTGGTAAAACTGAATTAATTTCACATAATCCTGGAATTCACCGCTAGATTGATGTCTCAGGGTAAAAAAAAGGAAAAAAAAACTCCCAGAAGACTCCTGATCCTATATGTTTTTAACAACATAGTGAGCTGTTGAAAACTGTTGATGGAAATGTTTAGCAATGCTTAATGTGCTAGCCTACACATATACCTCTTGAGCAGAGTTTTTTTTAAGATTAAGAATACAAGCAAATATAATTCACACACACACACACACACTCACACACACACACACACACACACACACACACACACACACACACACACACCAGTCCACAGTCACTGGAGGAGGGGCTGTGTTTGGGACCAGAGTAAATCAGGTCATAGCATACTAATCCTTTTGTCTATACGTCACTTCAGAGAATCATCTTTAAAACAGGAAAGCCTAGTACTGGAAATGCCTCCGATTATTTTCAGCTCTAACTATATCTTATGCATTTGGATAATACATTTACTGTAGTAGGTGCAAAATAACTTTGACTAGTGGGCCAACAATGCATTGATTGAAAGAATAAGGATGATCACTACATAATGAAATACAATGGAATTCAACAATCTACTACGGTTTCCTCTTGTGAGAGTGAAATCTTCCTACGGTGCGGAAAGCACTCTTGACTGTTTACACTGTCCTGATAAGGTTCACCCATGGTCAGGACTAGCGGGCAGTCTAGGTGTACAGACTGACACGCTGTCTGTGTCCTCGTGACCTCTTCATCTGCTTAAGCGTTCTCTCCTCCTCTTCCTCCTTCCTTGCCTTGACCTCTTACATGCCACGGTGACCGGGTCTTGTGATCTGCTAGGTTGTAACTCTCACTGTCAAAAGTTTGGAGCGTCATGCCTGTTAGGCACGGACCAGCCCCAGGGTTGTCCGCACTAAAGGGCTTCAGGGTGGCAGGTTTGGGGGACACAATGGCCATTGAAGGAAGGGGTCAGCAGCTTATAGGATACACCCACGTTAGGGCTATTATGTGTAGTAGGGGGGAGCCTGCGTCCAGGGGCCTCTGTGTGTGGGGCTGCAGGATCTGAGTCTGATGGGTCACCTATGTGAATCAATGTGGGTCTGTACAATTTCAATCAATTGAATAATAATAATAATTATAAAAGCATAGTAGTAGTAGTACAAGTAATAATACATTAATGACTATTATTCATACTAATGACTATAATAACAAATAATATGTTCTGTTTTTCTCATCTCATCATCAGTCCACTTTACATTTGACCACTACTAGACGTAAACAGACAAAGTCTCACTTCAGCACAATGCATATTCTTTTGATCAATATGTACAAAAAAGCTATCATATTACTAACACATTTAGCACAGGAGTTATTCTAAATGTATGGACATTTAAAGTATATACTGGGCAAAGGGAAATATAAAAACACTGAGTGTGCATTTTCTGTGCAATTGAATGACAATCAGCGGCTGTCAATGTGTTCCTGGCCAAAACCACAGAGACAAATCCTCACATGATTCACAGAAAACAGACATATATGATGCATGAATCCCTCTGGGCTTCTGCGATGTCAGGTAATTAAAAACGAGTCACTTTTTGAAGCAAAGCGAGGAGACAGCAGTGTGTTATTGAAGCTTTGTTCTACTCCCTTTTCACAACTGCATTATCTTTTTGACAGAAATGAATTAGACAGGGTAGAGAAATGGCTTTGTGGGTGTGATTGTGGCACCAAGGGTGTGTGTGTGTGTGTGTGTGTGTGTGTGTGTGTTAGAGAGAAAGAGAGAGCGAGAGACAGAGAGCTTTGTGTGCAATGAAAGACGAGGAGGAGGGCAGCTATTTCTAATGTTGGTTTATTACTGGCTTGTCTTAATTAATTAACACGCCTTTTTAATTTAGAAAATGCTTTGACAGCAGAAAAGAAATGTTATTTGAAGCCTCACCACCCGGACAGCCCATGAGGGTTTAAGCAAGAGGGAGCATCTTTCATATATGAACAATTAAAGAAAAGAGCGGGGGTAGGTGGCAGACATACCATAGAGCTGACAGCAATCTCACTGCTGCCACCTACTGACCAAAAGACAGTAACACAGGTAAAGTAAATTGTAGGGTTTTTGACAGTATAGGCAGTGTTTGCCAAAAGAAAAATTAAAAACAAAATAGATTACAGAATTTCTAAATGGGATGGTAAAACAGAAAGATGCTATTAGCATATGTACAGAAATAGCCTGGGAATACCCATATGAACATTCTGCAAATTTGGGATTTTCTCTGCAGGTCTGTCTGGCCAAAAGGCCATTGGAGCCCATTTCCAATGTCCCTAAAACACTGGCACGCAAATACAATGACTAATCTGCAGAGGTGTAAAAGTCCAGTTTCAGAAAAAAGCCACATTTTTGTTTAAACCATTCGATTAATCAACTGATTCTAATTAGCACAACTCTGAAGCCAGGTAAGATCACCTGTGTTAAGCGCACAGGTATAACCAATACATGGCAGGACTTTTACTTTCTGAAGCCAAACTTTTATATCTCTGCTAATCCGGCATGGACATATTTCTTTGGAATTAGGTAAAGAACTGCATTTAAAACCTTTGTTAACAAAATTGCTACACTTTTGAAATAATTTGGTAAGAGTTTAATATACCAATTTAAGTTAAATTTCACTGCTAGTTACGCTCCTGCTGGAAGTCATAAG
Source organism: Alosa pseudoharengus (assembly GCF_046254945.1). NCBI lineage: Eukaryota > Metazoa > Chordata > Actinopteri > Clupeiformes > Clupeidae > Alosa > Alosa pseudoharengus. The sequence continues at coordinate 29,269,512 of NW_027468685.1, forward strand.
TCAATGAACCTTTTCCAGACCCACTCCCAATTGTACAATTGTGAAGGTCTGGGAGTTCCCAGACTAGCAAAGAAATGCTTTGAGGTAAGTATTTAAAGAATCTTCTTTTCCAAACGTTAAGCCAAGCATATACCCACTTCAAGCACATGGCATGATGACCTGTTTGGATTGTTATGTCCTACACTAAACTATACTATAGCCTACTTTGCTTTGCTGTTCTAGGCCTAATATAGCCTACTGTTCTGTGGTGTTCTGCATTATACTATGCTATTACATACTGTGCCATCTTAACCATGATAACTGCAGGTAGACAGTAGCTATGTAGCTTTAGGCCACCCACAGTCTTCACATTTTCATTTGTGGAACAGTGCACATTATATTATTTTAAGAGAGTGCTACTAGTTGTTTTATTCATTTGAGAGTGCCTTCAGAGAAAAGAATCAGAGGTCGCACCCTGACATTTGGGCACTTCCATTAACACATAAACACTTTAATCAAAGGAACCCTTTTCCCATTTGTGAGAAAGCCAATTAGAAAGCTACGACAGGGCCAAAAAAAAAAAGTTTTTGCCATGACAAGATTCAACATGTCGACATTAGACTCAAAATGTCTAGAAAAAAGTTGAAATATCATGTTGACTTTAATTTTGTCTTTATTCTCGACATTCAAAACTAGTGCAAATCAGAAAGTGGAAGACTATTGGGGAAAGATTCCAGTGGGGGCTGGCATAGAAGAGGGGGAGTAAGGGTGAGTGTGTGTGTGTGTGTGTGTGTGTGTGTGTGTGTGTGTGTGTGTGAATGCACAGTAGCACAGTCCATCTGATCAATAAGTATGTGCCTGGACACTGACCATTCTCTCACTCATTAATTTCTAATGGGCGGCCATTTTTGGGAATACATGGTGTTCTAAAGTTAAATAAAACACCCAAATTGTTCTGAAAATGTGTTCAGATGCCCTGTGTTAACAAAGTCATGGAGCCTCATGGTAGTCAGAATAAATTAACAATATTTTGAGAGAGAAAAATTGTAAATCAGTCAAATTTGACCATGAACAACAGTAAGGCTAGAAAGCCCTCTGCCCACAAATAGCCTACAGTTCAAGTGTTCATACAATGACCGTTCAAGGACACAGAGTGACCTTGTGGGCCAGGAAAATTAATTATTTTCAGTAGACTCATGTACTTTTTGCCTAAATCAACATGTTGATTAGTAAAAATAATGTTGTCTGTAAGCGCCATAGATCGTGGCATGACTATTGAATTGATTGTGAACTTCTTGCCGGGCAATGATGACTATCGTGACTTGTATGACTTGACTGGTGGCATTGGTATTGCGCGGAAGTGTATTCCGTATTAGTGCATTTGTTAGACACTTGTATCTAAAACAACTTCTTCTGATAAGGAAAACATTTGTTGTATAAAAACAAAATAATCTCATAACGGTCTTCATAATATGGTCTTAATTGATCTGTAAATCAGTTTTCAATAATCATATCCCCTGATGCCAAAACTAACAGTTCCCAGAGAAGTGCTTCAGGCTGGGCCAAGCAATCCCGGTGGATCTCCCTCCAAGAGGAAGGAACCACTTACTGGATTGCTTCTCCCTTGAGTGGAAGCCATGGGACATAAAAATGTGCAGCTGCTAGGTGATTTAGTGACACAAGTGCACGTCGCCTCTTTTCTCTCCTCTCCTCCTCTCCTCTCCTCCTCTCCTCTCTGTGCTTCTTGGTACAAAGCCAGCGTGCAAATGAAAGCATTACCTTTGCGATTTAAGGACTGCATGCTCCTGCTGCGTCCTTGAGACATGCAAGGCTTTGATTCTGAGTGTGACATCGATGCATTATTTGTTTATGTTTGTTATTCATAACTCACCGAGACTGTAGGCCTACAGTGTATTCAACATAAGTGCTCTTCAGTTAATACCTTTGTACTGCTCAATCTTGGTTAGCACCTGTTATTGTATAAGATCGTCCTTGTAGGTTCATATCTGGAAAGCACTTCAAATTGAGACATATTCTTGCTTTAGTTAAGTAAGGGGACTGCAGAAAATTGGAAATCTTAGGAAATGGAATGTAAGCAACATGTGATGAATATCTTTGGCTGACACATCTGTCATTTATTTTTTTTTAAAACATGACAAGACAACAGATCTGAAACAAATAGTTTAGTTTGTTGGGTCAGTTAGGTGGTTGTCCAATGTGTGGTACTGTATGGGAACTGACTCCTGATGATCTGTAAGAAAAAAAGCAACAAGACGAAACCTTGAGAGTGTTTGTTTGAGCTTTGATCAATAATAAATAAGCTAATTTAATAAAACCTGTACAGAATACAACCACATTACAAATGCCAGTGACTGAGCAACATATACAGCAAAAACAAATGGTATTTTGTGTTTATCTCTAGAAGCATGTGGATTTTAAACAAAAAGTGTGAAAACTGTGCACATTAAACATGAGGAGCCACAGTGACAAGAGATCCACCACTAAAAATGTCTCCAAGGGCCACATCCAGTGTATAATGTATATCTTCTTCCGATTACAATGACCTCCTGGTCATCGATGGTGAGGCTCTGTAAATAATGAAGGTCTATAACCAGTGCTGCCTGCTGATCTGTCATGATTTAATAAGTCAGGGGAGGTATTAATTATGACTTCACTAAAGAGGCAGCATAACTCATGAACTCAAATGAAAATGTCATATACCATAAATGATCGTATAGATGATTGATAACATAGCAGTTTTGAGTCATTCACATCTGGACCAGTTTCTTTGTCTTTATCAGTAGCCTTTGCACTATTTAAAAAAACAGGAAAAGTATTTTGTCTGGCCTTTGATGGGCATTAATTTGATAATTTGGATAGTAATATGATAATTTTCATATTAACATTCTCCAATTTTCAGGAAATAATCAGAAAATAGTTAGCATAATAAAATGCCTTTGATTATATTATCTTATAACAGTTAGTGTTTTGGTCATTAAAAGTTGAGGGCATCATATCTCATATCATTAATAGATAACAATATTATATATTATATATACAGTATATATAATAATTACTCTTATTTTTTTGTTATATTGTACCTCCTTTGTGCATCATTTCCACATGTCCTCCTCTTCTCTATTCTTCCCTATTCATCTCCTCTCTCTCTCTCTCTCCCTCTCTCTCTCTCTCCCTCTCTCTCTAAGTGTCTTGACATGTCCTGCATCACGGTGTTGTTCATCTCAGGTCAGTGGTGGTGACAAGCCAGGATTTATTCACACTGACAATGTGCTACTTGTACTGATTTACTCATTTAAATGAATATGATTGACATTTCCATTTCATCACATCACAAGACCCATCCTCGTCCGGGTCAAACCCCCCCCCCCCTCCATCGATGGAAATGGGTCCATAATAACTAATGGGGACACATTAAATGAGGCTCCATGCAATTATCTTGCTAATTCAGGAGGCTCTTTTTAATTTGGCAGCATAAAATTGTCAATCTTCAAAGAGCAATTGCCTTCTATGGCATTTCAGAGACATTGTGAGATTCACAAACACACACACACACAGGGAGAGAAAGAATGAGAGAGAGAGTAAAGAGACTGTTCATGATGGCCTGTAAAGGACTCGTGAACACTTTTGCGACAATAGCTGCTTTCAGACATTTCCTCCGCAGTATATGCGGATCTTTGTTAAAGGAACACGCCACCCAATGTCAGTAGTAATATATGTTCTTACCTTAACTTTCACGAGTTGAGTCATACCTCTCCCGTGTCGGTACGTGCACTCAAACGCTCTTGTGCGCGACGTGAATGTGTTAGCATGTTGCTATGCTAGCGGGCTCAGACGTAGCCATAGAGGGTGGAAGATAGCAGTAATCAAAAACATCCACGTTTTCCCTACTTAAATACAGTTGCACGAGTAGTTGATAAAAATGTGTAAGGTCACACAACGTGAAACGTGGCGATTTTCCAAGTGAATAAACAGGAAAACTACAATGTGTTACTATGCTATATGTCGAAGTACTCCCAAGTGCTATTGCGCTACTCATTGTAGTTCTCCTGTTTATTTTATTTTATGTGAAAGTTAAGGTAAGAACATAATATTACTACTGACATTGGGAGGTCCGAATCTTCGGGTGATTCAAATATCATGCTAACATGCCGACATTGAATAAACGACACCGACGCACCTGAACAGAATCTCCGCTTGGTTGAACAGGTTGAACGTGGTTGAACATGAGCTCATTTACATAATGTTTGTCGAAAATACTAGTGTAAGAGCCGGCTAAGTTCAGAGTTCCAAATGTCCGGGTCAAATGTCCAAATGTATGTTGTTCAGATGCACTGCCCAACCGCTTGACATCCACAGAACATGCAGACTTACACCTATGCCTGAAAGCAACTAATGTAACGACAAACGTTTTTACATTATGTCAGAATAAACAAACCTTTGTAAACAATGTTGGAAAATAACATTTTGTGACAGTGTTGTGACAAACATTTCCAACAAACTTACAATAAAAGTTTTGTGACAATTTTACAACAAACATTTGCAGCAAGGTTGCAGCAAACTTTTACGTTGCAACAATGCTGAGACAAACATTTGTGAAAATGTTGTGAGAAACCTTTAATATGGATCTGGCTTTCATCTCTTTGAACCAGATGCTGTGGTATCAGTGGCAAGTTGGCTGTCAGCAACAGTAGAAATGGAGTGAGCAGTTCAATATGCTTCACTATGTCTCTCTCTGCAAAAATACAGCTTTCAAAGAACTTTATTTTTTCATTAAGAACTTCACATGTGAAAGGCATTCAGTGCGTATCCAGTTTGCCTATGTACACACACACACACACACACACACATCTAACATCATATATTGTGCCCACACAGCATGCACACACAACACACCACACACATACAACATAGTGCACACACTCTCTCCACTAGATCAAGCCCAAACCCGAGCCACGTCCGCCTCACATGCTGCTTTCTGGATCTGGACCAACCCCCAAACTCCTTGGGCAGTGGACCAGATGACCAGACTGGAGGTTTTGGACCGGAGGGAACCAGCTGCAGAAACAGCAGGCACAGGGCGTTCAGTTTAGCCATGCACAACTGGATGGCTCTCTATCTATATGTAGGGGTTTTGTGTGATGGAGGCGACAAGGTATGAATGTTGCATGCGCTGCACAGTGAACAGCCTGCTCAATATAAATTAGGTGTACTTAAAAAAATGATCCATGGCACCAACAGGTAGCAGGTAATCAGGAGCAAGTAACAAGTTATACAATAATGACAATACTTCAATATGAGGAGGGTACGGGGGCTGGGGGAGGGAACTAGGCTCAGTTGAAAGACACCTTTATCCCCTCTACCAATGACAGATGACAAATATGTATGGTATTTTTGAGTATGACTGCCCCACTTGCAATAACAAAACATTTGTTGATGATGAGAGCTTGACAAAGATGAGAAAAGCGAGAAAAGGAAAAAGAGATCATTTGAGAAATGAAAATATAGAAAATAAATTGTGAGAAATTATTTGTAGGGGATTGTAAATTAGGAAGTCAGTCAACCATAAAAAAATCCTTCTGCTACTGCGCCTTTGTGCACATAGGCAAAGAACAAAGCCACCAGAATCACTGCACCTCTTTCATCTTCCCCCTACATTGACATGTTTTGCATTCAACCAGGGGTGACATATGGGATGGTGGCAGTATATTACCCTGTGCAGGACGGGGAGATATACATAATTATTCTCCCTTTTGTTCCACCACTTACATTATGCATTCGTTTAACACTTCCTCATAGTCACACATGGCAAGGATGCATCTTGTGACTGTGTGTGTGTGTGTGAGAGAGAGAGACAGAGAGAAGAGAGAGAGAGATCCGGATGCATGTGTGTATGTGTGTGTGTGCATGTGTGAGAGAGAGAAAGAAAGAGAGAGTGTGAGTGTCTCTCTGTGTATATGTCTACAGTGTGTGTGTGAGAGAGAGAGAAAGAAAGAAAGAAAGAGCATATGAGTGTCTCTCTGTGTATCTATACAGTGTGTGTGTGTGTGTGTGTGTGTGAGAGAGAGAGAGAGAAAGAAAGAAAAAAGAAAGAAAGAAAGAGTGTGTGTGTGTCTCTGTGTGTACGTATACAGTGTGTGTGTGTGTGTGTGTGAATGGGTTATGCGTTTGAGGCTGTGAGCGAGTATGTATTTAAATTTCGGCAGAGTATAAATTTACATGGAATAATGAAGTGCGATGCAAAGCGTTCCCTTGGATTAGCGTCCATCCTCACTCAGTGTGCAAACACAGGGGCCCCTGCGTCCGTGTCCACCCAGCAGTGCGAGTGGAAGTTTATGGAAAATAACACTCATGAATAAAATATAGCAGACTAATCCCCTCCCTACATTCACTGCGCTTGCACTCAATGGATTCAGACAGTTAATATTCAAGAGCAGATAGCAATAGCAACATTGGCGTGGGGAGACATTTCTGAATAGCTCTGAATGGTACATTCACAAATAATTGAAGTAATCTCTCCATTGAATGTATCTTTTTTTGTCAGAGAATAGTGCTAATTACCAAAATACCAATACTTAGTACTTATATAGCCTACATAAAGTTAATGAGTATATTCATTCCCATTGTAAATCATTTAGAGAGTAGGCTAGGCAGTACTGAGACCCTTTTTTCAGAATAATAACTTTCTGATGATAATAAACAAAATCTAGTAAACAATGTCCAAAAATCAATGTCTTTTCTGATCCAACCTATGGTCTCCTCTAATTAAAGGGATATTCCACCATTTGGGGAATTACACTCATTTTCCACCTTTAACTTGAGGGGAGGTGGAAAATGAGTGTAATTCCTCAAATGGTGGTATATCCCTTTATTAAGATCCGTTTGAAGCCATAAAAAAGGGCTGTGCATACATAGCACCACCTCCTGGTTAAGTTACATAAGTGCAAGATTCAACTCCATCAAGCATAAGCGCACACACACACACACACACACACACACACACACACACACACACACACACGGGCACCAAACTAATTGGTAGAGATGATGAGAAGATGAAAAAGATGGTGTGCAGTAGTTTGACACCTGCAGAGTTGAATGCAGTTGAGAACAAATGGGGGGGGGGGGGGTAGGAAGACTCTAAGGGCCTAGCCCCTAATACTATTGTTATTATTCGGGGTCCCAGATATATTGTCTGTCATAGGGGTTGATGACCCCTGCCAAAAGTGGTCATCACTATCCTCTTGCAACAGGACAGCTGAATGCCAAAAACAGTGCTGGCAGTACCTCAAAAGTAATTGGAATCAAAAACATTGACCATGCCAAGAGAGTTGAATCAAAACCATAACTATTGACCATGCCAAGAGAGTTGAAAAGAAAACTTTTGAGTGAGGAAAAGAAGGGTTCAATTCCGGCTCTTCTGGCAGAGGGATATAGTGAGCATCAGCATCTTCCATCCTTAACATTTCTAAGACGGCGGATCATAAAAACAAGGTCAAGCAACAGACATTGGGGTCAACAAAGCTACAGACCGCCAGAGGGCGAAAACGACTCTCCACTGACAAGATGACAAGATGACCGTCAACTTGAATGTCACTCAGCAACCGTAGGATGACATCAAGTGACCTACAAGAAGAATGGCAAATGGCAGCTGGGCAAATCTAGAAATAAGCCCTTCATCAATGAGAAGCAAAGAAGAACCAGACTGAGGTTTGCAAAAGACCATAAGGATTGGACCATAGAGGACGGGAGTAAGGTCATCTTTTCTGATAAGTCCAATTTTCAGCTTTACTGGTCGTTTACAAGCCACAGTGTCTCACACCCACTGTGAAATTTGGTGGAGGATCGTTGATGATCTGGATGTGCTTCAGCAAGGCTTGAATTGGGCAGATTCGTCTTTGCGAAGGACGCATGAATCAAGTCACGTACAAGATTATCCTGAAAGAAAACTTGCTTCCTTCTGCTCTGACAATGTTCCCCAATTGTTTTTTTTTCAGCAGGACAATGCTCCGTGCTACACAGCTAAGTCAATCAAGGTGTGGATAAAGGACGACCAGATCAAGACCCTGTCATGGCCAGCCCCAAACCTCTGGAACAGGGGTGGGCAAACTTTTTGGCTCAAGGCCGGCGGGCCGCACAACAACCCCCCCCCCCCCCACACACACACACACACACACACACACACACACACACACACATAAAAAAATAATTTTTTTATAGCCTATAATTTAGTATGAAAAGTATTTCTTTTAAAATATTAATTGCTTAAACATACTGCTAATTTTATGCTGTAAATTGTGCACTGTCGCTTTCAGTTTTTCTCAGTTTTTAAATGGTCAGTAGTGGGAACTACTGTTGCCTTCATGATTTCCTTTTAAAAGTTTCTTATAATGAGGAGATATCAATTATCAACATTGACAAGACAGCTGGAACCTGCGGCTCTCTCTCCCTCTCGTGCAGACGCGTTCCCAATTAAATGGATCGCATAATGTTCACGTTAGATCTGCTGCAAAGGAGATAACTAAGAGTTAACTTAGTTTAACATGATGCTATCTCTATTTAACGTGATGTTTTGACATTGACATTGTAAACGTTCTCTAAGAAGAGTGAAAAGCAGTTTGCAGTAAAGCTAACCAACGTCGTCTCTATCGCAGGAAAAAAATAGTGAGCAGCCTGATAACCAAATGAAATGCTCGGCGGGCCGGATGAAAGTGCTTGGCGTGCCGCGGGCCGCAGTTTGCCCACCCCTGCTCTGGAATGTTAATCAAAAGGAAGATGGGTGGTCACAAGCCATCAAACAAAGCTGAGCCGCTTGAATTTTTGCGCTACGAGTGGCAGCAATGTGAAAGACTGGTGGAGAGCATGAAAAAGCTGTGATTGACAGTCAGGGTTATTCCACCAAATATTAATTTCTCTGTCTCTCTCCAGCATATATCTAGTCTCTCTACCGTGGCTTGTCCGGAATTAAAGCTATGAAGAAAAACAAGCGAGAAACAACTTCTTGGCTACTACTCTGCAAATGAATGGAAAGGTTATGAGTGAACTCCTATTCATCTGACAAAAATAGGAAGGTATATTAACACATAAATCAGAATCAGAATCCGTTTTATTGGCCAAGTATGAAGTATACTTAAGTAGCCTACACAAGGAATTTGACTTTGGTAGGTGTTAACTCTCTATACATTCAACAAATATACATGTAGTCAGGGTGCGATTTGTGTAAAAACCAGAGGGGGGGATGATTTTGAATAAGTTTGTAAACCGTTCAGTAGCCAAGTGCGTAATATTGCAAAAGTTGAAAAAATATATGTGTTTATTGTAGCCTACAGAAAATAAATAGCCTATCATACTGTCAGTTAATTGCCTACAGTGCAGTGAAGAGTTTGGAGAGTAAAGTTATAGGGCAACTTGAAGTTTTATGAAATTAATTTAAGAACCAGAACATAAAGACCATGAAGCTTCTATTTCTTGCAGCTGTTAAAACACCCGCTAGATAGTTTAAATACCCACCAACATTCGTTTTTGCAGTACAGATTCACCCGCTTCGAACGTTATCACTCGATTGAATGGGCGTTATCTATCGTAATCAGGCTCATAGTTATGGGTTAGAAGGGGCCATCTATAGCCTGACGTTGTCATACTCAAATTCTAGTCAGAATATGAGTCTGATACTGCTCCATTGGGACGTAAATGGGGCGTGTTTCAACCGATACAGGGGGGGAATGCCTCTGCACTCAATTGGATAGACCTAACCAATCAGAGCAACAAAATAGCTTAGGCTACTGGTGTAGGAAGAAAACACACGAACCATCCTTCTTCTCCTATATCCCCTCGCTTTTTAAAAATAATTCTGTTGAACAGTGATATGCTACAAACATGTAAAACAGCTGGGAAAGGCTGTCGCAAATCCCTCGAACAGGTGGCCAATCAGAGATTTCAAACGAACGAGGGAACATGTCGCAATGCAACAGCGCTGTTTTCCCTTGATGAAAGTGAAACCACCAGTTTTCCCACATCTCAACTTTGGCCAAAGTTTTCAGAAATAATCGTTTTCAGTGATACAAACTCATTAAATAATATTAATTTTCCATATGGGGTCTTAAAAGCCATGTATCCTTCTAGCCACAGCGTTTTTGTTTCAAACATAGCCTAATCTAAGCGTGCTCAGATGACGTAGGCGCTGTTGCTCACCTGTCCATCATCGTAAAGCCTGATTTGATTGGTCCGCCCGATTTAGGGCGAGCATACTTGCCCCACAATGGAGCACTGCCAGACCGAACTTCCCATGGGGCGGGACTAAGTTCGGAATGGCACCCAGGCTAGGCCATCTACACCTTCTAGCAGGTTCAGAAGGCTGTTATCATCGATTCACATGGTTGACCACGATACGAACACATTGGGATCCCAGAATCCAATCACAAACGGAAATTACCGAGCAGGGACGGGCTAAAACAAAGAATTTAAATCGGGAAAGGTGGTGAGATGTGTTAGTGTACGTTTCCTGAAACGGAAATTACTGAGCAGGGACGGGCTAAAACGAAGAATTTAAATCGGGAAAGGTGTTTTTTTGTTGTTGTTTCGAACAAAATATAGGGATACTTATCCTGACTAAAACTCCTTCATGCTGTAAAACAACTAGAATCACGCGAAATTAGTGCAATTTCTTAGTCAATGGTCTTATAAGGGTAAAAGACGGACAACCCAGCTAACAATTTATGGTTCCCAGAACGTTCTGGTTAAATTATCGAAATGAGTGCGTATGTCTATGAATTGCAGTAGTGATCAAATGAAAAAGGAAAGAAAGGTGTCCTAATGTGTTGTTTAGGGATGGTCCTTGCTATATGTTTTCTCGACATATCTTTATGTCCGTCCCCCCACCCTACTTATGTTTTCACAGATCCTTACTCCTGATTTCCTGATGTATGGGTTGCATTTCATTATATGACTCCAGCAGAAAACTCACAGAAAGGAGAGTGGTGTCAAACTACAAGACAGCCAGTATGTAAGCAAGGCCTTGATTGTTCTTGTTTGGCTACTCATTTGTCTACTTCCTGAAGAGGCTGAAGCATGCTGGCCTTGACACCTCAGTCCTTGCTTCCATTAACAGCTGTGTTATGGAGTGCATCCTCACATCATGGTCTACTGCAGCGGTGGATACAGAGCACAATTGGCATTTTACGTTACTTTTACATTACTTTTACTGTGATTTTGCTAGATATGGTTGTCGCTGTGCTAAATATAGGCCCATAATGTAGATCGAGAAACGCATTGTACAGCTGACACATCTTGGGCTATACTATTAAGGGACAGCTGAATTGACCACCTAAACCATATATTTTCTGAAAGCCTATAGCCTCTAGATGTCAATTAATATACATTAAGACATGCTTCACCTTCCTACTGACTTTGGTTCATCATAAGGCGTACATAGGCCTATATTGTAGATCGAGAAACCGATTGTATAACTGATAGATCTTGGGCTATACTATTAAGGGACAGCTGAATAGACCACCTAAACCATATATTTTCTGAAAGCCTATAGCCTCTAGATGTCAATTAATATACATTAAGACATGCCCCACATTCCTACTGACTTTGGTGCATCATAAGGCGTACATAGGCCTATATTGTAGATCGAGAAACCGATTGTACAACTGACACATCTTGGGCTATACTATTAAGGGACAGCTGAATTGACCACCTAAACCATATATTTTCTGAAAGCCTATAGCCTCTAGATGTCAATTAATATACATTAAGACATGCTTCACCTTCCTACTGACTTTGGTTCATCATAAGGCGTACATAGGCCTATATTGTAGATCGAGAAACCGATTGTATAACTGATAGATCTTGGGCTATACTATTAAGGGACAGCTGAATAGACCACCTAAACCATATATTTTCTGAAAGCCTATAGCCTCTAGATGTCAATTAATATACATTAAGACATGCCCCACATTCCTACTGACTTTGGTGCATCATAAGGCGTACATAGGCCTATATTGTAGATCGAGAAACCGATTGTACAACTGACACATCTTGGGCTATACTATTAAGGGACAGCTGAATTGACCACCTAAACCATTTATTTTCTGAAAGCCTATAGCCTCTAGATGTCAATTAATATACATTAAGACATGTACCACCTTCCTACTGACTTTGGTGCATCATAAGGCGTACATAGGCCCATATTGTAGATCGAGAAACGCATTGTACAGCGGATACATCTTGGGCTATACTATTAAGGGACAGCTGAATTGACCACCTAAACCATATATTTTCTGAAAGCCTATAGCCTCTAGATGTCAATTAATATACATTAAGACATGTCCCACCTTTCTACTGACTTTGACAATATACAAAATAGTGCCATGTATACATTTATGTCCTCCAAAGTTTGCAGGAAGGTGGGCCATGTGCTAGTGTATGTTAACTCACATGTACAAGTGACAGGCTTTAAGAAAATATATGGTTTGCATGGCTGAAACTGCTTTGCCTTTATGTTGGAGCTCAAAATGATCTAAACATATCTTAAATGTCTTTCTTCTACTTATGTTTTCACAGATCCTCGCTCCTGATATCCTGATGTATGCATTCCATTTCATTATATGACTCCAACAGGACACCTACACAATGGAGCTGTTAAAGCAGTGTCCTTCTACAAACAACAAGACAGCGAGCATGTAAACAAGGCCTTGTTTGTCCACTTCCTGAAGGGGCTGAAGCATGCTGGCCTTGACACCTCAGTCCTTGCTTCCATTTACAGCTGTGTTGTGGAGCGCATTCTCACATCCTATGGTCTGCACGGGTGGTGTCATCGCGTTATTTATCATTGTTTGTGTAAATCTTACACATCTTACACAAAAGTCTAAAATAATCTAAACTTCATTTACTCTCCATGTATAGATCAAGATAGACTTGCAGAACAGGCTGCAGGGCAACAGTCTGATAGCCTGCATGAAAGCATAAATGGTCCGCACTTGTTAAAGAGTGCAATTATCAAAGGGCCCTTGAATTGTGTTTTTTTAAACCAAGGAGGATGGCTGTAGCGATGCTGTCAGCTCTGCCATAAGCAGTGACTGTGATTACGTTTGCACATTTTGAAAATGTTGTTTTTCTTTCTTTTGCATTCTTTTCCACTTCATTGTTGTATAGTTTGTATAATGTTTGTTAAAGTTGCACACATTAATTCACTGTTCTTATTTGTAAAAATTTGTATAGTGTGGTATAGTTTGTATGGTGGAGTCTTTATTGTATCGCACAAACAAGAACACCCCACCCCACCATACCACTTTGACTAACCAATTTTCTGCGGGAAACCCTGGAGGCTTTCTACAGGTATTTTGTGAAACATAGGGGTTGCTATGGTAGTGGTTGCTAAGCTATTGCTAGGGTAACTGAGAAGGTTGCTATGGTGTTGCTACAGGATATATAGTGGTTGCTATGCAGGTTTATAGGGTAATCATTTTGGTTGCTAGGTTGGTGATAGAGTAACTGAGAAGGTTGCTAGGGTGTTGCTAGAGTAGATATGGTGGTGGCTATACTAAATTAAGTGGTTGCTATGCTGGTTGCTAGGGTAATTGAGATGGTTGCGAGGCTAGTCATGTTGGTTGACTATCAAAGTGGTTGCTAGGTTGGCATTGTACAGATGGTTGCTAGGTTGTTGATAGGGTAACCAAGAAGGTTGCTAGGGTGTTGCTAGGGTAGATATGGTGGTTGCTATTCCAAATAAAGTGGTTGCTATGCTGGTTGCAAGGTTAATCATGTTGGTTGCAATGGTGGTTGCTCGGTTGACATTGTGGTGGTAGTTGTGAGGTTGTTGGTAGGGTAATTAATATGGTTGCTAGGTTGTTGCTATGGTTCTTATGTTGGTTGCTAGGTTGTTGCTAGGGTAACTTAGAAGAATTTTGTTCAGCTAATACATTTTGGCCTACACTATTAAGGGACAGCTGAATAGACCATCTAAACCATATATTTTCTTAAAGCCTATAGTCTGTAGATGTCAATTAATATGAATTAAGACATGTCCAACATTCCTACTTACTTTGGTGCATCATATAGGCTTAAGCAATACTGCTATTTTTGCTCTTAGACTAAAAATCCATAATCACTTTAAAAATGCTAACTGATTACAATAGTTTTTGAAAGTAAATTTTTAAAATCATGCTTGAAATTGTAACCATATTCTTTATTGAGTTATGTTAATTGACTATAATACTATTGTATTGTCATCCTTCTTTGGGACTTGAGTACTTCAATATCCCCTTCATGTATCAATGTACATTAAAGCATCTTTGATAGTAAAGGACTCTCCATGTAAATAATTACTTGAATTGTCTTTCGCTTGTACTGGTTCTATATCGTAACACCCCCAATTATCACCACTTTTGTTCAGAAATTCTAAAACAATGATGATTTTTAACACTTCAAAATAACATTTGCTAAATGAACCTTACATTTTTCAGTAGCCATAGGTGTGTAGATTTGACCAAAATCTGTTTTGGTTCTTAACAGGAGCATTTACTGCCTGAAATATCCGATTTTGTTTACCACGCTCGGAGTTATAGTGCTGGCCTGATGGGTCGCCTATTTACGCCATTTCAACGGCACATGAACGGTTAGACCGAGAATTCTCGTCATAAAATTAAAATTCCACTGGAGCTCCAAGCGGTTGTGTACACGCAGCCTTACAACACTGTTTACAGCTCTTCGAGTCACGGTAAAATGTCATTTTTGGTACATAGCTAATTTAGATACACTTATGGTGTGGGTGGTTGCGTTTATTTAGGAGTCCGCCGTCTTGGTTTGTATAGAAATGGATATTAAGTGACACATACACGCAAGACGGCGAAAATACGGGACCGACGGTAATAGGGGGAGTTCCGATATGTTTGGACCACTGATTGACTGGTTTTCATCAGCAAGGTCAAGGCTTAAATTAACCTCAGATAAGTCTGTTTTCATCCCATGCATTATATGTGCTAATGTTGTAAAGTAATTGGTGTGACCCTACAAAGGTCTGTCTGACCTATGACCTATTAACCTAGGGTTAGTAAATATGTGATCGGAGTGAAATTACCTCACACATTCAGAAACCTCAAAGTGAAATGACCTCACACATCCAGGAAGCTACAGCAATACAAACTCAGCTACAGGTCTCAAATACAGCAAACCAGTTGCCAATTTCTATGCCCTTTATATCAATTTGTGCCACATGTTATTAGTTGAAAATTACTAGTGTAAGCTTATCTGACCTGTTTGACCTTTGCAATTCATGGACATGTACACATTGGTTTCGCATTTCTAACTAGAATATGACTGATTAAATTTGACATGTAACATCCTTGGATGACAAAATATAGTGAAATGGACTCAACCCTCACATATTCACAGACTCTGTAACACCCCCTACAAATCCTTTTTTTTTTTTCAGTCTTTGGCTCCGCCTCCTGGCAACACACAAGCAGCTATATTTGAGTATGTAGTTAAATCGCATCTCACATATTCACAGACTCTATAGCATCCCCTAGAAATCCAATATTTCCTATATTTGGCTCCGCCTCCTGGCAACATACAAGTCATTAGATGTCCCAAATTTGACAAACTAGTTTGTTATCATCCCGTGTATCAAAATATGTGCCACATGTTGGTACTATCTTGAATTAACTAGTGTAATCCTATCAAGGCCTGTCTGACCTATGCAAATTATGGCCATCTAAACCTAGGGTTAGCATTTCTAACTTGCATACCTCATAAACAGACTAAATCTAGCATGTGACATCTATCAATGACATAAAATATATGAGATACGTAAAATCACATCTCACACATTCATAGACTCTATAGCGCCCCCTAGAAATCTACATTTTCCAATCTTTGGCTCCGCCTCCTGACAACATACAAGCAGCTGGAGGTCTCAAATTTGACAAACAAGTTTGTTATCATTCCCTGTATCAAAATATGTGCCACATGTTGGTACTATCTTGAATTAACTGGTGTAATCCTATCAAGGCCTGTCTGACCTTTGCAAATTATGGCCATCTAAACCTAGGGTTAGCATTTCTAACTTGCATACCTCATAAACAGACTAAATTTGGCATGTGACATCTATCTATGACATAAAATATATGAGATACGTAAAATCACATCTCACACATTGATAGACTCTATAGCGCCCCCTAGAAACCTACATTTTCCAATCTTTGGCTCCGCCTCCTGACAACATACAAGCAGCTAGAGGTCTCAAATTTGACAAAAACGTTTGCTATCATTCCCTGTATCAAAATATGTGCCACATGTTGACATTTCATGAAATAATGGGTGTGACACTTACCTAGGCCTGTCTGGCCATATGGGTGTCTCAATTGTAGTTTCTGAGTCCGGTGCATCAAACTTGCCATGGCAGGTAAGATCAGTGAAATTGGGTTTATTTCAGCACAGCACACCTCTGTGTATCATATTCAACCAAAATATGGATGTTTTAATGGTTTGTGTATGATTTAAGAACTTTTGTTGGTCAACATCTGTCAAAAAATGCTCTCTGAACGGCCATTTCTGAAGATTTCTTGTGCATCAAAATTCCCACCGCACCTAAGATAAGTGAAATTGGGTTTATTTCAGCACAGCACACCTCTGTGTATCATATTCAATCAAAATATGGATGTTTTAATGGTTTGTGTATGATTTAAGAACTTTTGTTGGTCAACATCTGTCAAAAAATGCTATCTGAACGGCCATTTCTGAAGATTTCTTGTGCATCAAAATTCCCACCGCACCTAAGATAAGTGAAATTGGGTTTATTTCAGCACAACACACCTCTGTGTATCATATTCAATCAAAATATGGATGTTTTAATGGTTTGTGTATGATTTAAGAACTTTTGTTGGTCAACATCTGTCAAAACAATGCTCTCTGAACGGCCATTTCTTAAGATTTCTTGTGCATCAAAAGTCCCACAGCACCTAAGATAAGTGAAATTGGGTTTATTTCAGCACAACACACATCTGTGTATCAAGATCAATCAAAATATGTAAGTTTGTGATTGCTTTAAACAGGGGGTTTTCCAATACACATAAAACAAACTGCAAAGGTATGATAATACAAAGCAGCACTACAGGCACTAAATAATAATTTACATTTGATCAGATTCACTTTTATTGTCATTGTGCAGAGTAAAAGTACAAACAGGGTTCCCACTCTAAGTCAAATGTAAAATTCTATGACTTTTCCCTGACAAAACACCTGAATTTCCATGACTTACAATATACCGACCAATGATTTCAGAGCACCCGCATCAAGAGTCTTTTACTTTTTTAGAGTGGGAGATGAATAAATAGGCATTGAATTAACACAGTTGGGCTACTCAAGTAAGCTGTAAAGCTAATAACCAGATATACACCAATACTATGTGGAAATATGTTATGCATTTTAGCTAGTACATCATAAACTACTACGACAAAATTCCCTGATATTCCATGACTTTGCTAGCCTCGTGAGACCATCCTGATCTCGCGAGCTTCAGGGTTTCACTCGCAGATCAGTCTGGATACTTTCCGTTAAAGAGAATTTGGAGCAGTTCACCAAACGAACGTCCAATCAGCGTTGGCTTTGAGGCGGGTTGAGGTGTGACGCAACGAACAACATGACGGCATCCACAGAGATGAGCATAGCTATCGCGCAAGTTTTATTCAAATTAGAAAGTATTCCTGGGTAAGCTGTGAAGCTATGAGTCTCAGCCATGCAGCTGGGAGGAACGAAAAACACAGACATCCTCCACGGCTGATTCCAGTTCACAATGGAGGAATATACTTTCTTCAGAAGTGTAGGGCCTACCGTGAAAACTTGATGGGAATTGTCGTTGATTAGGTTCATGTCACATACAAATGGTAAGTTAAAACATCTTAACGTTAGTCACGTTACCTAACTTAATTGTATGTTAAACGAAGGCATTAGAAGAACACTTTGTTCATCTAATTGGTTGATTTGGCCCGTCGATAACCAACAAAGGTAGTGATAGACAGATGGTTTATCCAATCAGCTAACCAGTATTTCCGCCCCTTCCCAAAAGTTCTTCAATGAGTTCCCAGATGGATATGCGGAGCAAATCCATCTGGCGGAGTCAGGTTATGACTTTGCCCCCAAAATGATAAAAATTCCCTGACTTTCCATGTCTGGAATAGACTTTCTAAAATTCTATGATATTCCAGAAATTCTATGACCCGTGGGAACCCTGTATAAAGCAAAAGTGCAATGTGATATACAAAGTATAGACAGATGGTGCATAGGCAGGACAAGAAATACTGTATAGTGTTGTGTAGACAGTAATATGCAGTTGGTATAGTATAGTATAGTATAGTATATACTTTTTTGATCCCGTGAGGGAAATTTGGTCTCTGCATTTAACCCAATCGGTGAATTAGTGAAACACAAACAGCACACAGTGAACACACAGTGAGGTAAAGCGCACACTAATCCCAGCACAGTGAGCTGCCTGCTTTAACGGCGGCGCTCGGGGAGCAGTGAGGGGTTAGGTATGCTTGCTCAAGGGCACTTCAGCCGCTGCCCACTGGTCGGGGCTCGAACCGGCAACCGGTTTAGAGTGATATAAATTAGATATAAATATGGGCAGTGCATTAACAGAACTTATGAGAAAAACAGAATAAATATGGATATTCAGTATGAACCATATAGACAGATATGTGCAGTGTGGTAACAGTACCATTGTAGTGCAGAAACAGTAGCATTATAAGAGCATGAAGAGCAGTAGAATATGGTTATGTATAATTGTAATTACAGTATGTGCATTTGTAAATAAATAACACTATGGGTGGGATAGGGTATTTGGGGGCTTAGTTGATTGGTTGTCACCGGTGGGGTATACTACGAAGCACGTTAGACATATCTAGGCTATGTCCACATATCGAGGCTTGACAACACCTTGACTCAGGGGTATATGTTAAGTGATACTACGATAGCAGTTATGTGATATATTTGTCAAACTAGGCTTTCAGTTCAGATCTGTGCGCATTCTCGGTGTTGGGATGACGTTGGCCAATCGTGAAATGTGGAGACGCACAAGACCGCCTCTATTTAAAAACAATTACTTTCGCATTCATGAGCGATAGCTTAATCTACACTGCAGTAATTTTTTGTGTCTAACCTATAACATCAAATAAATCAACTGTCATCAGTTGTTGTATGGTATGCACGTCCATAGTGGGATATTTGCACGCACAGCACTATTAAAGCGCATCCGAGATCCAAAATGTTAGTAGAGGTGGAGCTCCACCTGTACGATATATGACAGAATCCTACACGTGAGATAACTTCGTTTCTAAGACAATTGATTGGTCAGTGGGCAGTAGATTACACGATTTGAGCTATAACTTAGCACATAACCTTCTCCCGACCAGGTTTGGTTGACAGCATACCATGGTGATATAGCGACACTAAAATAGATCCACTTTCGTGTCACAGCATACCCTGGCTTTGAGCGCAACATACCTCGCTAACCCACTAATCGAGATTCGTAGTATACCCCACGGGATACAGAGCTACAGTCCAGTCGGGTGACAGCCACAGAAAAGAAGCTTCCTCTGAACCTGCTGGTTCGGGTGTAGAGAGACCTGTAATAATAATAATAATAATAATAATAATAATAATAATAATAATAAAGACAGTAATATTTTTCAAGACCATAGAGAATGCTGTTGCAGTACTCCAGTCTTGAGGCGATGAGGGAATGGATGAGAATGATGCATTGTGTAGCCGTCTGGTCACAGTAACACAAGACCCATCCTGTCAGACTAGGCCAGAAGTCCCGTCACCAGAATGATGTAGAGGACTTTGAGACAGTCATGTGGTGCCTTTGACCAGTGGTCACAATACAGAGGACCCCTGGCCAGTCAATGAGCAGTGCTTGACAAACATCATGTGTAGAAGACCCATTTTGCAAAACGATGTAGACACCCATCTATTCTCAGGAGCAGTCCTTCTATAACGGGCAGGAACAGCTGCAGAAAAATCCCCGGGCTTTGCCTTGCTCCTTCCTGGCCTGTGCCTTGCTCCTTCCTGGCATGTCTTTCTGCTTTGGTGATAACCAAACAGCTGACAACCTGGAAATTAGAAATAGAGATAAAACAAGTGTACAAAGAAAGGAACTACAATCTCAGTGTTTCTCTTGACATGTTGAAACATACTGATGACTATAAAGTCCACTTATAAAATGCAGGTCTATGCCTTTCATATAGTGTGCCAAAGTATTTAAGGAGGGTGGACCAAGTCCTAGTATGGTTTAGGTGGTTGAATCAGCTGTCCCTTAATAGTGTACGGCAAATTGTATCAACTGAACAATTTGTTTCTCGATCTACAATATGGGCCTATCATATGCCAGAGTAAGTAGGAAGGTGGGAAATGTCTTAATTAATATTAATTGACATCTAGAGGCTATGGGTTTTCAGAAAATATGTGGTTTAGGTGGTCAATTCAGCTGTCCCTTAATACACTAGCACATGGCCCACCTTCCTGCAAACTTTGGAGGACATAAATGTATACATGGCACTATTTTGTAAATTGGCGAATGAATGGGGCATATGATAGGTTTTGAGCTCCAACATAAAGGCAAAGCATGTCACTTATACATGTGAGTTAACATAGATTAGCACATGGTCCACCTTCCTGCAAATGCCTTATGATGCACCAAAGTCAGGGGCATGTCTTAATGTATATTAATTGACATCTAGAGGCTATAGGCTTTCAGAAAATATATGGTTTAGGTGGTCAATTCAGCTGTCCCTTAATAGTATAGCCCAAGATGTATCAGTTGTACAATCGGTTTGTCGATCTACAATATAGGACTATGTACGCCTTATGATGCACTAAAGTCAGTAGGAAGGTGGTACATGTCTTAATGTATATTAATTGACATCTAGAGGCTATAGGCTTTCAGAAAATATATGGTTTAGGTGGTCAATTCAGCTGTCCCTTAATAGTATAGCCCAAGATGTGTCAGTTGTACAATCGGTTTCTCGATCTACAATATAGGCCTATGTACGCCTTATGATGCACCAAAGTCAGTAGGAAGGTGGGGCATGTCTTAATGTATATTAATTGACATCTAGAGGCTATAGGCTTTCAGAAAATATATGGTATAGGTGGTCTATTCAGCTGTCCCTTAATAGTATAGCCCAAGATGTATCAGTTATACAATCGGTTTCTCGATCTACAATATAGGCCTATGTACACCTTATGATGAACCAAAGTCAGTAGGAAGGTGAAGCATGTCTTAATGTATATTAATTGACATCTAGAGGCTATAGGCTTTCAGAAAATATATGGTTTAGGTGGTCAATTCAGCTGTCCCTTAATAGTATAGCCCAAGATGTATCCGCTGTACAATGCGTTTCTCGATCTATATTATGGGCCTATGTACGCCTTATGATATGTCAAAGTCAGTTGGAAGGTGGGGCATGTCTTAATGTATATTAATTGACATCTAGAGGCTATAGGCTTTCAGAAAATATATTGTTTAGGTGGTCAATTCAGCTGTCCCTTAATAGTATAGCCCAAGATATATCAGTTGTACAATCGGTTTCTCGATCTACAATATAGGCCTATGTACGCCTTATGATGCACCAAAGTCAGTAGGAAGGTGGGACATGTCTTAATATATATTAATTGACATCTAGAGGCTATAGGCTTTCAGAAAATATATGGTTTAGGTGGTCAATTCAGCTGTCCCTTAATAGTATAGCCCAAGATGTATCCGCTGTACAATGCGTTTCTCGATCTACAATATGGGCCTATGTACGCCTTATGATGCACCAAAGTCAGTAGGAAGGTGGTACATGTCTTAATGTATATTAATTGACATCTAGAGGCTATAGGATTTCAGAAAATATATGGTTTAGGTGGTCAATTCAGCTGTCCATTAATAGTATAGCCCAAGATGTGTCAGCTGTACAATGCGTTTCTCGATCTACATTATGGGCCTATGTACGCCTTATGATATGTCAAAGTCAGTAGGAAGGTGGGGCATGTCTTAATGTATATTAATTGACATCTAGAGGCTATAGGCTTTCAGAAAATATATGGTTTAGGTGGTCAATTCAGCTGTCCCTTAATAGTATAGCCCAAGATGTGTCAGCTGTACAATGCGTTTCTCGATCTACATTATGGGCCTATATTTAGCACAGCGACAACCAGGCTTGGAATTTCACCATTCTGGGGGCAAGGCCACTTGGCCTTCAGTTGGGCATATTTGGTGGGGGGCACAAAGGTCACATGTCAGGGCACCAAGGCCAAAGTTAACTATACAGTAGTAGGCTATACAAATTATCAAAGTTGTATTTAGCCTATTCACTGCAGTAGACCTGCATCACTGTATGAAACATTACAAAAACATGAAACATGACATATTACATAGAACTGTAAATCATCTGATCATCTAATATTTACAGATATCTAGGCTATAACATTTATTTTATATTTGGCCTGTTATGAAATCATGTATTGAACAATTTAAGCACAGCTCAGCTTTAAGAAACTCAAATAGCCTAGATGCATGCTTAGCATTTTGTGATCATTAAGGCTACTTTCACAAACTCTTAGTCAGCTGTCCTCTGATTTACCAATATCTAGGCGATATTTGTAACATTTATTTTGTATTTGTCCCGTTATGAAATCATGTGGAACAATTTAAACACATTGTAAAACTTAAAGCCCAAATTTGGAGACATCCATGTATTTTGAACTTTACTGCAAATTCAAATTCTGGAACGGCTAACTGTACAGGGGACTGCTTTACACCTTTGTGTTCGGTAAGGTCTCCTGTTTATTCTGATATATGGATTGTCATGTGTTAAAAGAAGGGTTCGTAAAGTATTCCACCGAGATGAATAGGTGGGGAGATCATGGGACGCAAAACCTTCGTAGAATGTATGATTAAATTGAATTATATTATTTACTTTTCTCGCGAACCGTTCAACACAGCAATTATCGGCTAACATCGTTTAAAAGCTGAGAAAAAGCTCTTTCATGTGATACTTGTGATGTCTGTGTGATGAATAGGCTACTTCGCGAGTAGTTCAACTGGGAATGGGTGAATTTGGACGCACTTTCTTTTTTGCTCTGTCACTTTCTCCACTGCGTAAAAGACTAAATTAATTTGCGCTGTGAATGCTAAGATAATTTTGACAGGCCACAGGCTAAATAAAAATCGCTATTAGTAGGACGCAAAGCAGAATATTGAAAGAAGGGGGCACCAAGGCCACCGTGGCCTGTAAACCTCTGATTTTCAAAGGAGCCTCACGGCCAATCCAATGGGGCTACGAAATTCCTACCCTGGCGACAACCATATCTAGCAAAATCACAGTAAAAGTAATGTAAAAGTAACATAAAATGCCAATTGTGCTCTGTATCCACCGCTGCAGTAGACCATGATGTGAGGATGCACTCCATAACACAGCTGTTAATGGAAGCAAGGACTGAGGTGTCAAGGCCAGCATGCTTCAGCCTCTTCAGGAAGTAGACAAATGAGTAGCCAAACAAGGACAATCAAGGCCTTGCTTACATACTGGCTGTCTTGTAGTTTGACACCACTCTCCTTTCTGTGAGTTTTCTGCTGGAGTCATATAATGAAATGCAACCCATACATCAGGAAATCAGGAGCAAGGATCTGTGAAAACATAAGTAGGGTGGGGGGACGGACATAAAGAAATGTCGAGAAAACATATAGCAGGACCATCCCTAAACAACACATTAGGACACCTTTCTTTCCTTTTTCATTTGATCACTACTGCAATTCATAGACATACGCACTCATTTCGATAATTTAACCAGAACGTTCTGGGAACCATACATTGTTAGCTGGGTTGTCCGTCTTTTACCCTTATAAGACCATTGACTAAGAAATTGCACTAATTTCGCGTGATTCTAGTTGTTTTACAGCATGAAGGAGTTTTAGTCAGGATAAGTATCCCTATATTTTGTTCGAAACAACAACAAAAAAACACCTTTCCCGAATAAATTCTTCGTTTTAGCCCGTCCCTGCTCAGTAATTTCCGTTTCAGGAAACGTACACTCACACATCTCACCACCTTTCCCGATTTAAATTCTTCGTTTTAGCCCGTCCCTGCTCGGTAATTTCCGTTTCTGATTGGATTCTGGGATCCCAATGTGTTCGTATCGTGGTCAACCATGTGAATCGATGATAACAGCCTTCTGAACCTGCTAGAAGGTGTAGATGGCCCCTTCTAACCCATAACTATGAGGCTGATTACGATTGATAACGCCCATTCAATCGAGTGATAACGTTCGAAGCGGGTGACAGATTAGGCCTATTTCTAAAAGTTATTTGTATACTAGGCCTAGCCTACTGGCTGATTTATCAAACGATTGCTTTCTCGTTCGTCCTCCGCAAACTACAGGTGTTTCGGTAGAGAGCCATTGAATAAGCGATGCCAAGCAATTTCTGTAACACTTTTTGTGAC
The DNA here is from genome assembly GCF_046254945.1 of Alosa pseudoharengus. Lineage (NCBI taxonomy): Eukaryota > Metazoa > Chordata > Actinopteri > Clupeiformes > Clupeidae > Alosa > Alosa pseudoharengus. The sequence continues at coordinate 29,294,000 of NW_027468685.1, forward strand.
ATTCAGCAAATATCTCCTCATTTAATGTAAGTTCCTTCGGATAGGCCTACGTTCTACTCTACGTGCAGTTGTCCTCCATCTCAGTTGCATCAGTTTTCTAATTTTGAAGGTTCTAAAACATTATTATGCTTCACTGAATCCTTCTCGTTTTCTTTCATTTGTCCAGCTAACTTTTCCATTGAAACTAGCCATTTATGATGGATTACACACTCGACATTCTGAAATGTCCTGCACGATCAAGGCCAAATTAAGTAATCACGCAGCCACTGTGTCAGCAGCATGAGTGCTGACGGTGGGTGCGTTGCTGATGTCAGATTATTATGTAGGCTAGCCTACTAGACTGTTCTCACATGGCAGTGCTTTACTTATATGAAGTAGCATTAATCAATATGAGGGGCAGAGGGAGATAAATGTTGTCCCCACCGGGGATAAAAATAATTTAGCAGAGGTAGGGATAGGAAAACCAGAGGGGGGGAAATCCTCCTCACCATCCCCCCCTACAAATCGCACCCTGCATGTAGGCTAGTAGTAACAAATACACATGTAGTAGTAACAAATAGACATGTAGTAGTAATTTTTACATTCAGTAGACAAATAGTAAAGACACATACTGTACAATAGAGACAACATATAGGCACATATCAACATAATATACAAAAATATACAAATAAGACATAATATCAAGACAAGTACACATGGAGTGGGATGCAAAGTGCAAATGTAGTGTGCAAGATGCATATAGGAGAAGTGGGTGAATGGCCAAAGTGGGGATGACCCCACTTATCCGCAGTTCAGGAGAGTGATGGCAGAGGGAAAGAAGCTGGTCTGGTGTGGTTGTTTTTGTGCACAGGGATCTATAGCACTTGCCAGAGGGGAGGAGGTTAAAGAGAGTGTGTGCAGGGTGTGTGGGGTCCAGAGTACAAGTCCTGGACGGAGGGCAGGGGGGCACCAATGATGGGGGGCAATGTGTGTAATATCATAACAGTGGTAACACACTGCTTTAGGTGACACATGTTAACCATTAAAACATTACTAATATGTGTATTAGTGCTCAGCAAGGTCTGCATTAAGCATCGGTCCACATTTACTAAGTAACAATTTTATGAACAATTTGTTACTCTTACTCAGTAGGTCATCTATTCATGGTGAATCCATTATAAGAATTTTTAAAGATTTAAAAGAATAAATCACCTACCTTCAGTAAGAATTGAGAAGAAATTGTTGAAAAAACCCTTATAAATGTGTAATTCAACTTAATAGAAAACTGCACACATAGTAATGTAATAACGGCTACCAGGTGTTCCCTTCCCTTAACTAAAGTGTTACCTCGACAGCTTTATAAATGTCAAACGAGAATAAGAGATGTTTTGTTGATTTTAAAAAATAAGTTATGAGCACTATCAATACTGTCCCTATTGCCCTTGCCTGTTTTGCGCCCTGAGACAGATCATCATAATAACTGCAATACATTTAAATTGGTTTCCTTCTATCCCCAGCAGAGGGCGCCAGTGTACCAGTTTTGACTGAGACCATAAACAATTGGTAACCTCACTGTTGTCTCCACTAGGCCTGTGTGGCTTTCCAAGTATCATTACTTTACATCTCACCTTGAATCCACCACTAAGTATCAATTTCACTTCATGACAAATAGATTGCTGATTCAATGGAACATTAGTTATACTCATGCGGTGAAACATTATATAAGCCAACACCCTCCAGACACCTCCTCCCAGTCACTACATACGCCAAAATTGGCTTTAGGACAAAAAAGAATCTATCTCTATCTATCTTCTCCTGATATTCATGCTTAATTGTATCTCAGCTACCAAAGTGTGCTACCTCAGTTTTAAGAGGCATGTCAGTGAAGATGTCATGAAAAAACACTGACCACCCTTCATAGTTCATAGTTTTCTCAGAACAGACAAAGCAAATCTACTGTAGCACACTGACATGCACATGTGCTATAGCACACTGACACACTGGGTAATAGCACTCTTATGCGCCATCACTGTCTCCAGTCCAGTCAGTTAGACCCTCACCTGTGATGCCACCATCACACTAAAACAAATAAACGGCCAGCCTGGACCACACTGGGAGGAGACCAGCCGTACTTTATGGGACGCGTGAGCAGAAGCCAATCAGGCGTCTCATAGGCCTCGGCCCCTCTGGCTCCCGGCGCTACAATAGAGCAGACGAGTGCTGTGGCCTCCGGCCTTTGTGGGGATCCGCATGTGGTCCAACTCCAAAGGTGGCAAAACCAAACTCACTCAGGAGGGGGGGCTGCACCCCAACCCCCCCACCCCCCAGCACTGCTGAACCAGAGGAATGAGGAAGACACAGAGGACACCAGAAATAGATCCACAAGATGTAGCCCAGCCCACCTGTTAAGCTATGTCCCTATACTTTACATACAGGCCTCAAACTGAGTGTTGTTATTTCATGAGGAAAATATGAACATGACTCGTGATGCTCAGTTATGATGTGTAGTGATGTGTTTGTGAAACTATAACTGTTGGACAACCCTATTTCTGAACATGCATTGGTGACAGTGCAATTTGGAATTTGTAACAGGGGAATATGAATAAAATGTATGTAAAACGTCATAAATAATAATTGTGTATGCATGTATAAATTTCAATAGATCTAATACAAAAAAATCTACACTCGAATGTTGGAGACCCATACTGTCATAGGAGAGCCTAGAGTTTAGGAGATGTGAGTAGTTTTGGAAAGGCCAAGGCCTAACTCCCCAATCTACACAATGAAATATGCATATACTTTTCCCCTTCTGCCACCCTCCAAGATCACCTGACAGGAAAGAGATCGGGGTAGCTCTGTTTGTCCACCCAGTGGGCTGTGAGTGCCGCTTCAGGGTGTGAGGGGGGAAAGGCGTGTCTGGCCTGCTGTTTGCATGTGTGCACGCGTTGAGCTTAACGGGATTAAGACGTTGTCGGTCGTTCGCCCCGCATAGCAGGGTGAGGCAGTTCTCTCTCCTCTCATGCCACAAGGTGGAAAGGGGGAGGGCAACTGTGATGACAGTGTGTGTGTGTGTGTGTGTGTGTGTTAGGGAGCATGTGGGTGTGTTTACTTGGGATTGCGTAGTTAGCCTGTGAGGATGTGGCTCTAATGTGGCCCTACACCCTGATCAGATCAGACACAGTTATATTTCAAACTCATAGTTTCACATTTCAAAGCCTTGGCCTCTGTGCATACTAATCCCCTAACTGTTTTGACTCAGAGAGAGTACATTTTAAAAAATATATGTTGATGCAATTTGAAGAAAATGACCAGACCAAGGGATTTTCTGATCAATATTGTCTCATGAGAAATGTAGAAGCTATCATTAATCAACAGTTTTTGCTTTACTCCAAGGGAATGAACACCTTTTTCCATCCCTTATATGCACAACTTGTAATTTGTGAAAGATATTGATTACAGAATAATACTTTTATCTACAACTTCACAAGAAGAAAAAATGAATGCAAAAATTCCATCCATACTTTTGTGGTCTGATTCACTTACAAAAAAAATAAAAACATGTCAAAAGGTTTTAGATGAGCTCCGGCAAGCTGAATAGTGTGATAGGAGCTCACAGATGGGTTGATCCAGACTCTGGATGAACTGCTGTAAGTGTGCTGGTGTGGGCTACTACTGCAGACTGTGTGGGCATCTCTCATCTGACACTGACCTGAACCAGTCATTCAGACCAGTCTCTGTTCTAAAACCAGAGAGAGAGGAATGGGTTGCTTTTATGCATGTGACAGAAAATCAGGTCATTCAGCACTTTGTGAACTTTGTCAAGTGTTTTGGATATGAGGGAATGAGAAACGGAGAGAGAGACAAAGAACAGAAGAAAGGTAAAGATGTTAGAGAGAATTATTCATAAAAAGAAAGGAAGGTGGGCTTTTGGATTGATCACTGCACCATACAATCCTTGGCTTTTCAAAAAGTTCTGTAGTCCTTCCTCAGATCAGACACACAAAGGAAAGAGAGAGAGAAAAAGAGAGAGACAGAAAGAGAGAGAGAGTGTGTGTAATTGTGTGAAGGGAGATGAAGGAAGGAGAGAGAGACTGTAACTACATGAAGACAGATGAAGGAAGAGGAGAGAGAGAGAGAGAGAGAGAGAGAGAGAGACGAGGGCCAAGGAAAACAGAGAAATGAGGTTCCCCCAAAGATGAAGGGAGGCCAGAAGAAAAGGGCAATTACTGCTCCTTTCTTATGGAAATGGTAATGAAGAGGGCTAGTTGCCTGCAGACAATGGAGGGCCCGCGGGCAGGTCGAGCGTCACCGTGTCAACTGCTTCCTGTTAGGGGAGGCCATTTAGCAGTCACTTTTACTGACTAACAAGCCATCTCCACGCCGACTACAAAGGGCCGGTCGCCATCAAAGCCAGCGACCCCTCGTGCTAGAGACCCATCGAGGCCCAGACAGAGCTCCTTTCCCAGGACACACTCCCTCCAGTCTCACCACAGCTGCCACTCAGCTCAGCTGGCCGCACGCTAGGCTGGGGACCGCCTGGGTCACATATATACTGTACATAAGTGACAATATATGCATGCTTTTGATGTACTTGACTTGACTAATTCAGTAATTCACTAATTGGTCACTAATTGTGAACAATATGAACAGGTTAAATTAAATAAAATGGTGCCAAATTGAAGAGTATAAAGAATGTTTTTTTTTTGTTATTTTCATCACCATCTTGCTGCTCCAGATATCTTCTATTCTCTGAGTAACGTGGGCTTAGTTCCAGTCAGTGCTTTAATATAACCATGCCTGGTAGTGGGTGCCCACACACACACACATCTACACCATCTTTCTCACACATATATGCAATGTGTCTGCCGTATGAATCTCTGTCTGAGTCACCAGGGTTGTGTGTGTGTGTGTGTGTGTGTGTGTGTGGTGTGTCAGCCATGAGGCCAAGTGCATTCTATTATCTATGTTTAGTTGCTTTACATCAGATTCTGAGCTGGTCTTACCGTACACACACCCCAGTGTGAATGTCCCGTGGAAATTAATCCAACCTAAAAACCGCTCCCAGACACTTAGAACAGTGGGTTTGAGAGAGAGGGAGGGAGCCCTGTGGAAATTAATCATTCATCACTGAGTGTTTGTATGTTATGGATGCATGTTGTGACAGGTCACACTTCCGTACTAATCAAAATGCACATTCCGTTAGCCAGGAATATTTTGATTTTGGTTAATTTCTCCCTGTGTAGTACTCAACACTGACCACTTGGGGCAGTATGTGGTGCTGGCTGGATAACTCTAACTCTGGTTGGCTCTATGGTGAAGCTGCCTGTGGACACAGATCCTAGACAGATTTAGAGCTTAGGTTGGCCTACACATTCAATGATTGCCAGTAGACAGTACTCAATACTAATATGGGATGTTCAAAAGGCACTGCCATGACTGTAGTAGAGACATAACCACGACCTTATCAGAGCCATAATGATATAAAAGGAGGGCTGACTAGTAGAGATAAGGAACAATGGAAACTTAACATTCTATGAATGAATGTTGACTGTTGAATGTTGAATAAATAACTAAGAATCTTGACCAGCGGTTAAAACTGTTACAGGATCAGTATTGGAGGGCAGCCTCACCACCAATAGCATTAGCACATCAGTGGTATCAACATGTGTGAGAGGAACTGCTCCTGTAGGGGCCGCTGTCAGGCGTATGTAGTGAGGGGGGCGGAGAAGAGTCCCACACGGCAGGCATGGTAAAATGGGCGAATTAGGGGGCCGTGCCTATAGTGCTTTAATGAGAGCCTTTGATCTGGGGCCAGCGGTTTACTGTTTGTACACCTGGGCCATCGCTCCAGCGGCCGCCACTTGTGGCAGATTGGATGTGGCACAGTGGGTAGGGGGTAGCGCACCAAGCTCAGAGCTGAAGGGGTGGGGTGTGTGTGTGTGTGTGTGTGTGTGTGTGTATGGTGGTGGTGGTGGGGGGCACCCCGCGTTCTGCAGGTAACACTTCTCAGTGAGCCACGGCTGGCGTGGGAAGGCTGTAAAAAGGGGACTGATCTGGCCCTGCCCCCTTTGTTTACTCCCAATTTACGGTCAACCCCCCACCCCCACCCCCCCGCATCCACTTCCCCCATCTCCCTCCAGACAGCTCTTGTCAGACAGGCTGGCCTCTACCCCTCTGGGTCTATGGGAAAAGCTCTGGGAGCACAGGCACAGCACTGTAGGCAGGGGACTGGTGAGATGACAGCCTCATCAGGGACTTAAAGGAAGCAGCCAACAGAGTAGCCAGGCAGCTACAGGGCTACACTCTATAGGGCATGATTTGAAAGATTTCCCCCCCACCCCGTTCCAACAGTTCTCAGTGACCTCGAGAAACAGAGATCTATGTGAAAAATGGCCAAAAAAGAGTTATTTTTTAAAGAGGACATAAAACATGTACAGAATTAAGTGAGCAAAGTACAAAATGTTACCTTTTAGCTGCTATGCGGCTCAGCTGTGGAACCAACTTTCGGATGACATCAAAAAGGCCCCAACTGTAGCCTGTAATCTAAACTTAAGACCAAACTGTTCTCAGATGCTTTCTGCTAACTGTGCGAGTTACAAATTCTGAATCTGCCTTGATAATTATTCTACCTTGTCTTTTATTACTTTTTTTACTACTTTTGCCTTTGTTTTTGCTTACTAATTATTCTTTATTTTTAAATGTTTTTACCTTGTGTTTTATGTTTTCTTTTTATTATGATCTTTACCTTTTAACTATTCTTTGACTATATTGCCCTTCTATGCTTTTATTTGTTATTATTGTTTGGTTTTGTTTATGTAAAGCACATTGAATGACCTCTGTGTATGAAATGCGCTATATAAATAAACTTGACTTGACTTGACTTGACTACAAAAGGGGAGATGTTTCAAATGTGTTTTGATTGTAAGACAAAGAATGCAAGACATCAATGAAAGTTCTTTAAAATCTGTGGCCTATGCTTCATTTAACTGTGGTGACTGCAGCCTGCCCAGATGACAGTGATGACTAATTATGTAGGTAAGTCATGACAGAAACATTGAAGTAAAACACATCTTCAATCTTCAAAAACACCACATCAGGTTACATGACAAAATGGACACTTCAAAACTATATCATGATGACTTCCAATAAAAAACCAGTAGCTTCAGTGGATTAGCATGAGCTGTAGTTTCCTGGAAGTGGTGTTATGTTGTATTGTGAGCTGATCTCCGCTCCCTGACTGTGAGTAAAGATCCTCTGAGCCAGTAAGTCAACTGGACTCCCAGGAGTCAACAGGAAGTCAGCACACCCCAGTAGAGCATACAGCATGGACCTAACGGGACACCTCACATGGGCCTGAGACCCACAATCATGCTAGTCTAATAGAGTTAAATAATAATGATGATTATAGTATCTCAGTTAAGTGACAAAAAGGACTACATGACTACATGTGTGTGTGTGTGTGTGTGTGTGTGTGTGTGTGTGTGTGTGTGTGTGTGTGTGTGTGAACTGGAGTAGGAAACAAATACATTATTTATAGACAGAGTTAGTCATAACTTGAGGCCATATGCCTATTGAGTACTATCTATTAGTAAGTTCTTTTAATATTTTAATATATCAGTTACTGTAATGTGTGTGTGTGTGAGAGAGAGAGAGAGAGAGAGAGAGATGAGGATGACGAGGAAGAGGAAGATGCAGCTGGCAGACTTGAGCGTAAGGGACTTAATCATGTTTTCTCACACTACAGTGTCTGCTGACCTCAGCTGCACAAATTTACACCCTGCAACATGAAACCTACAAACAAACACACACACACACACACACACACACACACACACACACACACACACATGTGTACACACACGTAGCATTCTCACAAACACTAAAAAAGAAATTGAACAAAAACAGATGTACCAGAGATACACCAGAGTATCTCACAAATCTGCAACCCATGCAGTGTGGGACCACTTCTGTCAATCCTGAATCCAAGTGAACCAATCAAACTCCATATTCCCCTCTCAGGCAGACTTAACTGATCCCTCCGCTTACTTAGATATCAATTATTACACAGTAATATATCGCTGAAACTGAAGTAGCACGGTGGCTGGGTGCTCCTCTCCCAGGAAACCAGCAGTAAATCAGACAGGAGTCAGCTTCGTCCACGACCCGAGGGATTCTCACACCTCTGACCAGAGTGGAGCACAAACTCTTCCGTATCTATGCCAACCAGCCGGACGGCGC
>NW_027468685.1:29307216-29427216 GCF_046254945.1 Alosa pseudoharengus
CACACCACACCTACTGCTTTAACAAACAGTTTGGCCTTGAGGAGTTGATCCACTTAAGGCGGAAAATATTTAATACTTTTCTAAAGGCTCTGTGAAAATAGTTAAGCTACTTGATAATTTGCTGGTAGGTCGTTTGATAATGTGCTACCATCATGAACATGCTGCAATAATACGAAGAGCACATATCACCTTGGGACCATCCACACATCCACACTTTCCACAAGAACACAGGACGCGTCGATCGCCTCGACCTAACGGCCCGTCCCCAGTAAACACAAGACTTCTCACGTGTGTATTTGAGACAACAAAAGATTAGCATTACTCGCAAATATACAACTGAGTTCAAAGAGCCCCGCACTGGCAGACGGGCTTTCCTCCGTTTTCGTGTGCTCAAAGCAGATTTGGGAGAGGATTGTCTTTTCACTCAGATATGGACGGACCAAATATTTGTGGAAACTGTTTTCACTTAAGCCCAAAGTAAACTCAGCTTCACATAAATCAATTTTAATATAATCATTGAAAGTGTTAGTCTAGTTAAGACTTCTCCTTAGGCCTATATTGCCTAATGTAAGCCCTATAATTTTAAAATGGTCTCTATTTCCTTGGTATTTTGTCTGGCGTTATCAAACAATTGGGAAAAATAATGGCCATAGATTTCCTCCGCTATATTGGAAGATGAATATTTATATAGTATTATTTAGTAGCATCAAGCTTCCTGTTAGAGGGACCCTTACAAATATGATGATCTTATATACATTTTAAGTGGTGAATATACCCTATTATATTCTCTGAAAGGAAATCCACCACCAAAGTGACCTAAATAATCGATACAATGCATCAGTATAAAATTTCCTCTTTGAAGAAACAATATTACGCACTGCTAGGCCGGCATGGGCGTGTCCAGTGTGGTTACCACGCCCACTCACAGCATGTGGTCTTTTGGTGGGCTTTTAAAACCGCGGGGCACCGGCTCTATAGTTAAAAAACCTGGTTGTCTGACGAACATCAAATCACAAAGGACCGTGGTAGCCTGGTTTGCGATCGGATTTGTGACAGATTATCTTCAGGAACTATGACTTCTTCCAATTCTGACCAGCGTCTTGATCATCTTCTCAGCGCCGTAGAGAGCGAGTTTCAGAAAGGCAGCGAGAAGGGCGACGCTTCCGAGCGGGATATTAAACTGGAGCTAGAAGATGCAGATCTGTGGGGAAAGTTCAAAGAACTAACCAACGAGATGATCGTAACCAAGACTGGAAGGTATGTTGTTGTTTTTTTCCTATAGGACATTAGCACTATGTCCTGCTTGGCTACTTCTTTCTTGGAGATCACATTTTAGGCCTAAATGTCCATAACCTGTTGTCACATCTGTTATCATACTTTTGACAATGTTTTAACCTTCTACCACTAAAGAGGTTTATTTTCCAGATGAAACCTTGTCATTTATTTAGAATAGGTTTGTTGTACAACTTCTGCCACAATTTAGGCCTGAGAGTGATAGAAGTGGTTTGCGCACTAGCCTAGAGCAATGGCCTGACACAAGGCTAAACTGAAATTCGCACAAACGCAGTATAATTCAGTTGTTTTTCAAATAAACTAACCTTTTGTTTTGTTATTCAGGCGGATGTTTCCCGTTCTGCGAGCTAACATCGCGGGCCTAGACCCCAACGCCATGTACTCTGTTCTGCTAGACTTCGTCGCTGCGGACAACAACCGTTGGAAGTACGTGAATGGCGAGTGGGTTCCAGGTGGCAAACCCGAGCCGCAAAGCCCTAGCTGCGTCTACATTCACCCAGACTCGCCGAATTTCGGTGCGCACTGGATGAAAGCGCCCGTCTCCTTCAGCAAAGTCAAACTGTCTAACAAACTGAATGGTGGTGGCCAGGTAAAATATTTTTTAGTAGACTACATTTATAAAGATCATTGAGTTTGTCAGCTCTCTTGTCAATCTTTATTTCAGAAGAACAATTTGTAATTAATGTATGTAAAATGAGTATACTTACGAATTTCTGCTTTTGGCACAGGCTAAATTGTTTTCTATAGGCCTGTATTATATGACTGTATTATTCTACAGGCCTATTGTTGGTCTAGTATTCAATTTAATAGCTATTTTATTAATCACTGCTTTGTTTTTGTTTTCTAGATTATGCTGAACTCCTTGCACAAGTATGAGCCCAGGATACACATAGTAAAAGTTGGTGGCATTCAGAAAATGATCAGCAGCCAATCCTTCCCTGAAACACAATTCATTGCTGTCACGGCCTATCAGAATGAGGAGGTGAGTGTCAATTTCCCTCACACTGCACAGCAGACCTTGCCTAACTATGTCCCCAAGGAACAAATGAGGTCTAATGGTTTGCCATTGTTTCTTCTCTCTGTAGATCACAGCTCTGAAGATCAAACACAACCCCTTTGCCAAGGCCTTCCTGGATGCAAAGGAGAGGTAAACAACAAAGCAGTTACTTTGTGTCTTTCACAAAAACAAACACTTTCTGGATGGAATACATCATAGATGCGTAGTGTTCCTTAGACCGTTCAATACCATATGACTACAGTTAATAATTATGCAATATTGTTTTTCTGCAAGCAAACCAGATGTTTTAACAGTCTGCCTGTTTTTCTTTTTGAAAAGTAGAAGTGAGCATAAGGATATGCCCGACCACAGCACAGACAACCAACAGGCTGGCTATTCACAGCGTGAGTCCACCCTTATTCACCATGATCAGCAGCTATTCAGTGTACTGTCCAACATGGCTGCCACCAGAGGAATGGTTTAAAAGTCTAACAATCTCTCTCTCTCTCTCTCTCTCTCTCTCTCTCTCTCTCTCTCTCTCTCTCTCTCTCTCTCTCTCCCTCTCTCTCTCCCTCCCTTCCCTATGTAGTTGGTGGTTGGTTCCTGCCCAGCAACGGCCCCATTTGCCCCAGCAGCAGCCCTCCCCAGTTCCCCGGTACCCAGGCCCACTCGTCGGGGTCGTACTGCGAGCGCTACTCCAGCCTGAGGAGCCACCGGGCAGCCCCCTACCCCAGCCACTACCCCCACAGAGGCACCACCACAAGTAAGGCCTGAGACTCAGTGCTACAGTTCTGTAGGACAGAGGCCTTATGTTTTTACAGAGGTCTCATACTTACAGCAGGACTTATGTAGTTACACTCAAAATAAACAACTTTTCTGTAGATTGCTTTTGTAAATGTTCCAAAATAAAAATAACAAATGAGAAATAATATAACACGCAAACATTTGTCTCGCAATTAGTTCAGAGACATGTAGTTCAGAGACAACCGTGTCAATTTTTTTTTTTACTAGATAAATTCTGATCAAAATGTTATTTAGCTTTTTCTATGAAAACTAATTCAGTTTGTTTTGTAGACAACTACATGGATAACTCATCGGGAAGCCTTGGCACCCATGACAGCTGGTCGGCCCTGCAGATCCCCAACTCCAGTGGAATGGGCACCTTGGCCCACACCACCAACACCACCTCCAACACCAGGTATGAAGACATCAATATAATCATTCTCAAACTTGACAAATGTTTGTTTATAGGAATTATTTTTTCATAATATACCATAATTTTCTTCAGACTTTTCTTCACCATTTCTTAATGGGGATTTTTTTCCCTAAAGCTCACAAAGTATTCCGTCACCAGGTTTTGTTTAAAGCTCACTTCATGCATAAACAACTTCCTAACTGACTCTTCCTGTTGTCTCCATCTACAGCCAGTATCCCAGCCTGTGGTCGGTTGCTGGGACGACCATCGCTCCATCGGGTTCCACGTCCGGTTCTATCCCAAGCGGCTTGACCTCCCAGTTTCTGCGTGGTTCCTCCGTGTCCTACTCGGGTCTGCCCGTCTCATCGCCATCCTCCATGTATGACCCGGGCCTGAGTGATGCCGGCGTGGGGGACGCCCAGTTCGAGAGCTCCATCGCCCGTCTCACAGCCTCCTGGGCTCCGGTGGCACAGAGTTACTGAGAGTGACCAACCACCCAACCAACAAACAAACAAACAAACAAACAATGACCCAAACCTTCAGTTGCTTCTGAAGCAGACCGAACCAGAAATACCCATTTCGACCAAACTCAACCAAACTCTTGCTTCCATGAAGATGGGACTCTGAAAAGGGCTTGTGTTTGAACGTGCTGCATCTTGCCTGGCCCTTCTGTGTCACAAAGGTCTGGGAGGTCAACAGGAAGCCGTGAAAACCAGCCAGGCATTAACGTGAAGCCACCTTCTCTTCTAGGCAGATGTTGTTATTTTATTCAGTCAGTGTTCCCGACGGGTGGCGCACTGACAGTCATACTCTGGTGAGACAATCAATCGAGACGGAGAAACGGAGACTTGGGGGTCAATAAAGACGCACTCAGAGCAGAGCAGGGGCCCAAGGATGGAATTTAAACTACTGTTACATCTTTGTTCAATTCAAAAACATTATTATTATTGTTATTATTATTGTTATTAATACTATAATTATTATAACTGAAGATTGATGAAATAAGGATCTGTTTGTGTATATGTGTAAATAAATAATTATTATTTCTGTATTCTCTGGTGGCCAAGTGAAGGACTCTTTGAAGGAAATGACTGTCTTTGTCATGGCAATGGGAAGTGTCTTGTATTTTTGAAGCAAGAAGAAAGCACACTGCTTCATGTGTTCTCCCAGAATTTGTTTCTTTTGATTGTGAAAAGACAAAAAATGAACAAAAACAAACACATGTACAGACCTATCTATTTGTATTTGTTGTACTCAACATGACTTATTTATATCATTTTTAATAATAAATTAAGAAAACCTTTACCGGAGACTTCTTGATTGTCATTGGCCGTCTAGTTTAATTTGAAAATGAGAAGAAGGGGGTAAGGGCTCACTTGGAAAAGAGACCTCTTTCTCAATGTGACTACCCTGGTTAAACAAAGGATAAACACAAAATAAAATGTAAAAAAAAAATCCTCAGCACTTTGATAAAAATGTAAATAATGAAGGGAAAGAGATATTTAGTGTGCAGCAGGATAAACACACACATGGGGAATATCAGAATATGAACACACACATGGGGAATATCAGAATATGAACACACACATGGGGAATATCAGAATATGAACACACACATGGGGAATATCAGAATAGTACATCTACTGTCATAGTCTCATTCTCGGCATACTGACAGCAGAATAGAGGTGAATTACATGTGCTGTGATGAGACATTATTGTTTTTATGTTTTTGTGATTGGTATTTTATTGGATTTTACATCAGAACATATTCACAATCATAAGCCAGAGTATAAACAATAAGCACACAAAAGCTACAGTAAATGTTTGCCCATTCATAAGCATTTAAGACATCAAATTAAAATGACAGGATTACAAATTAAAAGAACATACATTTAAAGGAAAAAAACAAAGAAACAAAAAAAGAAAAAGGAGTGATGAGACTGTCTGATGATCACTCCCCTTTTTTTTTTGTTTGTTTTAAAGACATTATTATGAGGTCAAATGTGGTCTATTATCAAAAGTGATGAATGAATAAATAAGACAGACAGAGTTATTCTGGTGGAAGTTTCCTAGAAGCTTTCAGAGCACAGAAATGCTTTTTTGAAACACATTGCAGAGCGATCTGTGTTGTTTGCCCATTAAGATTTTAGTCACAGAGCCGGCAGTCTATTACAAGATAAAATAACTGACAGTCAACTACAGTTTGTTCTTGCACAAAGTGGCACATATAACAAGGTCAAATATAAATCATATTTTACTTGATAAGAAAAGTTGTCTTTGCTCTTCAGACAAGACTTATTTAGAAACAACAGAAGTCTTCAACAAATTCACTTGAAGGTGAAAGAACATATTTCGACAGAAATGTGCTTTTTAAACACAAAAAGAAACAGTATTTCATTTATCTTTACAATAACAAATGTCTGGACAATGAGACAAAGAGGCAATCATTCAGGCAACCGCCAATCTGCTTTCTTGCTAACAGAAAACAATGAAGAAAAAAGTTGTTTGCAACTGATGTAAATCAATCAAATAGCTGCTTTATCATGGACTGAGTCACTCTTTTTAAAAAAACACTAAATCCTTAGACATTTCTTAAGGTTATGAAGAATGAGCAACTGATCAGGGGGAATAATAACAGGCTGTATTGTGGAGTGGATATGAAAATTGAATTCCACCAGCTCACAGAAATAGTTGAAGTCAAACAGGGCACTTTTATTCTGCAGAACACGTATTCTGATAAAGCAACCTACTTTATTACTGAAAAAAGAATGACAAAATGAATGCCTTTGATGTCCTCAGACAATCACCACCTAAAAGCAGCCAAATCAATTTCAGGCAGCATTCTTGATACAAAAAGCCAACAGAAATCTTTATATTATTAGAGATCTTTGCCCCTCAGGCATCAAGTCAGTCGCAATTAGTTTTAGTCAGTTTTAAAAGCCCTTGAACTGAACCCTGTGGATTGACTCTTGTCCGTGCGGAGTGCAAGGCCAGTGCGAATCGGTGGCAGCGTTGTGTAGCCGATATGAGAAGTGAGCCGTCAGGTAAGCGCATGTGAGGCGTCTCTACCTCTCGCGGCGCTTCGTTAAAATCTGCAGACCGGTGTGACACAAGGCCAACACGTTTCCAATTCTGTGTCATCCAAAAAAAGGCCAAAGAGGAGACCCAGTATTAAACAGCAGCCGCCGAGGGCAGCATCACACCTGGGAGAGAATTAAAAAGCAGAGGGCCTCATAAAGCGCTCCCGGGCCGAGTACATCACTTACTCCTCTCAGCTCATTTCACACTTAGCATTTCACTCTGTCCCTTCTTGGAGTCCCCTGTCTCTGTTTCAGGACATGCTACTTGTTGCTTCGTATATGGAGAAAAGCAATTTCACTTTGATGATTGTGCAACGACAGCCTTTTTTTGGCAAGAGAATGTATACATATTTTTCATTCATGCACTATAATAAATGAATAATCACAAAATGTTGATTCAGCTTCGCTCATTTATTCTTTTATATGTAGATTTTGTTTTACTATTTTCAGTACACGTCTATTGATTCACACACAGAGGGCATAAAATCTCTCTGTGTGCCTCTCCTCTCTGGCGCTACCACTTTCCACATTCACCCTCAGTAAAGTGAAATGCCCACACACACACACACACACAAGCTCAAATGTACCAACTACTCAAATGTACATGCTCACCTACTCATCCATACCCACCCACATCCACATCCACACACACACACACACACACACACACACACACACACACACACACACACACACACACACACACACACACACACACACACACACACATCCTGACATCAGGCTGACAGCGCTGGCAGGCCGTGGTCTCTGGTGTGTGATTGAAGACTCGTCACCTGGGCGCAAATGAAGAGTGTGGGGTCGCGGGGGCCGCTGGCAAACAGCAATGAAGGAGCAATGTGACAGCCAGCTGGCAGGGCCAGTGACAGCAGAGCGCCCTCTGTCTGTGTGTGTGTGTGTGTGTGTGTGTGTGTGTGTGTGTGTGTGTGTGTGTGTGTGTGTGTGTGGCCATGTGCATACAAAATATGTGTTGTGTGTATATAAGTATGTGTGTGTGTGTGTGTGTGTGTGTATGTTTGTGTCTATGTGTGTGTGTGTGCATGTGTGTCTGTGTGTGTCTATGTGTCTATGTGTGTGTGTGTGTGTGGCCATGTGCATACAAAATATGTGTGTGTGTATAAGTATGTGTGTGTGTGTGATTGCGTGTGCTGAACTCTGGAGCAAACCCGCAGCATACTCCCCCATTCCCAGCCCCTAAAAATATCTCTAACATACCTCTCCATCTCCACCTTGCTCTGCTCTGCCTGAAACGGAAAGACAGGCCATCTACAGGACATAGACACGCCATAAATGGGGGTCTTGATTTTGGAGTCTAGTAGAGTGGTTTAAAGTATGTTCGCACACCTGAGTAGCTCCCGAACTTTTGATTAAAAACAGGCAAATGGCCTGAAGAAGACCCTGTTGGGTCAAACCATTGCTGTTTTTCATTAAAGTTTGGGAGGTTCTCCGGTGTGTGGACATTCTCTTTTCTTTTGTCTCGTCTTTGTCTTTTGACCTGAGCAAAGTCCTCAACGGCTTCAAAGCAGGTTGGTGGAGCGCTGTTGATGCACAAATGTGCTGATCAACCATACGGCAAACAGTGATGATTCAGCATAACCAAATCAACCATACGGCAAACAGAGATGATTCAGCGTGGATTTGCTTTTACAAGCCCTTCTGAGATGAGTTGGCATCCCAGAAAGACTTGAGGCTTGAAATCTATCCCTGATGGATGAATGTATTATTTATTTGATTCATCGATTAACTGTTACTCTCTTGTTCTATGTGTTACTCTCTTGTTCTATGTCATCAATGGCCTAAATGGCCTCTATCAATATTAAGAAGTGTAGGTAAATAATTGAACAGTGACTGGTCAGTAAAAGTTGTTTTTATCACAAGTTCTTTTGATATCTGCAAAAGACAATATTGTGGACATTTTGAGGATGCTAAATAGGTTTTGTT
The DNA here is from genome assembly GCF_046254945.1 of Alosa pseudoharengus. Classification (NCBI taxonomy): domain Eukaryota; kingdom Metazoa; phylum Chordata; class Actinopteri; order Clupeiformes; family Clupeidae; genus Alosa; species Alosa pseudoharengus. The sequence goes on from NW_027468685.1 coordinate 29,315,741, forward strand.
AATCAAACGAATAGTACACTTTGAGAAAGAGAAAGTGAGAGTGTCTTTATCACTTTGCATTGGTTTGTATGTCTTCGTGGTCTTTATGGACAAAACAAGGATGTTTACCTAAAGGCCTCCTTGGACACTTCTTAAGATCTCTGTTCCTCCTTCTGAAGCAGGCAAACAGCGCCTGCCGAGATGAGAGAGTCTTTGTGCAGTTATGGCCGCTCACTGACTGAAGTCTTTGTCTTAGAGAGCGTTTGTGCACACAGAGAGAAAGAGAGAGAAAGAGAGAGAGAGAGAGAGAGAGATAGATGTAGACTTTAGAAAAACCCTTTCATTTGTGTTTGATTGTAAATGTCCCATATTAGTGATATACCAACCAAAACCACTGAAAACCAAAGACCCCCAGGTAGAATTACAGTGATGGGGGTGGGAGACAGAGTTTGTACACACCGGGAGGGTAAGAAAGAGAGAGACTTCATAAAAAAGACTTTGATGGTGACTTTGATTTGAACTGTTTCAATCAGTGATACACCAACCAAAGCAAAACAAAACAAAATCATTTGACCCCCTAAAGAAAAAGAGAGACAGAGAGAGAGATGGGGAGGGAGAGAGGGAGAGAGACAGAGAGAGAGATGGGGAGGGAGAGAGAGGGAGAGAGGGAGAGAGAGAGAGATGGGGAGGGAGAGAGAGGGAGAGAGGGAGAGAGAGGAGGAAGAGGCATGAGGGCATGAAGGTATGAGGGGCCGTTCCTCCTCCATTAGGCTGTTCAAACAGGTGAGGGGTTGATCGTTTTCTCTCCACACTGTGGTCTGATGTCTGTGTTGGTCCTCGTTAAAGAGATTAGACCCACAGGCCGGCCTTTTTACCGCCCACACAAGTGTGTGTGTGTGTGTGTGTGTGTGTGTGTGTGTGTGTGTGTGTGAGAGAGAGAGAGAGTGAGTGTTTGTGTGTGTGTATGTGATACAAATACGCGCAGGAGAGTGTGCCTGCCATGGTGGTGCCAGGTGTGGAGAGGAAGGCTCACACACGCCACACACACACGCCACACACACACACCTCAAAGTAAAGTCAATTATGTTTAATCAGTCCCTGATTGTGCTGGTGTCTGGTGTGCAGATGCCATTGCGTAGAGAGGGTCCAAGTCCTTACAGGAACACTTTCAGTTTCAATTTCAGTCACAATCCTATTCACTCTATAAGCACATGCTGTTACCCACAGCATCTAATTGTGCCAGATTACAGCTTTTCTCAGTTGCTTTGGCCCATTTCTCAAATCATCATTAACATTTGTACATCATCATTAACAGTTAGTGCATTTCTCAAAAACAATTAGTGCAAACTGCACCAAACAGTGGATTACCTGCAAAAGTGTTTATCTTACTCAAAATGCTTGGTTTATGTCTCAAAAGCAAGTATTTACACCAATTAAACTGTCAGAGCAATCAAAATAGTCCTTACACTATTGTTTATGTCAAGATAGTCAAACTGCTTTGTCTTGGTGTCAATATGGGGCAGCCGTGGCCTACTGGTTAGCACTTCGGACCTGTAACCGGAGGGTTGCCGGTTCGAACCCCGACCACTAGGCATGGCTGAAGTGCCCTTGAGCAAGGCACCTAACCCCTCACTGCTCCCCGAGCGCCGCTGTTGATGCAGGCAGCTCAATGCGCCGGGATTAGTGTGTGCTTCACCTCACTGTGAGTACACTGTGTGCTGTGTGTGTTTCACTAATTCACGGATTGGGATAAATGCAGAGACCTAATTTCCCTCACAGGATCAAAAGAGTATACTTATACTATACTTATATGACTCTGTAAGTATTTTCTAATGAACAATGCACAAGGCAGCACTATTTTCTATGTGGCATATTTAGCTATTTCAAAACTACAAAGTTACAAAGTATTGTGTGTGGATGGGGTCGATTGAAAGAGAGTGGATATGTTTCAAACTTTTTACTGTTGACAGATATTGTGACAGCATAAAGAAAACAAATGCTTTTACAGCAATGTGCAAATGAAAATTGGCCACTATACAGTAAAACACACCTTGGTCAGAGCTGTGCACCACTGTACATCTTTCTATACACTAGCGGTCAAAAGATTGGGGTCACTTAGAAATGTCCATTCCACTCATTTTTCAGATTACATTATGTGCTTACACAAAACATTGGAGAACCCTTTTGCAATTATGTAAGCACATCATGTAATCTGAGGACTGCTGCCCTGCTTATAAAACAATACACCATCAAGATCTCAGCTGGTATTCTGTCTATAATGGAGTGGAATAGAAATCTCTAAGTGACCCCAAACTTTCGACTGGTAGTGTATCTTTCTATATTTGTTCAAGATGGGGAGAAACTGCTTTAATTATGTGCACAAGTGATAAGATGATATGTTTGAACAAGCAGTTTTGACAATTTCAATTATGATGTGAGAAATGTACCAAAGCAACTGAGAAAAACTGTGTGTCAGCCAAAACCACTATTCCTATAGCTAAAATCACTAAGAATACAAGGAACCTTTAACCATAAACACTAACTCTTTAAGAGGATTTTATTCATAGCCGTTTGTACTAGTGAGGTGTACTGTACACACTACACCAGCATGTGAGCTCCACTTTTTCCTACCGACGATTCTCTGTGACCTCAAGAAACAGAGATCTGTGTAAAAACTGGGAATGGGAAAAAACATTGCCCAAGTCATCTTCTTGGGCAATGTTGCCATTGCTATGTTGATCAGGCACTTTCCCAGGGATACTGGGCACCAATTTGTCAGGTCGAGATCTTCAATGAGCAGTGGGCAACTTAGTGTAAGCTTTTAATCAGACTACTAGGAACCATACATGTGACAGCCTGACAACATTGCTCAAAAAGCTGCCTCCTGGCATCGGCACTTTAAAGATCATACTCAACCTGGATAAACTTGAATGTAAGGCACACATTATATAACACACTGGAGAATGTATTCCCTGGGTCATGGGTCATGTGCTTCACGCCCTATGAGGTCACTGAGTGTGTAGCATTTACTGTGTAGTCTGACCTCTGACCCCTTTCAATACACCCAAAAACTCATCTGAAAACGATGACAGTTCAGTGTGTCTAGAAAAGCAAGTATTTGGTTTTCCCTCCTGAGACTAATGGCTGTAGTCTCTCCCACAGGTTCAAACTTTTCCAGGTATCGCTCTTCCCTACCCCTCTCTCTCTATCTCTCTCTGGCCAGGGTCCTGGAGGGGGGAAGCAGCCGCCCAGGCAAACACAAAACCAAAATTATGACGAGCGAACAGCAAGGGATTGTGGGTGATTTATGAGGAAGAACCCTGCTGCTTCCAAAAAACAAGTCGTCAAGTCTGGACTGGTCCTGTCATCGGGGCAGTGGGAGTGGGGTGGTGGGGTTGGAGTGGGGGCTGTGTTTGCTGACCCCCTCCACCCTCCTCCTCCTCCACCCACCCCTTCCCCCTGCACCCATCCCCAGCTCGTCTTCTGATGTCTGTTTGTCTTCGTTAATGAACAAATTCTGGTACCTGGGTGAGACATTGCTCTCAGCTGAGTGGACACAGGCTCCTGCCCCTGTCCATCCTAGCCCCAACAGCCAGCTCCAAACACTCGCCTCTCATCCAGACCTCTCTCTTGCACTGCCAGGCACACACACACGCACGCACAAAAACACATATGAAGAAACACAAAACCATCACACATCACAAGTCTATCATAGCATAAACACAAACATAAACAGCAAAAAACATACGTAACTTTATATATAATATGACGACGCACATTTACACATACAGACACAGATAGACACACACACACACAGAAACCAAAGTTCTCATCACAAACACATTAAACCATATACACACATACACAAACTATTACATGACTACACACACACACACACACACACACACGCACGCATGCACACACGCACGCACGCACGCACGCACGCACACACACATAGCGAAACCAAAATTCTCATCACAAACACATCAAACCATATACACCACAAAAAATATTACACGACTACACACATAGTTCATAATTGTACAATTATCATTATTGTGTTTTATTTGTGTGTTTCCCCCTCCTCCCCTCCCCATTTGATGTATTTGACCCAAATGCTTTGGCAATACTGTACAACGTTATGGTCATGCTAATAAAGCTCCTTTTGAATTTGAGAGAGATAGAGAGAGAGAGAGAGAGAGAGAGAGAGAGAGAGAGAGAGAGAGAGAGAGAGAGAGAGAGAGAGAGAGAGAGAGAGAGAGAGAGAGAGGGAGCCTATGCAAAAACAGCAAAGCCTATAATATGAAATATATCTGAACCAAAGACTGTTTAAGGTGGGGTGTTTGAGGGTACATATTTATTGTGTCAACATAATGGTCACATCACTTGTCTTTTCATAGTTCTTACTGCCCAAGGACTTCTACTCTGAAAAACAAATATAATCATTCACAAGACTGAGTTCTTTCAGTTCTTTCTTTTCATAGCTATTTAGAGAAATGGACTCTCGGATCTATCTCTCAGCCTTCTCTTTTCTCAACATCACACTGAGTGTCTTGGTGTTGCTAAGCCAGTTAAAGATACATACAGGCCATTTCACACATCCAGAAAGCCTTGCTAGCTGCCATAAGCTAATGTCCGTCATAAACATCAGTGAGATGGGAACCCACTCTCTCACTCTCCTGACAGGGCCCAGCAAGCGAGCTGCAGAAAGTTGCAGGATGTTGAAAAGCACTGTAAACAAACTCGCCGCTCTGCTCCAAACCGTTGTTGCGATGTTGCAAAATGCTGCATACAGCCTCAGTCGAGACTCACACAACAACTAGACATCTTGCAGGCCACTCAGAAGCAAGGCAATCAGCGGACTCCCCAGGAAGCATCACCAGCACAACTGATGTTGAACTGGACCGCGTGCAGCATTTGCTGTCTTTTTGTTTCATGGACATGATGTGAGGCCTTCGAATGCAATTAAACATTCATGATAGCTATCTGAAACACAGTCCTTTAAGATATGAAAGCATTATTATTGTGACAACTTTATTGCCAGAGGCTGATCTGTATTAGAAAAGTGAAAATAAAATGAAAGACCCCTGTTCACTAAGGTGGCCGCCTAAATTCATGGTTAGATAAACCCAACAGCGCCCTCATGTGGGCAACAATACACAGTACAACAAGCAAGCTTTTAAAACAAAGCATGTGCCTTACAAGAGAGGTCTGGCTAGGGGGACGTCTGGGTTATGCAGATGACTGTTGGTATTTGCAACAGTAAAATAGGTTTTAATTAAAAGCTTACTGGATTACCTTGAACTGCCTGAATGCTTCTATATTTGTGTCTGGATTTACCCACATCTCTCTATGGCTGCACAGGACTATGGGTACAAAAACAGTAACCTGAACCTTGATTGCACTGACCTACTGTACTGCCGACATGATAAGCAGCTTCATTTAACCTCAGAGCTACTTGTATAGTCTTTCTCTGAATATATACCTTCAGACTTTTTGTTCGTTTTTGTAGCATTTGCATGTTTTTCATAATGCTTATATTACCGCTGATGTCTCTACATAATTATATGGAAGAATCATTCCGTACAGGTAAAAACATCCATGATCACAACAGTCCTCGCTCTCTGTATCCAACTCATCTTATGCACTACTCTGACACAACACTAAAAGAAACATCCCATGATTGCACAAAAGCACTCTGTATTCCCTCATTGATGTAATGACTGAATGAATCCTGCATTACCTGACCTCTAAACTTTCATATTTTCATCCTGTATTCCCTCATTGATGTAATGACTGAATGAATCCTGCATTACCTGACCTCTAAACTTTCATCCCAAGTTAGCGATATGTGAACAGACGAGGCGCAGTGAGGAAAACACATTACGTAAACACCTGGCCCGTGTTCACAGGTCATTCATAAACGGTGTCAGCAGCCTTTGGGCTCTGTGTCCATCCAAAAACAACAGCAGAGAGCAATGACCTAGAGAACTACCCGAAGCCAAGTCCATTCACTGGCCTTCACCTCAGTCCAACCACTGTAAAGTACCAATGCCACAGCTAGTAAAAAACAGGTGGCACAGGAGTGGCACAGGAGCCTGTCTCGTACACTAGATGATATGTTGAAATATTTATAATGTGAAAATAGCCTGTCGCTTCCTCTCTCGATTTTCACCTTTGATATGGACAGACCCATTCCAACACGTAGGCAAGGTTTGACTTATTTATTTTAAAAAAGGAACAAACACAACAAAAATGCACAGATCCAAACAGGATGTTTTAAATATTCCAGACACATTTCTCCATGCAACAGACCATGAGATGTTTTGGTTAGTAGTTTTTTTTTTCTTTGCTGTTGTGACCGTTAACAAGATGAACCGAACAAAAACAGAACATCAGTCCAACGAGTCCGTTGTAGACACCAAGACTGATACAAAGAGATAGATAGATAGATAGATGGTGAGAGGGAGAGAAGGAAAGAGATACGAGTGTGAGAAAGAAAAGGAGAGGGAGAAATCAAGAGAGAGTGGGAGTGAGAGAAAGAGAGAGGGTGTAAACAGGCCAGGTCTGTGTGTGTCATCGTGAAGCAGCCTAAGTTGCAGCTGAAGTGGGTAGTGACTGACTGACTTGAGGCACAGCAGGCGGTCGGTCAGCCGGTCAGTCAGAGACCACCAGGCAACAGCCGTGAGCCTCCGCTGCTCTTAACTGAACTTGGCTTTAGAGAAGTCCATCTCCGGGTGCTGCTCCATAAACCTGAGGAGAGAGAGAGAGAGAGAGAGAGAGAGAGAGAGAGAGAGAGAGAGAGAGAGAGAGAGAGAGATTAAGGAAACAAATTGGTTACAGTACAGGTGCATCTCATCAAATTTCAATATTGTGGAAAAGGAAACTTTCATATATTCTAGATTCATTACACATAAGAAGTAAAATATTGAGCCTTTTTCAGTTTAATCTTGACAATTACAGCTTCCAGATCCAGTATCTCAAAGAGGCGATGACGTAAATATGAAATAAGAAGTGTAAAAAAGGCCTCATCCTCATAATCACAAGAGCCAATTTCACCTTCCCTTCACATCATAGTAAACTGGAGAATGGGCCTTTAAAAAAAAAAAAAACACTTTAATGCTTTAATCGCAGGCTAAATGAATATTTTGGGGCTAGTTTAGTAAAGAACCTCGCCTATGACTTGTAGTGCTCCATCTGAATCATAAAAAGGAAAGGAAACGAACAATCCCCAAAAAAGGGCAAAGTAAGCATTATCTGACAGCAGCCACCAGAATGACATCAGTCTCAGTGCAGCTCACAGCGGAGACCCTTCTGTGTCCCTGGCTTACGTGAGAGTCTGCATAGGTTGGAGTCAGACACAGGAGAGGGGTCAATGACTCGCTATGCTGATAACCCCATGTGTGATGGCCTCCAATAACGACCCAATTCCATCCCTCCTCAACTCCCCACACACACCCACACACAATGTGAGACCTCCGCGCCTGAATATGACTAACTAATAAATAACCTGCTGTCACATAAATTAGCCACCATTCTGAGCTAATACACACTTTCCCATCCCCCAGCTATAACCTATGGCCCACTGGTCACTTCCTCCTGCCTACCTAACACACATTAACATTACGCGCAGGCTGAGGCGCTGCATCTATCAGCAGGAGTAGTGATATGACTCACAGCATATGAGCACATACTGAGCAGGCACATGGCCAGCACAGCATATGCGAGAGGAGGAGGAAAAGGAGGAGAGAGAGAGAGAGAGAGAGAGAGAGAGAGAGAGAGAGAGAGAGAGAGAGAGAGAGAGAGAGAGAGAGAGAGAGAGAGAGGGTATTGGTGAGGAGAGAAAGGGAGGTAGATGAGGGGAAAAAGAATGGAATGGAGAAGGAGGAAGAAGAGGAGAAGGAGAGCGAAAGAAGGTATATTGGAGGTGGAGAGGAGAAAGGGAGGATGGAGGAGATGTGGTAGAGGTGTAGAAGGAGTCGAGGTATGGGAGGTGGGAGAGAGGAGAAAGGGAGGAGGGAGAGGAGAGGAGAAAGGGAGGAGGGGGAGGAGAGGAGTTTGAGGAGTTGAGGGAGAGAGGGTATAGCAGCTGGAGGGGAGAAAGGGAGAATGGAGGAGACGTGATAGAGGAGTAGAAAGAGTGGGAGTATAGGAGCGTTGAGAGGAAGAGTGGATATAGGAGGGTAGAGGGTAGAGCGGGGCAGGAGGAGGAGGTGGAGGAGGAGGGTGAAGGGGACAGTGGCGCGCTGTTCAAGCGGGCAGGCAAGGTCACTCCCGCAGCCAAGGTGAGCTGACACAGACGTCTCTGGGCGGCTTTATGGCTCCTATTAAAAAGCCTGGCCTGGCCTTGACAGGCGCACAGTAGGAACCAGCCGGCGGACCGACCGCACATTTCACTTTCAGCCTCTTACCACTGTTTTTATGAGCACTTCCACCCCTGCTATAAACCCAACGCTGTGAGAATCAACCTAGCAGGAAGCACTATGATGCAAGATGGGGAGCTAGATAGCAGGTTTGAAGATGGCTTGAGGGGAGCATCCTTGTCAGAGCACTTAAGGACTAGGTTAAACGCCAAGGGGAAATGTACAGTTGTTAACTATGGTTCTGTATGTTTGCAGGTCCACAAAGCTAACTGAATAAACATACAATTCTGCCAGAAATGTAATGACATAATTTGCACACATTAACCTTTTTTCTGTACTAATATTCAGGTCTGACTGGAGAATGTGAGAACTCCTAATATGCCAGACTCTGCTTTGCCTTACATTACACCAGCATTCCTCAAACTTTTACAGACCAAGGACCACAACATTTTACCACATCTGCCTGCAGACTACTAAGGATAGCTTTAAAACAATGAGGAACAATGCACTACACCAATAAAAAAATAAAAAAACCAGCCTGATCTACCAGCGATTTCTTTTTCGCCCTGCAGCTCAGGCTGGAAACCTATGCATCTAGGCCAATCAAACGAGAGGCCAATCACATGGACACTTAGCTCTCTTACTTTTTCAGGATATCCTGCTTCTTCTGCTCCTCTGAGGTGGGCAGACCCATGGACTTCTGTCTCTGGTCGTACATCATCTTCTCCACCATGCTACGCGTCTCCCCGTCCAGATCAGACAGCTGGTCAAGTCAGGAAGAAACAAAAATCAAAATGTTATCAAACGTTATTCTTCAGTCCTGCAGTAGAAGGTGCTCAACAGGAGAGCAGAAGTAGAGATGTAATCATATCCAAAAGAGAAGGGTGGGAGAAATTGACACAAAAAAAACATGGCAAAAAAAAACATGTTGATAGTTACAGTGAAGGTTTTCTTTAATAACAAAATAAAAACCATTACAGAGACATTTATCTAAAATTAGAAAGCTGATGAGTTAACAACCTACAGATGTGGCCTTGAAACCACCACAATAGCACCAGCTGGCACTAATAAAATGAAGTCAACTTGCAAACCGATTTATGTGAGCGATGTAACTGTCCACTCCATACTGTAAAAACTGTTTTGCAGGTTTATTGACCCCGACCAAAAGAAACCCCTATGTGCTGTAGTGAAGAGCCTGGGTTACTAGAGGGAATGGCAGACGCCATGTTCATATCTCTTTTACAAGATCATATACCAACAAAACGAACATAAGGGTGTAATAAAAACTATAACTACTGCAGCAGCTACTGATGAAAAGCTGCATAAAGGCGCTTCTACCAAAGTCCTTACAGGCAGGTCTCCCTACTCGGTGGCCAGCTTGCAACGCACTCTTTTTGCCATCAAGTGAATGGGGAGGCATAGAGAAAGGAGCGGGATATGTATAGAGACTACTGCCATATTAGTGTTACAAACTAGCCCCATGCGTTTCTATGGAGGATTCTTTGAGTGCTGGGTCTCCTCATTAGAAAGTCTCTGCTTATATACAGGCTGTCTGTGAATATGCCAGGTAGACTAATACTCATTACCTTGGAGTTTTCGGGGCAGATTTTCTTTGTGTTCATCTCTGGGTCTGTGGTCACCAACTTATTCCACCACTCCATTTTATTGATCTGTTGCAGGAAATAAAAAATAAGCATTTAAATCAGATGAATCAGACAGCAACAGGGAACAGTGAGCTAAATTACATGCTGACAGACACTACAGACATTTAGATTTAATAATTTAGCAGACACTTTTATCCAAAGTAACATACATATCTCAATTATATTACAAGGGTCATTCTCCCCAGAGCAACTTGGTTAAGTGCCTTGCTCAAGGGCACAATGGTGGAAGCCGGGAATTGAACCAACAACTTTTCAGGCTACTGCATGCTAACCTAGCTCCTTAGCCACTACGCTACCACTACCAGACAGCATACGGCCTGTGCCTAAAGGCTGTTTTATGGTTCTGCATTGAGTCCACAGTGACTACACCGTTGCCTCAATGCCGACGCAATCCTTTTTAAGTTATACATCTCCTGTCTGCGTCACTCACCTAAACAAATGGTGCAATGAAATATTTACGTTAGACCTATTTGTTTGGCCTTTTCTGGCTTAGATTTTGTAAAAGTTAATGAGAAATAGACACAGTTCATTCAAATAACCTACCGTATTTTCCGGACTATAAGTCGCACTTTTTTTCATAGTTTGGCTGGTCCTGCGACTCAGGTGCAACATATATATATATATATTTATATATATGTTTTTTTCCTCTTCATGACACATTTTTTGACTGGTGCGACTTATACTCCGGTGCGACTTATAGTCCGGAAAATACGGTAGTTGCTGTAACCAGAAAATAAGTCCGAGGTTATTTGCGAGGTGTCTGCAAGCCAGTTTATGTTATTTTGGCAAGCAAACTTTCAACAACTACCCACAATGTACCGCCAATCGCATAACCTTGTTATTGTAACCAAAATATGTCTGAGTTCATTAGCAAAGCTTATGTCAGCGAACTAGCATGTTCCTACTTCCCACAGTAGGCTGCTTGAAGCACACACAGGGCGAGTTGACCAATCACAGTTCTTGTTTGGTCTGCGTTGCCTTGACGCAAGATTACAGTTTTTTGGAGGTGCATGTCAGGCAGAAGGCTTGGAGGGGGTGCACGGTGACGCAGAGGGCTCTGCAGAGCTACGCTGTTGATTTGACGCAGAAGCATAAAACAGCCTTAAGAAAACACAAGTGATTTCCACATATCTTGGTTTGATAGCATAAGTACAAGAGATAAGTCATTTTTGGTGAATCGTTTAAAGACTAAAGTTGCGGGAAAGTGATTCAGAAAGTGTTCACTGAATGAGGAGAGGTTGAGGGGGTGACAGAGGGAAAGAGAGACAGAAAAAGAGAGAAAAACAGAAACAGAAAGATGTGTATGTAGTTGGTCACTATCATGTAATCTTCTCTATGTGGATGGTGTGGTGACCATGACGTCTAATGATTCACACCTATTCTTAGTGAATGATAACAACCATGTCACACCATAGTCAAGTGTCAAGTGACCACCTTGTCTAATTATCCATACCCTCTGCAAGTGAATGGTGACCACCTAATTTAATTATCCATACCTTCTCTAAGTGGATGGTGACCACTTTGCCGTCGTCAATAAGCCAGGAGCTCTCTTCCACCTTGACCTCGTTGCAGAGTTGTGCGTCGATCACGGGCGGGTGACCCTTCAGCCCCACCTTAAGAGTACATCTCTGCATGTCCACAACCACATCCCTTCCCTTTATGCGAAACTTTACGTCAAAAGGCACCACGATCTGGAAGGAAGAATTAAAGCGCAACACACATTTAGAGAATGCAATTGAGCATACATGCATACAAAATTTGAAGATAAAACATTTTTATAACTCCCTTTAAAACTACCGGTATATTTAAAACCGAATACAGTGATAAAATGGATAAACACATCAACGACTATGAAGCACTCATCCTTAATATGACTCAAAGCCAGTGTATAGCAACTCACGTCTACTTCCGATAATGACTGCGTCCACCTGTAGTTGGGCAAGTCTGCACCATTACCAGCGTTTGGCTTCATCTTTCCTTTGTCCTTCTCATCTTCCTCTTCCTCAGAGTCCGCCTAAAGGAGGACAAAACATTTTCAAGCTCAGGTTTACACAGGTTTGCAGTAGCCCAAGTTGCTCCAAGGACAATGGCCCTTTGACAAAGTCACTTTGGATAAAAGCATCTGCTAAATGAATACATGTAAATGTACAAAATCTCAGCTTATGCCATCCTTACACCAGAAGACTTTGACAAGATTTGGGAAAGATTCTTGAAAGATTGTAGTCTGTTGAGTAAAGCTTGAATGGGGGGCATTAGTTAAAACACTACAATCTTTCAAGAATCTTTCCCAAATCTTGTCAAAGTCTTCTGGTGTAAGGATGGCTTTAAAGAAAAGCAGCAGCGTCTCACCCCTTTATCGGCTTTCTCCTCTGGTTTTCCAGATTTGTCCGTTGGAGGTTTTGGGGCTTCCTTCTCCTTATTGTCACCATTCTTTTTCTGAAGACAAATAACGTCTTATTAAGTAAATCAAATCCGTTACACAAGGTGTCTATAAAGGTCTTGGATAAAAGTGCCTGTTCTGTAAAAGCATGCTAATGATTCAACATGGCAGCCGCCATTTTTGTCGGTTTGATTTCTTCATTGTGTTAGGGCTTTTTACAGTCATTGAGCGATTCTGATTGAAACTATTGCTCAAAATATGTGTGACAGGTTTGACAGTTCACCAAGGGTGCACTGAGGTGGGGGCTGTCCTAGTCCATTTCATGTGGGTTACCTTAGCTCAAAGAATTTTGTGTACGTTCTCAAGCCTGGTCTATTTTGTGCAAGTGGTAGTACAAGGTCTATTTTGTGTGACCTGTCCTACCATCTCTATTTTCTTGCTACTCTGCCTCATCTGCATTCTGTGATGGTGTAACGCGTAGCATGACGGCATAGCAAAGTAATCATAGTTGTGTGTAGGGGTGTCAATTCTCCAAAGCCTCGATTCGATTTAATTTTCGATTTTAAAGTCATGATTCGATTAGATTTTCGATCTTTTTTAAAATATTACTATTAATGCATTCCTTATTTGTTATTTACTTTTTTTGGCCTTTTCCTATTCTGTTTCGGGGGGCTTTTATTTTGAAACCGATTTTTATTTTGAAACCGTTCCAACCGCGAGGATGTAAACAGAACAAACATTAAACAGAGACGTGAACATAGTGAAATGAAACAACACAGAATGATAATTTCATTGTTTCAGCACACTCCGACGAGACCCAGGGTTAATGTTCATGGAATATGTACTTATCAATGTGCATTTTAAGCCTTAAAGTAATTTTGGACTGTAACTAGATCATCTTTTCACTTGCTAAGTTAAGTCGCCTAAGTTAGTGTTAATTGACGTGAATGAACGACAAAATACTTCCACACCGGTGATTTCAGAGTAGGCTTCAATTTCGGTCGGTTGATGTGTATTTTTTAACTGGCAGCAGCCTAAAATTAGAGGAGTGTTAACGCCGCAGTTCAGCAGGTGTGTGTGTTTGCATCTTGGCATACATGCTGAACGTGACATTGGGGGTGTGGTTACATCGTCGATTCTACCTTTGAGTTTGAAGTTCGAGATTGAGATGTAATTTTGATCGATTTCGAAATCGTGACACTTCCAGTTGTCTGGGTTCTCAGGTTTGCTTCCCACACAAAGCATTTACATAGCTTATCACCTTGATAATGACATTACTCTTTAATGAAGGACATGTCCTACTATTGATATAGTATAAGTATATAGTACTTATATAATAAGTATATTGATATAGATATCTCCTTTTTTTAATCTACTCCCCTTAATTTTACGACATATATCCTCTTTTCAATCTACTGTTTTGGTCTACTTTTCTACCTCCTGCACGAGCAAACATGAAGCTGACCTGAGCCTAACTTCAGTTAATGGAACGGCTTCACCCTGTAACGGGTTGTCCTGCTTGGTCTAGTTTGTAACGGGTTGTCCTACCTGGTCTATTCTGTAATGCACTGTCCTACCTGGTCTATTCTGTAATGCACTGTCCTACCTGGTCTATGTTGTAACAGGTTGTCCTACCTGGTCTATGTTGCGATGCGTTGTCCTACCTGCCTGGTCTGTTTTGTAAAGGACTGCCCTACCTGGTCTATGTTGTAACGGGTTGTCCTACCTGGTCTATGTTGTAACGAGTTGTCCTACCTGGTCTATTTCATTCTGCAGCCTCTCGGCCTCCTCGTCCGTCAGCTCTTTGATCCTGGGCTCGTCGGCGGCGACCACCTTCCTCTTCTTAGCCTCCTCCTCGGCAAGTTTTGCCGCCCGCTCCGCCTTCGCCTTCTTCTCCTTCTCCTCCTTGGACTGTTTGTCTTTGTGGGCCTTGAGGGCCAACCGACTGTGATGAGCGAAAGAGTCTTTTACCAACTACAGGAGATAAGTGAGACATGGAGTGAGAGTGAGAACAAGGAGTTATACATGCAAATAGATATGATAATTAAGTGAATTAACTAATAATCATGGTGACAGGCATTTCAAATGTATCTTTCAGTCAGCAGACTTAACCATAAAAATAATGGTAGTCTATAGAATACATAGTGATGTTATTCATTTTGAAAGTGCCAATTTTCTCCTTTTTTGACGCAACCTTTTCTACTGAGGTGGACAACAGATGATGCAAGTGCAACCAGTCTGAGTTATAAAGGTAGCGCAACAGAGAAGGGATTTGGTAGTGATGTGTCAAACTGTTCTGCTCACCTGCTCTGGTGCCCCAGCGTCTCCTCCTGTGAAGAAATCGGTTTTTCGTCGCAAAAAGCTGAAAAATGTGTTCACCAACTGGGGAGAGAGAATTTTGTAAGTTGAATAACATTCGGGGGAAGCACAAAGCATTGATGGGCTGTTTATCTATGTTCCTCTACAAAGTAACCGATGTTGCTCTGTAATTAAACACCCGTCAGCCATCTTCTCCGCCCTTATTCACTGCTGATGTAGCTAAGTAACAGTAACCTAACGATACACAAACGGTGTTTGGACAAGGAATGGCCAAGCTCGTTGCTGGCTAGATGCTACCTGACGTTAACTGACGTAGCACATAGCATTGGTTTACGCTAAAGCTAACTATGTGATCATCTAGAAATCGAATTTCGATGACGTTAACCTTGCAACTAAGTCAATACCACAATGGTATATGACAAATATGGAGACGACTGATCTCCTGTACAGAAAATTTACCTTGTCATCACGTCAAGCTAGCGATAGTTGGCTATCCATAGAGCTAAAGATTCACACTAAAATTACCTACTTCAACTGCCCGGCTAACGTTAGCTTCCGGAGGATGCTTGGCCAAACAACAAGATGTTATAGTTACCTCTTGTACTCCTCCTTCATGCTGTTGCGCCATTACCAACAGCATCCCGTCGTACTTCTCCTCATCATCCCCCATATTCAGCTTCCAACCCAATTTAACAAGAAGTAAAATATGAATCTACTGTTCCTCCGGCTAGCAAGTCACGTTCTTCAGATGCAGCCAAGGAGCAAGACTTCCTGGAAACAGACCAACCCTGAAGTACAAACATCCAATTGGGATCGTAATTTAAAATAGACAGATTCAACGACCAATGGACAGAAGCGGATAGAGAGGGAGCCTGAGCGGATATCTCATGGGTGCGTTGTCGAACTCCGGTGGGAAACCTGTGCCCTACAGGAACAGAATATTCTAGAAAGTTAATCGTTAATCATTAAGGAGAATATCATTAATAAACAATAATGTCAAATTAATCAACAGCCTAAAAATATTATACAAACCATAACGCATAGAAGCGCTTAAAGAACTGTGCATGTTGAACAGGAATGTCTTAGACCCCCCTTAAACAACCCAAAACTAATGTGCAGTGTAGACAGTAGTATACAGTTGGTTTACAGTAATACATTAAATATGTGCAGTGTATAGCAGTAACCAGGCTTGGAATTTCGACATTCTGGGGGCAAGGCCACTTGGCCTTCAGTTGGGCAAATTTGGTGGGGGGCACAAAGGCCACATGTCAGGGCACCAAGGCCAAAGTTAACTATACAGTAGTAGGCTATAAAAATGATCAAAGTTGTATTTAGCCTATTCACTGCAGTAGACCTGCATCACTGTATGAAACATTACAAAAACATGAAACATATTACATAGAACTGTAAATCATCTGATCATCTAATATTTACAGATATCTAGGCTATATATAACATTTATTTTATATTTGGCCTGTTATGAAATCATTTAAGCACAGCTCAGCTTTAAGAAACTCAAATAGCCTAGATGCATGCTTAGCATTTTGTGATCATTAAGGCTACTTTCACAAACTTAGTCAGCTGTCCTCTGATTTACCAATATCTAGGCGATATTTGTAACATTTATTTTGTATTTGGCCCGTTATGAAATGATGTGGAACAATCTAAACACATTGTAAAACGTAAAGCCCAAATTTGGAGACATCCATGTATGTCGAACTTCACTGCAAATTCAAAACTGGATTACTCTGGAACGGCTAACTGTACAGGGGACTGCTTTACACCTTTATGTTCGGTAAGGTCTCCTGTTTATTCTGATATATGGTTTGTCATGTGTTAAAAGAAGGGTTCGTAAAGTATTCCACCGAGATGAATGGGTAGGGAGCTCATGGGACGCAAAACCTTCAGTAGAATGTATGATTAAATTGAATTATATTATTTACTTTTCTCGCGAACCGTTCAACACAGCAATTGTCGGCTAACATCGTTTAAAAGCTGAGAAAAAGCTCTTTCATGTGATACTTGTGATGTCTGTGTGATGAATAGGCTACTTCGCGAATAGTTCAACTGAGAATGGGTGAATTTGGACGCGCTTTCTTTCTTGCGCTGTCACTGTCTCCACTGCGTAAAAGACTAAATTAATTTGCGCTGTGAATGCTAAGATTATTTTGACCGGCCACAGGCTAAATAAAAATCGCTATTAGTAGGACGCAAAGCAGAATATTGAAAGAAGGGGGCACCAAGGCCACCGTAGCCTGTAAACCTCTGATTTTCAAAGGGGCCTCACGGCCAATGCAAGGGGCTACGACGGCCATGGCCGTCGTGGCCGCCATGAAATTCCTACCCTGGCAGTAACCTTATAAAAGCAGAATCAATATGGCTATGTCGTATGAACAATGTATGAACAACATGTAGATATGTGCAGTGTAGTAGAAGTAACATTATAAGAGTAGTAAGAATAATATGCAGTGTATTAAAGAAAACAGAATAAATATGGATATTGTTTATAGACAGATACAGTATGTACAGCTGCAGTACCACTGTAGTGCAGAAACATTATAAGAGTAGTAAGAATAAGTGTATTTGCAGCATGAATAGTATGTTGTTTTGGAATGTTTTATATATGTTTGCAGCAGTATTGACGTTCAGGCTTATGCTCCTGTACAATATAATGCAGTATAGGCCTACTTTGACATCACTGTTGTGTAGGCCTAATGCATTACATATCATGACAGTTAAAATCTGCCTGGCCTTGGAAAAACATATCATTAGTTATGCAGTGCTTGACACAGAAGGTGATTACTAATATAGGTGTCAATGACCGAGCGGTCAGGGCTTTGTCGACCCAGATAGTGTATCAGTGGTTGCAATATGGAACCTGCTCAATACATACATATGACCTCAACACCTCAACTTGGAATGGGCAGAATAGTGTGAAATGGCAGCATATTAACTCAGGAAATGAATAGGCCTACACTTGACTCATTGTATGTTTACTTTAAGGTTAATTGCAGTGTAGCTTGAAAGTGGTTCCTCACTTGTTATCACTCTGGATAAAAACATCAGATCAATGAATAAATATAAATGTAAACTTGAGAAACAAGGTAGTAAAAAACAAACAAATATCCCATAGTATAAAAACCATCCAGTAGGCCCACATGGTGATGAAATTGGTCTGCAATAATTCCTATCTAATTACAAACAGACTCCTAGTATGAAGTGTTAATTGTACAAAAAGAAACATTCACCACGTCTATGGCATATTTCCCATGGACAAAATCCTAATAAGGACCTGACCTCCATAATAACCGCAAGAAACCTCTCCCCCCTTTGTCGTTCACATAATGCCCTGGATAACCTTCTCTCTGTTATGATTAGATATGATCTGGTGCTTGTGCCGGCTTCCTCGGGTGTTGTAATCTAACCCTGCAGATCTGTCTACAGTCTGCCTAATGACCCCAGTCAGTCCTTGGTGGCTTGGTACAGGCTGGGTTAATGACAGGTAAACATGATAAATGTCATTAACCCCGCTTCCCGCGAGTGCACTTCCCTTCCACCCCCTCCCTCTCTCTCTCTCTCTCTCTCTCTCTCTCTCTCTCTCTCTCTCTCTCTTTACTGTCCCAGCTTCAAGCTCCGCTGGGCGGCCTTATCACATCCACGTGGAGGAATACGGGAGCTCACAACGCAGTCCAGGGTCATGTTGTTTTTGCTCCCACCGCGTGTGAGGTTGAGATAGGGAGGGTCAAGGATGCCTCGTCGTCACAGGGTGAGCGGTGTGACTATAAAGGTGAGACACAGCAACGCTAAGCACAGAGGATAGAGTATGAGGCTTGGACCACATACGAGAGTTACAGCGCTAGTAACTAGTAACAGTTACAGTAGGAAATTGTTTACTTTTAATTACACTGTGTGTATTTAAACTTTTTTAAGCTTTTATTTGTATGAAGATGCATCCATTTGAGGTGAACCAGCACCAATGCCAGTGCCCAGACTCAGAGGAGAGACATCCTCCCACCATCCTGTTCAACATCCTGAGCCGGAGACGCTACAGCAACAGCAACAGCAGCAGCAGTGTGGCTACAGCAGCGGATAGACGAGGCCAGTACTTGGTGCCAAAGATCTGTCACTGTGACCAGCGTCGGACAGTGTGCCTGAAAGACCCAGAGGGCGTCTGCCAAGCTGCCTCCGCCGTTCTCATCAAGACCATTCGCTTCATGACTGGCCTGCCCTCCTTCCGCTACCTGCCCCAGTGTGACCAGTTGGCTCTCCTCCACAATTCCTGGGTCCCCCTCTTCGTCCTGGGCCTTGCCCAGGACCACATTGAGTTTGAGGTGACCGATTCACCGGCTACCAGCATCCTCAAGAGGATTCTGCTGAACACCAGCGACGGAGGATTTGAGATGGAGGAGCCAGCCATGCCAACACTGGCCAGAGTACACAAGCTTAAAGCCTGCCTTCACAGACTCAGGAGCTTGGATTTAAGTCCTAAGGAGTATGCCTATATCAAAGGGGCTTTGCTGTTCAATCCAGGTAAGTTTATCAGCCGAGTCATCACTCTATGAACTGAGTCAGAACAAGAACAGATCTAAAGAGGAGTAGAACACTGGTTTTGATTTCTATCAATCGTAAACACTTTTATGGATTTCCATTCAATGTTAACAATCTAGAAGACTACCATCTTCTTGGTGAAGTGCAATTTAAAGAAATGACATTCCATTATAATACTGGTATTATGACATGGACATATAACATGGATCTTTTTCTCCACTTTAGATGTTCCTGGACTACAAACCCCAGCATTCATTGAGGGCCTACAGCAGGAGGCCCACAGGGCACTGCACGAGGTCGTGGTGACCCTTCACCCGCAGGACCAGGGGAGGCTGACGCGGATCCTGCTGAGCACCTCTTCCCTGCTCACCATTCCCCACAGCCTCATTAGCGAACTCTTCTTCAGGCCGCTCCTGGGCCAGGCTGACCTCTTCCAGCTGATGAGAGAAATACTGTCACTTGGCACTGTTACAAGTGACCCTAGCATAGAAAGCCAACGGTCGAAACGCTGTCAGTGACAAGTGGGAATTATTTGAATTCATTAATGTGGCCAGGTGGCAATGTGCAAGAATGATGATGTGTGTATTCGTCAGTGTGTGTGTGACTGAGATATTGTTACTAAAGACTTTTGTACTATATATTTTTATTAAAAAGAAATAAAACAAACAAAAAAATCCACATATACATTTCAATGTCATCTTCTGACTGATCAATGTTGGATGAAAACATGTAGTTCCATCCAATAGTTAGGTTCGGTTTAGTCTCCCCCTTGTGGTCACAACTGGGACTATTTGTGGAGTTGTCAATTAGAAGTGGGGATATAGCCTGGGAATACCCATACAAACTTTTGGCAAATTTAGGATTTGCTCTGGTGCTCCGTCTGGCCAAGAGGCCATTGAAGCCCATTTCTAATGTCCCTAAAACATAGGCACGCAAATACAATCGCTAATCCGGCAAGGACGTGTATTTCTTTGGAATTGAGTAAACTACTGCATTTAAAATCTTTGTTCACAAGATTCCGAGGCTAGGGGATATATTTGAGAAAGAAATCTATTTACAACGATTTTATTTTGTTTAAAGAATATACACACTTCATGGCAACATGTCTATGAAACCGTTTTTTTGTTTTAAAACAGCCACACTTCATACAGCAGTGGTTTGTCATGGCCCTACGGGTGCATACAGACTGATACCAAGGTCTACTCCCAATACCAATATTGATACTTTGTGTCCCATCAGACAAGTTATGATGAGTGGCAGGATGTTTCACCATGACAAGCGCTTTAACTGGAATGTAAACTAAGGTGTGAGAAGAGCAGGACAATGAGTCACCTCAGCTAACGTTAGGCGCACTGGGAAGTACCAGGAAATCCCCCATCTGCTCAGGTAGGCATAATGGTGTCAGAGCAACACTCACCTGTAGTTCCAGTTTACACAAAACACATTTTAGTATTGACTGAACCTCTAATGAGATTTCATAGACATATTTATACTTTACAAGGGAGCTCTCGTGTGAACTATAAATATTTCTATGAAATCTCATTAAAGGTTCATTTGTATTTACAATTTCCTAGTAGGCCTATTGGCTCTGTTGTCTTCCCTTTAACACTGGTCTTCCAAGCACTCAATTATAAGATAGTGGTCAGTGAGGTTGGGCATGCATTGGTCAACTTTTCAATAAGCCCCGTATGTCACCTTAAACTACACAAGCCATTAACCAGCCCCTAGATAGATAGTCCAAGATAAGAAACTTAACATTGCATTTCTTTAAACACTGATACAAAAGTATTCCTGTCGACAAGCCAAATACCATAACTCCCTTCAGAAACATCGTCTCAGTGGAGGTTAGGGACCAGAGGAGGCATTCCAGTGCCAAGCAGGGCAACTACAATGCCCCAAGCACCGCAAAGAATTTGGGCCATGTCAGAATGAGCTTTAAAAACAACAACTGAAAGATGGACTACTCTTAGTGATACCTGAGTGACAAGATGTTCAAGAGTCTGTTAGCGTAACACAAAACAGCTATGATTAATATGAATGATCGTAAATCCACATCACCTTCAACAACATGAAGATGATGCAATCTGCTTTAAGTAAAATAAATGTACATTCTTGTCAGGACAGCACTCCAGAACTTCAGAAGCAGGAAATGTTACATTATACTGTAAATGGTTGTAGTGGCCTCTGGCCCAGCTGCCATTTCATTGTTAACTACTGCATGTCACCCATGACTAAAGCCCATAAAAATAACCATTACACCTCTCCTGGGGCATTGGAGCTTTCATAGGGTTATAACCTGTCTGATTCACATGCTTCACTTCATTTACTTCCTGCTTCACATAAGCTGTTGATTTATGCCTAGTTTTGTCTATGACCGGACACACACACACACACACACACACACACACACACACACACACACACACACACACACACACACACACACACACACACACACACACACACACACACACACACACACACACACACACACACACACACACACACACACACACACACACACACACCTAAATGCTCCACAGAATATCAAAATGGCAAGTGACAGAGAATGTCAGTAATCCTACAGTATTTTTAATGATCAGTTCTAGTAATATTAGTGCATATAACAGAAGAAAAGATACCCATGTGAACATTTTCCTTCAATATTTATTTTCAGAATAAAATTCCAAAGACAGATATTGATGAGGGACTGTGTCTACTTTTTACACCTTCACTACAGACAGAGAATAACAGGGACAGAACCAGGCACCTTCTATATTATACCGAATCCTTACCACAGACAGCAAGGCAACAATACACTTGTTAAAATCATTCAAACTGTGTTTTAACAATAATAATAACAACATTTTTTTCATACATTTCTTCTACTAAATAATAACATGATGTCCTTCAACCCTCCACTTCCACAATTCCACTGGGACACAAACCCTTTGTCATGTTTATGGGTGGATGAGCACACGCTTCCTCAGATTCACAGTATATTTACACTATTTAATCCCTGAATTTGACACATCTACAGAGGACACACTAGAGGATCACATGTTCATAGACACACACACACACACACACACACACACAAACACACACACACACCCAGACATCTATAAAATGACTAAATATACATTTTGATCTGACGAGGGTGAGCCTGCACACTCTAAGTATCTCACTAGTAATGACATGATATTGTTCAATACATATAACCTGGGCCAACCAAAGGCATGACAGGTATGGAGGGATTCAGGTTTCTCTTTCTCTCAAGTTTCTCCCTCAATTTTTCCAATCTCATTTTTATTCTCAATCACCAGACGTCATCTCACTTCCATTCCTCTCTCTCTCTCACACACACACAGAAAAAAAATCATATATTCTTTTACACAGTGGACAATGGATGACGCAATGAACCATAATCATCTCAGAAAGGAAAGACAACAACAACAAAACAACAACAAACCACAAAGGACAAATATAAATTACTATAATTCTTAATATATAAAGAGACAGCTCTTAAAATGTCTTTTTTCCTCTAACTGTCTATGGCTCAAACTATTACTGACCTTAAGTTTTCCTTCACCTAATACCCATGGAGGAGGCAACATTCCAGAGTTTCCCAGTTTTCCAAATCCAGGGAAAAAATCCGGAACATTCTTCCTGGGGTTCATGTGCGAGGATACCTGTGGAGAAGCGGAAGGCCAGACGAGTCCGAGTCCGTCTCCCGGTAGGCTGGCGAAAACGTTGTTGGCGAGCTGGATGAGTTTGCTGTCAAACACACACACATACACAAACTGTTAAAATTGTCTGCCATCTACTCGATAAGGTAGATTAGGCCTGAAAATGTAGACTCCACACTGCAAAAAATGAAATCTAATCAAGTGTTGATAATCTTATATTAAGATCAAAAAATCTATTTGGTATTGTTTTTAGTATGAAAAGACTTACCTAGCGCTCTCTCGAAAGATCATTTTGACTTAATTTAAGAAGACTTTGACTTATTTTAAGGAGTCTTATCAAGACAAATTTGCTCAACGCACTGGCAGACAAATTTGCTTGTTTTCAGGATGAGATTATTTTAAGTCAAATGATTTCATGAGAAAGTGCTAGGTAAGTGTCTTTATACTAAAAACAATACCAACTAGTTTTTTTTATCTTGATATAAGATTAATAACACTTGGTTAGATTTTGTTAGATAAGCAGTTTTTGCAGTGCATTAATGTTTTTACTGTATTACAGTGACCAAGTCCCAAGTCAAAAGGAGTTGCAATAGATATGCCCATTTTATATAGTGAGGCTATGTGAAGAGCTATCCAAATGCATGTAAAGGAGGTTAGAGCAGCTTTAGTTTTCATGTGCCTTCAAGTATAATTTGTGTCCTTTTCCCTTATGTTTTATATCCTTTACTACAACTGAAATTATACATGTGTCTGCTTGAGTCCTGTCAAATAGTACGACAGGCGACTGATCGCTACAAGATTTCTTATGGAGGGGTAAGCAGCACAATATTCATCTGCTACTGATCAGATACCCAATGGACAAGCAGGCATTGTCTTCCTGACAATGACTGACTGTGTCAATGACTCTGTCCTCCGAGTCAAAGGAGAAAACAAATCCGCGACCTCACAGAGAAACCGAAAACTCTGGCATTAGCAAAAATTGAGCCCTCAAATTAAATGAGAAATAGGAAGTGAACAGTTCCCGAAAACCACCGCAGAGGAAACGAATAACCTCAGGTGTGGTTTCTCAATGACCCTGGTATACCAGCTATGACCAGAAGACAGAATCAAAACATTAATCAATATTTGTCAACTATTCTTTGTAATAGACCACCTTCATAATCTCAACATAGACTCACAAAACAATGAGCTCTTTCACATGAGCAGAACAGTCTATGATTTGTGTCCTTAGGCAATGACAGCCATCTCAGAGGGGTGAAAAGATATTTAGATTACAATTGTTACCTCGATCGCTGTTATGGCGCATTTGTCTGGCTAGGACATCTGAAGGTGTCTCCTTAGATATTTGGACGTCAAGGTCATCTATGGACATGGAGAACAATATTAGTCATCTGGAAGAATTCAGACACAGCAATTTCAACTAACTTCAGTAGTTAAATGTATGATGATGGTGAGGGTCTCATGAACTGGGCATGGACAGTAGATATGTTTCTCTACCTCCAACAACTGTTGACACCAGATTGTTAACAAGTCTTCATTAAGGCTGAGCACAAATCAGTTGGCAATTACTTTTCACACAGAAAATATATATCTTGTGCTACCAACTGACCTATATGAGAACAGAAACTGGCGTTACTGGTGTGTGTTGATTTTGTGGTGGTGCCATATTGAATATTATATATATATAAACAGAAAGCAAGCAAGTCTGACATGCCTTTTTCTATGTAAAACATCTGCTGTGGGTGATTGGCACATCACCAATATCTTCCAAAAGGGCTTTCTTACATTTGTGTTTGCCTATTTTGCCTTTGCCAGTGAAGAGTGACAAGAAGAGATTGGGAGAGAGAGGTGGGGTGGATCGGGAAATGACCGTGGGTCACCTGAGGGTGGTACGGACACTGCAGCCACTATATTTGTTCTTAAGAAGATCTTGAGAAAAACTCCATGTTTGATTCATGAACATGTTCAGTATTCAGTATTCTATTCTTGCATTCTATTCTCTCTAGTATTGCACTCTTGGTTACATCTTTGCACTGTTCACTTTCTGCACTACCTCCATGGCACACGTTCTACTATAACATCCCACTTTCACTTATGCATACTGCATCACTGTGTCAGTTCCCTGCCTCGAATCTGAAATCATCTGAAAACAACAAAAATTCAGTGGCTCTTGTAAATAATTACATTAGGGGCTTAATTTAATTTAATTTAGTGTCAATCAATAGTGGGTGAAACAAAAAGATGCATTGTTGGTGATAACTGAACTGTTATCTGTCATGTTTAGTTAGTAAAGTTAACCCTAGTAAATTACATTAATAGTTGTTATTTAAATCCAATATTATTATATATCTGTTGAATTGCTGAAAACGCAACAACCAAGTATATCAGCACTTAAGTGTGCGTAAGAGTGCTCGGTGCATCAGTAAATGCCATATTTTAGGGGGAATGAATTCTTCATAAGAACGGTTGGTGAGTGAGGCCCAATGACAAGACGTGATGAACAACTAGAACCTATTAGATGAATTCATTTGATTCATGTACTATTCCTTTAATTTTTGCAGTGAGTGCCCCACTATTTTGTCTCTTATCAGTTATAACCTTCATACAACTTGTTTGTGCTCTTGCTCTGGTTCTTCCATATGTAGCCCAGTCTGGCCTTAAGCTAGGATTACCTCATCCATGCAAATTCTACACACATAGAATAAACACAACATTGTGGAATTAGCTCCCTATTCAAAGGCCTGAGCCTCCGCAAGTTTACCTGCCTCTTCCATATAATGTTTAAGAATGATTTTCTGCTGATTAATGTGCTCTCACACAAACACAGAGAAGTAAAGAAGCTAGGACTAAGGTTGAGGCTCAAATCAAACTCATGTATAAAATGTGACTGATGAAACAGTGGAAAAAACACTAGCAGTGGATACTCCACTAGTACTAATTGATTGCTAGCATTAAAGGAGAAATCCTTTATGAGTTTATGAAGACACGCCGGACTTCACCCATAGCACATAGATGTTTGTGCTCATAATTGTCTTCAGTGAAGCCCTTCACTGAAGTTCTCTTTTGGCTTAGAGCAAGTGGCCTGATGAGTTAAAACTATTTGGCTCACGCTGTTGTCCATATTAGCTTGTAGAAAAAAAAATAACAGTAGTGAGACATTTATAATTGTGCATCATTTTACACTTACTGTAGTTGCTATCGGTGAGGGAGAAGCTTCCCTTCATGGTTTCGGTGCCGCTGTCGGCGGGCGTCTCCAGGCGACGTACGGGGGGCCTCTTCTTACTCTTGCGTGTGCTCAGGCGGATGATGCCGTGGACGAGTCGACACTCGGCATCCTGCTCCTCCAGGTTGTGCTCGCGCACAATGTCAGAGATGAGGCGGCTGATATCGCTGGTGCGCTTCAGGAAGACCGAGTCGGATGTGCACTTGGCCAGCTCGTCAATCTGGAACTGCGAGTAAAGGTCCAGGAGCTTGCGCGAGATGAGCGAGTCCACGTTGCCGCTGCCGGCGACCCCGTCGTCGCTCCACTCGTCCCCCGGCCCAAACTCGTCCAGGTACACGCTCCCGCTTTTGTGAAGGTCAAAAGGACGCGGTTGCTCCTGTCGAGGGGCTTTATAGAAAACTGGCTCGTCATCCAGGTAAATAGGGTCCACTTTCACACCACGGATATAGACGTCCGTGTAACCAGACTCTGATTCGTCCTTCTTGGCAGAGCTGGGAGTGGAACGGGCCACTTTGACCTCCTCCGATTGGCTCTCAGGCGCCAGACACGGGACACGTTGGAACAGTCCGCAGGTCAGCACGTTGCACACAAATATCCGGCACGCAGCCACGGAAGCGCAGGGGCCGCACTCGCACATCCTCGAGGAAGACGACGACTCGGCTGGCACAGGCAGGAAGTCCTGGATCTCGACCTCCTTGCCGTTGGCGTCTCTGGGGTTGGCCTTGTGGGTAGTGCCCCTCCTGGGCACCGACAGAGGCTCCACAGGGTCGACGCAACGCTCCTGGTAGGGCCTGCCCTGGCTGCCTGTGCTACCCTGGGAGAGGCCGGGGTCCAGGCTGAGGCCGTTGCCACCTGGCCCAGACAAGCTCCACCTCTCATGGTTAGGACCTCCAGTGTGGTGACCAGACATGGCTCATGAGGTCCAGGGCCTGGGGAGAGGTCGCAGTATGAGATCATCATTTAATTCAATTGTTATTTACTGTATACTGATCTCGTCTCAGTGCTTTGCAGAACCTAGAGCGTGAATCCTCCTGACCAAGCACTAAGGCGACCCAGTGCAAGAAAAACTCCCTTTTAACAGGAAGGAGCGGTAAGCAGAACTGTGGGGGAGGGGCCTATCAGCCTTGGGCCAGGTGGGTGAATTCACTACTAGACTCAGGCTGTGCAACTTGCAGTATGAGTTGGCACCTATTTTACTTAGACCGCACTCATGGGAGGTGATGACTGAACCACTGGAACTCTCTAGTCACTTCACCACACCAACAAAGAGCTAAGATATTGTTACCTTTGCCTTGATAGGGTCCGTGTTATGTGTCCGTGTGTGTGTGTGTGTGTGTGTGTGTGTCCGTGTGTGTGTGTGTGTGTGTGTGTGTGTGTGTGTGTGTGTTGTCATCACTTAAAAGCTGTTGGTCCAATTTACTTCAAAAATGTAAAACCAGTTTTACTGCAGGTTTGAGAAATTGGACTACTCGCAGGAGAGGGAGAAACTGACAGAGGAGCTCACTGCTAGGATGCCGGGCTATGTAAATCGGGAGCTGCAGCAGGCGGAGGTTGAGCTGGTGTTGAGAAGGACGAGGCCAAATAAAGCACCAGGGCCAGACCAGATCTGTGGCCGCCTGCTGAAGGCCTGCAGCGACCAGCTTGCTGGTGTCTACTGCCACCTCTTTAACCGCTCACTGCTGAAGGCCTGCAGCGACCAGCTTGCTGGTGTCTACTGCCACCTCTTTAACCGCTAACTGCTGAAGGCCTGCAGCGACCAGCTTGCTGGTGTCTACTGCCACCTCTTTAACCGCTCACTGCTGAAGGCCTGCAGCGACCAGCTTGCTGGTGTCTACTGCCACCTCTTTAACCGCTCACTGCTGAAGGCCTGCAGCGACCAGCTTGCTGGTGTCTACTGCCACCTCTTTAACCGCTCACTGCTGAAGGCCTGCAGCGACCAGCTTGCTGGTGTCTACTGCCACCTCTTTAACCGCTAACTGCTGAAGGCCTGCAGCGACCAGCTTGCTGGTGTCTACTGCCAGCTCTTTAACCGCTCACTGCTGAAGGCCTGCAGTAACCAGCTTGCTGGTGTCTACTGCCACCTCTTTAACCGCTCACTGGCTGAACACTCTATCCCCTCAGTCTGGAAATCTTCCATCATATGCCCTGTGCCTAAAAAGAGTAACCCCACCTGCGACAATGACTACCGACCTGTGGCCTTAACATTCCTGATCATGAAAGGCTTTGAGAGGCTAATGATCACACAACTACAGGCGGAGGTCAGTAAGTACGTTGACCCGCTTCAGTTTGCGTACAAACGTCACTGACGCTGCTGCATGGAGCCTATACCCACCTTGAGAAGCCCAAGTCCTTTGTACGGCTGGTGTTCATAGACTTCTCGAGTGCCTTAAACACTGTGCAACCCCATCTAATGGGACAACATCTTATCCAGATGGAGGTCAATCCCCACCTCATACTCTGGGTGCTCTCATTCCTGACAGACAGACACCAGAGAGTGAGAGTTAACGGCCACCTCAGCTCATCCAGAAGGATCTCTACAGGTGCTCCACAGGGCTCTGTCATCTCACCAGTTCTTTACACTCTCTACACCAACGACTGCAGAAGCACAAACCCAGACATTACATACATCAAGTATTCTGACGACACTGTCATCATGGACTCCACAATCATCCGATCAGCTACAGTCTGAGCTGGCCACTTTTTCAAACTGGTGCAGCCGGGACTGCCTTGATCTCAATATCACTAAAACAAAAGAACTAATAATAGACTTCAGAAAGGCCCCCACTCTGACTGTCAACAACCAGCCGATAGAGAGGGTTGACACATACAGATATCTTGGGACAATAATCGACCACAAACTCAACTTCAACAAATACCGATACCATTTACTCCAAGTGTCAGCAGCGTCTCTTTTTCCTTCGCAAACTCCGCAAAATCCAGGTCCACCAATCCGTTCTGACAACATTCTACAGATGTTTCATTGAATCCATAATCACCTTCAACATCACTTCCTGGTTTTGAGCATTGTCCAACATCCATAGGAACCCACTAAACAGAATCATCAAACTGAGCAGCAAAATAACTGGACAACAGCAGGAATCACTCATCACCAGCATATAACAAAAGGACTAAGCAAAAAGCAAAACAAATCACTTTGGACATCACACACACTCTACACAGTCAGTATTGCCTCCTACCCTCAGGCCACAGATACAGAGCACCTACACTAAGGACAAATAGAGCCCTGTCAAGCTTTGTCCCAGCATCCATTAGACTTTTAAATGGTTGAAACCCCTTCTTGAACTGTCTTCTCTCTCTTTTAACACCTTGAACTCTTTTTAACTATTATTTATTGTCCCTCCACTGTGGAGGTATTAACAACTTATTTATTCATCAGGCTCAGCAACGTTTTTATTATCTGCCATATGTCCAGTGTGGGCTGATGATGTGTGTGTGTGTGTGTGTGTGTATGTGTGTGCGTGCGTGCATGTGTGTGTGTCTGTTTATTGTATGTATTGTTGGGTATGGACACACCCTGATGCTCTTCCACATGTGAAGTTCCTAACGGAAAAATAAAGTTATTTGAATTTAATTTAATTGGATTGAATTGTAATACATTGTAGAGCATCCCTAGGCCCCAGATCCTGCTTTTCCTGCTTTTTTTAAATGTTGTCACTCCAGACAGGGACAAGGGTATACTTCAAAATGTGATCCAAATGTAAGTCACACAGATAAGCAATCCATCAACAATGAGTGTCAGCTTAGCACAAATAAGGTTAATATGTGATCCATCTTAAAGAATGCAAGAATTTAGACTACTGCTTTAGTGATAATTTGCCAGATCCCATCATGCAAAGGCAAAAGAAGTAAGCCTAGGCAAGTGTTGTCCTTTTCAGTCAGTCACGAGTTCAATCCTTAAACAATAGCCTACCTTGACCAGAAGTACCACCTGATCAAGGCAATATGTTTCTCGCAGTTACGTGAATGCCACCATCTAGATCGAGGGTAAGTGTGCTGTAACCAACAGCCTATTTGTTAAAATAATGAACAGGCTTTGTTGTTAAAGTCAAGTAAACATCTGGTTCCAAGTGCAATATAGACCTGACTTTTCAACAATAAGCAGGCAACAAGCAATATAAAGAACCTTAACAGGCATATAGACTAGGCCTGTGCTGTATCTGCATTTTGCTTCGTTTGGCAGAAACTGTCCAACCAAAACACAGGAGAAAAAAACATTAGCCTATGCGTATTCATGTTTACACAACAACCACTAACCCTAACCTTCACCAAAACACTGAAACACAGGGTCATCAAGCGTTGAGGTTATTTTACAATAGTGTAGCACAAGAACATAATATAGAAGGATATGGAACCTTATCTTCAAAAAAGGCAAATTCGTTGCTTGTGCAAGACAGCAATGGTGACGTTTGTCTAGGCCTGTGAATCCGCACCTGTTTACGACCACCTGCCATACGGCAGTGGCAGAATAAGCCTATTCATTTTAATACTTAACATGAATAAATATAACTAAGATTAGGCATACTCTGAATTAGGGAGAGGAAAATGTAGGATCATGTAAAGTCATTAGATTGCACTGAATTTAAATTCCGAAAACATGTTAAGGAACATAACTGATTTACATAGGCTAACGTATTACAATAGCCTAAATGAAAAATACCCCGAACGATATTAACTAATTACTGTGTGTCACTTTCAACGTAGCCTACTACGAATTTAGACCAGGCTACTTACGGCATATGGCATAAAAGGTAGTCCACTCGTTACAGCAAAAAAAAAAAAATATATATATTCCGGAAGTCAAAGCAAACTATTCTTCCCCGGCAGTTGTTTGAACAGGAGTTAAGTCTCCAAAGTCAACTCGGCGCCATTTGATTTATCGGAGGCATACGCTCCTGCACACGGACACGTACAATATGAAACTGAAGGTTTCCTTCAAGATAAAGCGTAAAACTTGGAGGCGGAAGATCACCTGCGGCGACAGGTAGACCTCAAGGTAAACCTCGGTTTTACCTTGCACTGTTGCACAAAACAATGATTACGTCATGCAGGCAACGGAAGTATAGGACATTGGTGAGAGTCACGGTTTAAGGTTCTATCTGTAGCCTACACAATTGTCCCCCCCCCTTAAAAAAAAAGCTAGGCAATAAGCTGAATGATCCAAAATGATCCAACAAACACTTCCACTCCACGAACCTTAGCTATTTAAACAGACCTCCTGAAACCTAAAAACTTCACTGCAATTCGGCAAGACAGTAGGTGGCACTGGAATCACGTGCTAAACAAATTAGGCGATAATCCTCTCCAGGCACATTAAATTGAAATAAAATGACTGGCGTCCATTTTAAAATAAAAACAAAGTACTGAAGACAGACAAACTCAATTACAAACCATAAGTAACTTTATTAGTCAGAAAGGCATTTGAGACACTTCATGAACATTTAGCAAAACCATAGCAGTCATATTCAGCACATCTTCTGCCATAGGTCCCCATCAGACTAATCCTGAAATTCAAAGAACACTTTTAATGAAGGACAATTATGTTCCTAGACTGTCTTGCAATTACTATAGGTTTTGGTTGAAAGGGCACCTTACCCATTTCATTCTCTATATCTCCATATATGAACCGTAGGATGGATTAGATGCCTGAGGTTGGGTGGCAGGCCTCAGCTTACCCTCTTCATTTCTCAGTCTCCGCCTCAGCACAGCACCTCAATGACGCCAATGCCTAGATGACTGGGGATGGTTATTAGGATGGAGTCTTCTCCCTGCTGACAAGCGCCAGTGGAGTAAGCAGGATTCTCAAGCTCGTTGCCTCTGTGGCTTTGAGGGACGGAATTTTGAGAATTGGAACTTGTGGATGTCGCTTGGCTTTGCCAGGTTGCTTGGCCTGCTTGTCCGTAAGTCGAGGAGGAGACTTCAGCCTGGGCCCATTGGGCCTGAGGAGACCCAAAGCTGCCGGAGGGCGTCTTAACAGATGAAGCAGAGGATTGGGGCCTAACCGGCACTTGTTTGGCTACCTCAGGTTTAGCTGAATCGGGTCTGTACTGACCAGAGCTCGTTGAGGGCATTAACTGTTGATTAGCAGGCCTGTAGCTCATACTGCCCTTAGACGGACCTGTAACTGGCTTGTAGCTTACGCCACTTGTTGACCCAACTTCAGCTGCAGAGGAAGGCTTATTAGACCAAGCAGGGGAATTTGGCCTAACCAGCACTGGTTTGACATACTCATCTTTGCCAAGAGCAGGTTTAGCTGTATAGGGCCTGTACTGACCAAAGCTCGTTGAGGGTTTTAACTGTTCATTAGCAGGACTGTAGCTCATACTGCCCTTAGACGGACCTGTAACTGGCTTGTAGCTTACGCCACTTGTTGACCCAACTTCAGCTGCAGAGGAAGGCTTATTAGACCAAGGAGGGGAATTTGGCCTAACCAGCACTGGTTTGACATACTCATCTTTGCCAAGAGCAGGTTTAGCTGTATAGGGCCTGTACTGACCAAAGCTCGTTGAGGGTTTTAACTGTTCATTAGCAGGACTGTAGCTCATACTGCCCTTAGACGGACCTGTAACTGGCTTGTAGCTTACGCCACTTGTTGACCCAACTTCAGCTGCAGAGGAAGGCTTATTAGACCAAGCAGGGGAATTTGGCCTAACCAGCACTGGTTTGACATACTCATCTTTGCCAAGAGCAGGTTTAGCTGTATAGGGACTGTACTGACCAAAGCTCGTTGAGGGTTTTAACTGTTCATTAGCAGGCCTGTAGCTCATACTGCCTTTAGACGGACCTGTAACTGGCTTGTAGCTTACGCCACTTGTTGACCCAACTACAGCTGCAGAGGAAGGCTTAGCAGACCAAGCAGGGGAATTTGGCCTAACCAGCACTGGTTTGACATACTGACCAAAGCTTGTTGAGGGTTTTAACTGTTCATTAGCAGGCCTGTAGCTCATACTGCCTTTAGACGGACCTGTAACTGGCTTGTAGCTTACGGCACTTGTTGACCCAACTACAGCTGCAGAGGAAGGCTTAGCAGACCAAGCAGGGGAATTTGGCCTAACCAGCACTGGTTTGACATACTCATCTTTGCCAAGAGCAGGTTTAGCTGTATAGGGCCTGTACTGACCAAAGCTTGTTGAGGGTTTGAACTGTTCATTAGCAGGCCTGTAGCTCATACTACCCTTAGACGGACCTGCAACTGGGTTGTAGCTTACGCCACTTGTTGACCAAACTACAGCTGCAGAGGAAGGCTTAGCAGACCAAGCAGGGGAATTTGGCCTAACCAGCACTGGTTTGACATACTCATCTTTGCCAAGAGCAGGTTTAGCTGTATAGGGCCTGTACTGACCAAAGCTCGTTGAGGGTTTTAACTGTTCATTAGCAGGCCTGTAGCTCATACTACCCTTAGAAAGACCTGCAACTGGGTTGTAGCTTACGCCACTTGTTGACCAAACTACAGCTGCAGAGGAAGGCTTAGCAGACCAAGCAGGGGAATTTGGCCTAACCAGCACTGGTTTGACATCATCTTTGCCAAGAGCAGGTTTAGCTGTATAGGGCCTGTACTGACCAGAGTTGACCTCGGCCTTTGACAGCTGATTGGTAGGCCTGTAGCCCACACTGCCCTTAGACTGACCTGCAACTGGCCTGTAGTGTGTATTGCCTGTAGACTGACTTGTAACTGGCCTGTAGTTTGTGCTACTTGTCAACCCATCTACAGCAGTGTTCGTCGAAGGACCATCATTTCTGGAAGAATCCACTGGCCGGACCCCCCAGGAGGATGGAGAGCCTTGGTTAGGGACGTTTCCACCATACGAACTCCCCCCGCTTTGCTGGCCTGCTGGGGAAGGAGGGAGACTACCAGCAGGCTTCATATTCACAGCAGAAGACTTCGTAGAACCTCTGCTACACATAAAACGGTTGGGTCTGCCGAGGAGACTGAGTGAAGGGCCTTTGTACGTTCTCTTTGACTGAGAAGGTGGGGCCTCTTCAGGAAGTTGCAGGCTGTGCGTGGAATAGTCTGAAATGTAAAACAATTAGAGCGTGGATGAAAGCTTGCAAGTAGCAGAAACTAGCAACATTACGGAAAAAGGACACTTGAGGAATGTCTAAAGGCCATTTGTTTTGCCAACTTATTTAATTTCAATACAATCATCCCAGCAAGGCTTTAACATCACTGCTGTGGAGGTTTCCATGCCCCTTCAACACTATGGTTTGTTTCACACCAAACCCATTTACTGTTGCATTGACCTCATACTAATACATATATCTGTATTAACAAGTCTGTGATGGTCATTGGGATGTAATATAGTAGTTAAGGTTACCAGGGTTAGTCACCAATGAGCAGCATGGAGTAGCCAGAAGGAAACACAGGCCCAACCTGCAAAACACCAGAGACATCAATACATTGCCCTCTCCCTGCAGTTCTGATTTTGGAATCCTACAACAAGGAGTTGAAATGCACTTGTACATAGTGATGCACATTACTTCCCCCGAAAGCCATTAACTTGTTCTGGACGTAAATAACTTGTAATGCAAATAACTTCCAAGGAAAAGTTAATCTTGAAAAAGGTCTTTTTGGTCACAAAAAATAAATCAGATCTTATTCGGCTCACCCATTTCTCCTAAGGGACCCTTAGGAGAAATAAGTTAGGATAAGAGATTGAGAAGGGAAAAACAGTATTTTGAGAGCTCAGCTGCCAAGTTGCACTCATCTTGTCTAAGCCCAAACCAACTCAAAACACCCTTTCCCTCTCTCCCCAATCACCTTACATCTCCTATGGGTCCCTTAAGAGAAACTGGCTGATGTCTCATTTCAAATTTTGCTTTTCTTATGGGCTGACACAAACATATGCTTAAAACACAAACTTACCACCAACAAGTCCCAGAAACCATGGCCCTCAGTTAGATCAACTCTAATAACCCAAGACCTTATGACTTGTCTCCTCTGCGCAAGGTGCACATTTTAATACTGAGCCTACTCAGCTAATAGTCTACTGGTGCTGCTGTGCAAGGCAATTAGATACAACAGCTGAGTCAAATACTTTGTGGCTTAAGCCATTTGGAGTCACACTTGAGTAACAAATCAGGATAATTACTGTGATTGGTTGGTCGCTCTATTGCAAGAAATTTAGAAAACCTTGCTGTGTGAAATCCTGCCCTATTGTTCTTCCTATGCCAAGCCATTGGCAGGCAGGCATGTCTTTCTCCTTGAAATGCATCTGATTGGTTAATTCATTCAGCACTCTATTGGGAAATTAACTTTCAGTCCCATGTCTCTCAAAGCATTACATTTGTGATAACAAAATGTAACGAGTTTGCTTCCTTAACAGATATCTCTTATCACACATTTCATGTATTACAAACATATTTCTACTTGGGAGGTAATGTTCATATAAAATTATGTTTGTAAAATTAGAAAGTAGTTACAAAGTGAACTGTGTTTTGTTCATGCTCCAACAGTTCTTGGACCTTGTTCCCTCGTTAGCTTGATTAATGACACTTCACACACCCTCACTGAAAGGCCGAGCTGTGTAGTTGGTGTCCAGCAGCTAGTAAGTGTTGAGCCTGTTACCCTGAGACACACACACACACATAAACTGGCAAAGCTACTGTCAGCTAATTGTTTGGTTGGAGGGCACTGAGATGTGCTCATTTGGATAGGAATGCCAATGAGAGAAGTAAAAATATTGCTGACGGTAGGACGGGTAGGGTTATGTATCCTCTGAGCTGCAGGATTATTACTTCATATTAGGACACGCACGCACGCACGCATGTACACACACACACACACACACTCACACCACTTCATACTTGCTTGTCCTTGATACACAGTCATTCTTCTGCAGTGTGTGTGTGAGTGTGTTGCCACTGGTCCTGTCTTCCGACGTCAGTGGACTCGCATGGTGGGAGTATCTATCACACAGGCCCACTTTCTCTGCCCTGTCACTTCATCAGGTCCACATTATATTCCTCACAACCCATGGAGTCCGGTGAGTCATCCAGGATTCTGTCCATAACATGGCACGTGGCTGTGGCATGTACAGAACTACTGGAAGGTCAGTCAGGCTTCTCATGGGTGACTCCCATAATGCACACACAGTCTACATTTTATTTAGTTCAATTCAATTTAGTCAACTTTTTTTATCAACCAACTGAAATGGCAAACTTTCATGTATTTTATTTCCCATTTAAAGCAAACATTAAAAAAACATGTACAGGAAGTAGAACAGTAAATAAGTATAAGACACTCTGGATAAGATTTTTCTGCTAAAGCACAAGAAGCATAATGATGTCATGAATGCAATCTTGTAAGAGGCCATAGTGTGTCAGTTCAGGGCAGGGTGAGAGAGTTCGGAGGGTTAGATGCTGAGATCAGGGAGACAAATGGCCTCAAGAATAAAAAGGCTTTTCTCTTTTGGAGTGCTGACCCATTACTCCGAAGGTGTTTTCTAGAGGAGGGCTGTTCAAATGAGAGTATGAGCGAGTGAAGGGCCTCAAAGGATGGATTTAGAGAGTCTAATTGCAGAGGGCCATTAGTCCTTGGGACGTCCCAGTGTGGCCAATATGTTTATAATGTTTGTCAGAGAAAGAGACTTCAGTCTATTCATGTCCCCCGAAACAGCCTCTCAAAAAGCACTGACTCATTACAAATATGAGTGAAAAACTGGAACGCAAGCTGTCCTCCACCGACATCAGCAAAGTCATGCCTTCCTGACACACGCCGGGTCGACGGAGGAGACGGATTCCGCACCCTATTCAGACAGGACGAGGACAGCAAGAGGAGAGATGCAATACATTTGATCCAAAAACATTTATCAGCAACTACCCGTGCCCAGAAAGAAGCACTCAATCACTGGCACATCAATGTGCCACCACTACATACAGTAAAAGCTCATCAGATGAAACATGTCTGAATCTGCCCAGGGACATGGCAATCAAACACTCACTGTGTGCACTGCCCTTGTGAGCTCATATTAGTTATTGCACAGTTTGTGAATTGGAACAGTCACTCACTAACAATGCCTTGGAGAAGAGCCAGCATGCAGATTTTGATTTGGAGACAGTAGTGGTAATTTTGTTCATATTTACATTAAATCTGATTGTTGTGTGTCATACGATGTCACACAAACACCTAACAGGGAGGCTACATGGGTGATCCAATTGCAATGCGTTAAAACAAATTTAGACGACTGGTCTATTTCTTTCGGACGTACACGCCATTATCACGTCGGGTGCAGCCAGTTCAATCGATCATAGTGGTTGCAGCAGACGCAATGCGAACGTGCCTGGTGTAGCCCCACTGTAACACACCAAACATGCACTTTCCTCTCTTCCCTCCTCTACCACTTTCTCTGACTATATAGTACTTTTACCTTCTGCACTTTCACCCTCTAGTAATAGTACTAATTGATCTAGTATTAATTCTTACATAAGGTCTCCTCGGCATTGTAGCTTGAATGTCTCTTTGGATTGGATTTGGATTTGAATACATGTACATGTCATATACAGGATGTTATGAGAGGCCCTAGAATATCCCCTACTAAATCAGAGCTGAATATTTAAGATATGTATTTCATGTACAGTAAATGAGATTTAAAATGAATAAAGGTTTTCAAGAATATCATGTACATACTTGGAATTTCTTTTACATCTTGCTAATACATAATACAAAATAAATCAATTAGGTCACTCAATTGAATTGCATATAATATGCTGTTGCTTTCACTGTGTGAGGTGGAGTGCTTCAGAGAGGAGCTGGCTGCAATGCGATAGGTGATGTGTGGTGCTTGTCTCAAGGAGACGTCCGCAGGAAATCAGAACTGGGGCGAACAGACTGCGACCCAGACAACGGTGGGCAGATGGCGTTTCCCCTCTGGAAGAATCTGTCCTTTGACCCCCAGAACGCTTCCCTTCTCCCAGCCAATCGGATGCGTCAGGGCTCGGCTTGGTGCTGGGCGCTCCCCCCTGCTAGAGCATCTGGTCGCTCCTCCTGGCCGACAGAGAAAATCATAAAAATGAGTAATAATGAGCTGAGGTCGCCTCCCCGTGCAGGAACAAGAGGTCGGCCTACCTGGGGAGAGAGAAAGACACGCCCCGTCAGGAGCCATCGTTTACTGTTTACTGATGTCGTGCTTGATATTTCTTCCCCCGCCTCACACTCCGCTCTCTCCCCGTGTGCTATGAAGTACTCCAAAGTCAGACCGAGTAGCCGCCAGGAGTGACTAACATTGCCATGTGCCACAACAATAGATAATGAATTAAAAGGTTGATTCACACGTCTCTGGGCCATTAGAGTTCTCCCCTTGCTCATTTACTGGACATCCTTTATGGGAGTTAAATGGGAAATCAATAGCCGAGAGTTTAGCTACACACACACACACAAACACACACAAACACACACACACACACACACACACACACACACACACACACACACACACACACACACACACACACACACACACACACACAGCCCCTTAGGCTACAGCAGTCAGATGTTTGATTTTGGCAACATTTGCAACAGTGTCCATGGGCCGTGGCTTGTCAGATTATAGGTGAAATGATAAAGTGATGGAGGAGGAGACATTGTCCTCAGCACTGCTAGAAAGAGGAAATAGGTCAGAGGGCCTGAAGTGTCCCCGTGCACTGCCCTGGCGGTATACAGACATGAATTACACTACGTTACAGAGGGGGTGCAATTCATTCAAGCCTTGGGAGCTGATCAAATCGATTCATAAGCTGATTGTGTTTCAGGTCCTCAGAGCCAATTCATCCCCAAACAATTAAATCTCACCCTCATCGCCAGCACTAGATCGCCACTTTCAACATCAAAATGCTCCTCCACTGAACTCAATTTAAGACAAAACGGCAAGTGAGCCATATTTTTTCCTGCCGTTTCTTCCCCCACCCCAACACAGAATTGCATAATCAAAAGATTCTGTCGGGGAAGAAAGAGCGGCACAGTGGGTATTCATTATGGTCATATATCAAATATCAGAGTGCATTCTGGATGTGGATGCAAATCTGCCTGTGCAGAGGGACATGCCTGCTTTGATTGTCAAAATGTGTGTTGACTTAAAAGCGCAAAGGCAA
This sequence comes from Alosa pseudoharengus, assembly GCF_046254945.1. Classification (NCBI taxonomy): domain Eukaryota; kingdom Metazoa; phylum Chordata; class Actinopteri; order Clupeiformes; family Clupeidae; genus Alosa; species Alosa pseudoharengus. The sequence continues at coordinate 29,355,010 of NW_027468685.1, forward strand.
GAGAGCGGACAAGAAAACAGGGGGGGGGGGGGTAGTGGGAGGTGGGATGGTTATGGTGGGGTGGGGGTGGGGGGCAATTAATGCAGAGAGAGAGAAAAAAGTCAGTTTGTCCTCTTCTTCTTCTTCTGAGCAACCACAACGACAACAAAACAATCGCTCTTACAAGCCCCACGGTCGAGAAGGAGGCCTCTGAGGCACAGCCAGCTGGGGGAGGACTCGTACCCACAACTGAGAGCCAAACTCTGGGGCGGATATGAGAACAGACCCCCCACCCCACCACCACCACCACCTCCCCACTGGAGACCCGGGGACCGTGCTGATGTTTAAACACTGTGGCAGCCTGGTCCCCACTTCCAGACCCAGTCCCAGTCAGTGCTCACTCGTTTCCCTGTCCTTCCAGAGATCAAAAGGACGAGTTATGGGGTTGTGTTTTTTACCTTTTCTTTTTTTCTTTTCCTTTATTTTACTTTACTTTTTTTTTGCTAGGACATCAGAAGAGGAGGTTGCATTGTTGTGGTCTGTAGAAATTTCAAAATCAGCATTTTTTTCTTGTTTCACTGCAGGGGTTTTCTGTTGTTTTTTTTTCCCTTTCCCAAACACAAAATGCATTTGTTGCTGATTCTGTGCCAGAGTAGCATCACTGTACTAGTGTTTTCTATTGGAGAACGCGACATACTGATGTAGACACATCTGAATGCGGGAAATGTTCCACACAAATCATGCGAGTGATGCAATTTATAGATGAAAACATGCACAGGAGTGTGCTGTTCCAGTACTCTTTTCCTTCGTTTCTCTTTTTTTTTAAATAAACTAGGAACAAGACTGTTTATGTACCTATGTGTTTGCGAGATGATGATGATGTAACTACGGATAATGGCTACTGCAGCTGCACCCAAATCCCCATTCTCCAAAAAGAGCAAACACAATTATCTGTCATTGATCAAACGCTCCCATATCGACCAACAGGGACTGGGACACTGCTTCACCAGTAGCCTGAATAGCTGGCCTTTGTCACAGGGGCAGTTTGGGATACTAGTCATATAAATGGGAAACCCTGAGTAAATATAATAATGCATTACAAATGCCAAATTTGTATAAATGGCAGTGGGGAACAATTAAGGAACAAAGGACTGTGACTGCAAAGCGCCCAGCTGTTGAGATAAGAGCACTATGAGAGTGGACGTACACACGCGCACACAATGTGCTGGGGGAGAAGGAGGCTTTTCAGACTTATTGAAAAGAGCTGCGTGATTGTTCTGGTACTGTAAACATGGCCATTGTGACAACATTCAGACACTCACACACATAAACACAGTCCCACACACAAACATACACACAAACACACACACACACACACTCATACACACACAAGTCACACACACACACTGCACTTAAGGTCAACTCCTTTTTTTTACTCATGCTGCAAGAAGCAAACACTCACTGTCTCTCTCTCTCTCTCACACACATCCCTCTATCTGTCTGTTTCTTTTTTATGCTCTCTCCCTCTCTCCTCTCTCTCTCTCTATTTCTCTCTCTCGCTACTCCTCTCTCTCTCTCTTTCTCTCTCTTCCCCTCTCTCTCTTTCTTTCTTTCTCTCTCTGCCAGCCAGATGAACAGGCTGTACCTGCTGAGTCACAGCCCAAGTCAAAGCCATCAGGAAGAACAGGGGAAAGAGAGGGAGAGATGAAGACATGGGTGTGTATGGAGGAACAGGGGGAAGAGAGAAAGAGAGATGAAGACATGAGTGTGGGTTCGTTAGAGAGTTAGACAAAGGGTCAAAGAGAGCAAGAGAAACAGAGAGAACTGGGGGAGAATAGACAGCCGAGGGCTTGCATATCGAAGAGAGAGAGAGAGAGAGGAGGAGCAAGAAAGAGAGAGAGAAATGACGACAGAGAGTGATGGAGAAAGTGATAGAGGAGAGACAGAGTGAGAGAGAGAGAGACAAAAATATTGAAAAAAGAAGAGGGGAGAGATACAGAGAAAAAGAGAGTGACAGAGACTGAGGCAGATGTAGAGAGAGAGAGAGAGAGAGAGAGAGAGAGAGAGAGTGTGTGTGTGTGTGTGTGTGTGTGTGTGTGTGTGTGTCAAGTCTTGTTCCCTATGAAGGCCTGGCCGTGGCCCTGATGCCACTTTGTCGTCACACTCGTGAGTGTTGTGGGTCTCTCCTCTTGCTCAATCTCTAACAGATGTGGGATTCACTTTTGAAGTCATATTGCCTATCAAGGCCATTAAACATGCTTAATGTTGCCAAGATGCCCCACCAACACACACACACACACACACACACACACACACACACACACACACATTACTACTCTGCATACTCACAACACATAAACGGCTAATTGCCACAAAAAAAGCATTCCAGAAAAGAGGGGAAAAAATGTCACGCAGAAAACAAAGACTTCAATATTGAAACCAGAGGAAGAAAATATGAGGGAAAGAGTGTCATGGGGATTGGCTGAGCAGTCATAAAATCTTATGCAAAAAAAGAAATCAGAAGAAAAAAAGAAAAATGTCTCACCAACACACAAACCGTCTTCTACAGCCAGTCGGCCTCTTGCAGCACCACAGGCAGGAGGGGAGCGGGCAGAAAAAGAACATGAACAAAAAGTTAAGAGAACAAATTCATCATCAGCACAGTTTCTGCTCGCGCAGTAAAGTCCAGCCCAGAGACAAAGGCCAGCAGGACCATCCCCGACCCCTCCCAACCTACATGTAGGGTTATTTAGGTCTAAAACCACTGCGACAAATTTGCGCTTCGCTTTTAACAAGCGACTGCAGTCTGGTGCAAAGGGAGCCATTGAGTGTGACAGCAGCCATTTGTAAGACCCTGACTCATCATTGTCCCTGCTGTGACAACCTTGCCCCCCCCTGCAGATAGAAGCCCTCTGCATTTATTATTTCGCCTGGCGTGACTTTTTTTCTGCCAAAACGCCGCCTGCCCATCCACCAAGAATCCACCCACACTGACTCGACACAAGAGCATGTTCCACCATGTCCCGGGGAATGAAGTCTCATTAAAGGAGAAGTATTTGATTATAATCAGAGACTTTGTAATGAGTAGACAAAGCACTCAAATAATCTTCCATAATGTATGGTTAGTTCGGAATGCCAATATGGCAGTTGTCTACACATATCCTGCCCCTTCCTGTAATGTAAGTAACCAACAGCATTGTTGGAAACGGCATGATTGATGTCATCTTCTGAAATAGCTTCCCAAAATAACTGCTCGAAACCGTTACCAAGATGGCCGCTGAGTGACTAGGCTTGCCTATAGGAACTTTGTTATAATCAATTGCACATTTTGTTAGGTCAAATAAAATATGTTTTGTTGGCTTTGACCACAGTCCAGTCCTGATGTGAGGACTACGAAGTGAGGTAACTGGCTAACCCGGGTAACTTTAGGAGTAGCCACTGATATCTAAAAGAACACTGTACTGAGTAAGCCAGACGCCTTGCACCCCTCTGGTTCCGTAACCCAGAAATAAATGTGCTTAGTCATACACTATCCCAGCCAATCACACTGATTTATGTTTCGGGACACTTAAGCATGGCTATCATTTCTTGTTATTGAACGGAGATCTTCAGCTTGCATGAGTATGAAGTATAAAGACAGCACTCCAGCCATCACTGTATTGACACTGCTTTGTTGAGACTTCCTTGGAAGAGGACTGCGAGTGGATCTGACTTTACTTGGCTATATAATGGCTCACTGTTGATGTGGGTATGGAGCGGGGGGGGGTGTCTTTGGGTCTGGGGACAAAGCCCATCTCACAGGACCTAGCATAGGCTATTAGAGTCCCTCTTTGTGTTTGGCAGAGGGCTCATTTGTTTTCTCCTTCCCATGTAAATGTCTGACTTTAATGGTGTAGAACACAACAGAAAAGACGGACCACTGCTCCACAGAACAGACACACAAACAAAAAAATGTAAACACAACATGAAACCATAACCAACGTCCTCCTCCCTCCTCTCCCGGGACAGTTATGTCAAAACAGCGGTCTACCCTTGTAGAGGTCTACCACCAAGACAAAAAAAGGAGTTTGTGACAAAAAAGCAGCAGTTTAGACAGATGTAGTTTTAAAACATTTTTTTTTATTATTGTCAGCAAGCAGAGAAAATTGCCTACAGCAATGACCGGATCAAGCAAATTACAAGACAATGGCCTGATGCTGCTAATTGTGACCATGCATGAGTTTTTCTGTGTGACGCCACGGCCGCCTCAGATCCTGCATCTTGTGGCGAGGCATGACTGATCTCCTCTGAGGCGACACTCTTTCTTGCCATCCATGGAATTCCAATCTATCTACCTCCTTTCTTAGTGCTAACTGAACTTGCATAGGCAATGTGGACTCCAAAGCACTTCTCTCCTCTCTAGAAATGGTGTCGCACGTTGACAGTGATTTACAGTACAGGATTAATGTTAAAGGGTGTACAAATACACAAAGATAACTTCAAAGCTTACCATGCCTTAGTAAGTAATGTTCTTTAGATTGTGACGATTTGTGTTGGAAAACAAAGTAAAGGAACATGCTTATCGAATAGATACTAACTGGAAGACTATACAGACTTTTCAGGAAACATCTCTGCTTTAAAATGCCCTGCCACAAAGTTTTATCCATCTCGGATAAGTGGACGCAGTTGCCATGACACCTCATAGATCATGAAACACTCCAGAGCCCACAGTGAAAAAAAAAAAAGATTGAAAAAAGCAGCGAATAAGAGCAGAATAATTAGACAGTACGTAATAAAGGACCACTTCCAAACATCACGTTATGTATATATTTGCTTTACATACTTCATAAAACAAAATGATGTGGCACATGTACGTTTCAATGTACACTGTCAAAGTCCAAATATTGGCTTACAGCACTGCGCAGGGGCGCCGTGAGTTGAAGTGAAAGAGTTGAGCTGGAGAGCGCTTCCCCCCACAGTGAAGGAAGGAAACCCTTAAGTGAGACGGGATCATCTGTATCTTATCAATGCAAAGTCCCCTACCCTCCTCCCCCCACACCCCTAAACAGAAAAAGCTGCTGCACTTATGACAGACCAGGGCAGGCTTCCCTTCAAAGAGCTTTCTCTCTCTCTTTCTTTCTCTCTCTCTCCTCTCCCCCTCTCTCTGCAAAAGCGTCTGTTGTCTTTTGAGGAGAAAGGGATCAGTTTCAGCAGCCTGGGCTGGGGGGACTGGCTCTCATCATCCTGACAATAAAACTGGAGAGAATAAAAACAAAGCAAGAAGTGAAGGAGGGAAATAGAGAGAGAGGGAGAGGACTTGTGATTTCCATCACTGGTTATGCACTAAAAAATGCTATCCTTCAAATTCTCTGGTAAAGAAAAAAGTCTTTGGGGGGGGGGGGGGGTGCAAAGGCCCTCGGACATCTTAGGAGACGTTATCCTGGTGTTGGAATGCTATGAATAAGCTGCTCGGATTCTTTCCAGGTTCCCTGGGGTAGGGGCGACACAAGTCCAAGGGGATTGTCCTGGTGCTTATAGCCAACAGATGTGCTTTGAAGAAGAGAAAAGAAAGAAAGAAAAAAACAGAGAGTGGGTTTTCATAGGCAACGTCCTGGCGACACCCACATCTTAGGATCACCACGCCCCTTTCTCCATTATCTTGATGTCGTGATACGGTGCGCATCAGTGAAGAGGCAACCTATGGTCTTCGTCCTTCAACTTGGTTTTTTTTCCCTCCTTCCCGACCAATCACAGGTACAAGGCACTTATCAGCTGTATCACCGAGCATGAGCACAACGATCCGGCCCACTTGACGATGAAAACAAATGGGCTACTCTAGCCAGACACAACGTGCCGGATTTCTTTGAACCAAACTGCTGTTGTGTGTTTATGTGCCGTGCGGGTGGGTGAGTGGGTGCACGTCTGCATGTAGGGGCACCAGGGCATGACAAGTATTGGCACCAGGGCATGACATGATTAAGTAACACTGACGAGAGATCAGGCAGTGCATGCTTCCGTGGAAATGTTCTATTGATCATCGTAATAATATAGATCTATATATACACAACATATGGCACATACTTTCCACTGATCTCCAACTAGGTAAAAATGCAATAGAAAAACAAACAAACAAACAAACAAACAAACAAACATCAACACCGGCCACATGTCCACATACGCTCAGTGGGAGATTGTTTGTGCGTTTGAGCGTCACACGTCCGCGCTCGAGGAGACGTGTGAGAGTCGCGGGTCGGAGTCGATCTCGTAGCGGTAGTGGTAGCCCTCCCACACCTCCCGGCAGGCGTCGCGCATGTCGTAGATGCGCTTCTTAATGCCCTTGCGGTTCAGGTAGAGCACGAAGAGGAACATGAGGCCGACGAAGCCCAGCACGATGCCCAGGAAGACGTAGGACGTCTGCAGCGCCAGGTCGGGGCCCTCGCCCGCCCGGTGGCACCCCAGGGGCACGTCGGGCACGCCGAGGATGGAGGTGTTGCGCATGGCGGCGGGGAAGGCGCACACCAGGCGATCGGCGTCCGCCACGCGCGCCTGCGACTCGTTCAGCCAGGCGGCGAACGGCTCGATGCCGCACGTGCACGTGTACGGGTTGAGTCCCAGGTGGAGTCGCGCCCAAGGGAGCCGGTCAAACTCGCGCAGGGCCTCCTCGCGGAAGGTGCGGAAGGCGTTGAGGGTGAGGTCCAGCTCCTCGAGACGCTCCAGCGAGGCGAAGGTGCCATTGTGGAGGGCCACCAAGGAGTTGTTGGCCAACTGCAGCCGACGTAGGCTGCCCAGGTGAGAGAAAATGTAGTCAGGCAGGTAGATGAGGCCGTTGCCGCTCAGGTCCAGGCCTTGGAGACTGGACAGCGCGCTCAAGCGGAGAGAGGCGGCCAGGTCCTTGACGGCCGTGTGATTGTAGAGCGAGCGACTGAGGTTGAGGTCTCGCAGTGTGCGGCTTGGAGCAGAGAACGCCTCCGGGTGAATGATGGCCAGCTGGTTGCCACTCAGGTCCAGGGAGCGGAGGCTGCGCAGACCAGCGAATGTGTTCGATTCAATCTGAGAAATCCTGATGGCAAGAGACACAAGACCATTTCAGAGGATTGCTTCAATGCTTACATCAGAAAACATCAGAATTCACACAAGACTCATCACTGACTGGACAAAAATGATTTGAAAATGATAATCAGCCTAAATTTGCATCGGAGGAACTACCAAACTATGCTGCAAAATTAGGCTAGTTATAATTTTGTCATACTTGTCAGTTTAGTACCGGTAATCCTATTGCAGTTAATGTAAGACCATAAACATCAATAACTGCCTTATTATACAAATAACTAAACAAAATAGTTTCAAAGGTCAAAGTCATCATTCAAACCTTCAAATGGTGAATGTAGTTTTATTGCTTAAGTTTACCTGTTGTTGCTCAGTGACAAAGTTGTCACATTGACCAGTCCTTTAAAGGATTCGGGTCCGATACGGTTGATCTGGTTCCCGGTGATAAACAAATTCCTGGTGTAGCCTGGGATGCCACTCGGAATATGCTGGAGGTCTTTCGAAACGCACTTCACCGTTAGGGCAGCCTCGGAACACTCACAGCCGGCTGGGCAGGCTGCCCCGGCATGGTATACACAGAGTAACGCGCAGATGACCATCCATGGAAGCATTTTTGAAAAACTGCCCTAGAGGCGCAGTGAATCCGCTTCTGCACAAATCTTGCAAATCAACTAACACCACGAAGGCTCGGTATGATGAAAAGTCTACTAACCCGACGTGAAGATGGGAAATAAGTCACTCATTCTGCGTGCATTTGGCAAAAAAGGCACCCGCTTCATTCGCGCCACGGACACATCACGCATGGAGAGAAACCACACGGAGCAAAGCACATTCGCTGCACTTCTTGCGCTGCCGCCACTTTCTTTGCCTCTCTAACTATTTCTCTAGCCTCCAAGGAAGACGAAACGTGCAAACCCACAGAACACGACCGGGTTGTCGAACATACTCCCTTCTGATGAGTTTCGGCGCAACAGCGCGTAGTGTATATGTTTATTTCCTTAGCATGTGTAAAACTCCACGTGCAACCGGGAGGTAGGCTACGATTTCCATGAGAAAAGCGAACTGGCCGCGCGACGTGTTTGATCCTCGCCGGTCTGTGCGGGGCGTCGCTCGCCTCAAACAATGAAATTAAAGCACCGTCGCTGGGCACAATCGATGGGGAGGGGCTTCGGGACTCAACTCCCTTTCAAATCTTCCCCGGGTCGCTGCTACAAAGGGAGAAGGAGAGGGGCTGGATGATTACGGGGAGCCTGTGCAGACTATAGTGCCATAATATATTGCTTTGAGTTGAGATACTTAAAAAAAAAAACATCTGGCAACACTATTAGTCTTCAAAACAAAATCTTGTTTCAGCATTATTTTTTAAATCCCAAAATATGAATGGACATTAGGCCTAATGGTCTTCATATGCCCGTTCCATACTTAAAAAAATAATGTAGACCAAATGAATTTCGCGCTTGTTTTTACCCAAAGCTATCCGACTGAATTTTAATTCATATGAAAAAAAAATGCTAGAGCTGATCAGAACTATCCTGGCGTTCAAATCGGATTCCTGAAAATAGGGTGTGTTGGGGGGGTCGCAGTTCTAAAGAAGCCCTGGGAAGACATGAGCGGAAACAATGGTGTCAGGTAACCTTCTAAAGTGATGCCACTAAAACAATGAGCCGCTTATTGTTTTCAGTGAGACGGTAGACATATCGCTACTCGGCGCCTCCTTCCCTCCCCCAGCCCTTTTCAAAGCGCACTGTGGCCCCGCGGCTTTCAGCGACTACAAAAGGACGCGAATTTAAGTGACCGACCTTTTGACAGCCTGGTGTCAAAACTGAGACCGTCACGACATGATGTATTGGATTCGTCACAGTGCTCTACTTCAAAATAGTTTTCTCATAAAACAATGCGACTTGACCGATTCAATGCGTAGGCAAGGCTAATTTCATGAACTGTTATCAGATTTGACACATTGTAACATTGTAGTCCTTGGCAATCCTGATACTCAACTTCAAAGCAGAAATGGTTCGTCTGGGTGAAGGATAAGGGAAATTCCTATTAATTTGTACATGTAAAATTCTATAGAACATGTGCTCATCAATAGCCTACAACATATATCATTGGTATTCCTATCAAAAACCCTAGGTAGTGATCAGAAATGCTGTGATGTGTATTAACATGTGATGTGTATTAAAGGAGAGAAAGGAATTTTGTAATAAATATGATTTTATTAAGATAGTTCCATGTCATTTACAGACATTACAAGATCACACCATTTCTTAGATTCCTTTATTTGCAGAGCACTTTGGCTGGACAGTACAGCACTGTAGTAGTTAATCTGGAAGAACCAAGAGAGAGCTGGAATACTGGAATTCCAGGACACTATGATTTCCCGCCTTGTGTGTGGAAAACTTACTGAGAAGCTTTTGTCACCTGTTTGAACTGGCAGAAATGAACCGGTCTCCGCATCCCCAAACCCTGACTCTGATAGCTTATGACGTTCATTTCACCCCAAATCAGCAGCAGAGGTTGAGTCCTTTGGACAAGTAGGAGGGTGACAAGTAGGGGGTAGGCTAGACGGTGCACAGCCGACCCGTGTGGAGATGAAAAAAAAAAAAAAATCAAAGATGACTGCTCTATCATTGCCAACCTCTGGTGACATAACAACAGTCTCCGCCACCAACATGTTGTGACAGTGAAAGTCCTCAGACACAGGAGGCCTCGCTCCTGCCACTCCTGTTTCCACACACGTCACATCTTCCAGTCATTACTGCTCTGATTGCCTGACAGAAGTAATTAATGCAACTGATTAGCTGAACTCGGCTGATAGCAAATCGTATACATTTTAACCACGCAGACTTTAAATCAGGAGTGTTTTTGAGTAGGGAGAGACAGAAGAGAGACACACACGTGACAGAGGAGGACCCTGGAGAAGTGAGAGAAAACCTCTGCTCCTCGGACACAGCAGCAGAAAGTGAGGACGATACCGGACTCAAGAACAGCATATTGATCTATCTGCCGCTAATTCACCAAACTGAAAACCTCACAGAACCTTCCAGAAAACGTCAGTCAAAAACTGAGTAATGAGATTATCGTTGTACAGGCAGAGGTGGCTGGGGACATTACCACCGCTGAGAGCAACACTGTTAATTGCAAAAGAAAGAGGGGAGGGCGAGAGCTTCAGCTTGGGGATACGAAAATGGAAGCACCAAACTGTTTCTTGGGAAGCGAGGCGCTTCAGGTAGCTCACCGACTGCACAGTCCTGTTGCTGCGGTTTCTAGTATATCTCTGTCGGCACAAGAGAGAAGATGAATCCTGCGCTTCGTAGTTTAATATATTGCTCCGCGACAACCATTTGTTACAGGCAACTGGGTCAACGACACTTCCACAAAGCAGGCTCACTTGAAGAGAGTATTACAATCTGTTAACTGGTGTACACAATCTACACGGATAATATAGTAATATGTCAGCAAAAATACATCCTTAAAAATAGCCTCTAGATAAGAATTTTATGTATAAACGTAGCTTATTATGTTGCGGTCCGTACAAATGCAGTTATGCAGTATTCAGTAATGATATGCTGCTGTGGAGTAAACAAAAGGTCTGTCAAGAGACGTCTCTGCCACATTCATGGAGAGATGAGTGTTGGGGCTGCCGATGGCTGCCTGGCTAGCACTAAACACCTGCACACACACACACACACACTAGTAGCCTACACACACACACACACACACACACACACAAACGCAGGCATGCTTTCATGATTACAATTGGCACATGCTGGCATGCAGGCAAACACATGCACACAACCGGAAAGAATGATGCACACACCCATGTGCATGATGGCGCACACACACACACACACACACACACACACACTTTCACATATACACAGACATTCACAAATGAGTCTGTTGTACAGAAGCCTGTTGTGATGTAAGAGTCAATGCTACATATGAATGACTCTGTAGTCTCACCAGAACAGAAAAGGTCACTAGGTCTGGATCTTACTAAATAGCAAGTTCAATATTTACAAAAAGCATCTACCACCAGAGTCACAGGGTCAAGTCAAGTCCAACAGAGTTATCATGACAGGCCTATCAGAGCATCATGAAAAGACTAGAAATGAAAAAATAGCTCACTAAATTAAATGAAAAAAACAAATTAAATCGGGAAAAAAACTAACATTTCTAGTTATTTAAACTGTGCTGGACAAGGTGTAGAAACAAACACCTGCTCACACCCACACCCCTCCCTAGTGCAGCAGCAGCGGCCGCATCTGAATGCCTCACGTTACCAGGGAGGAAGAACAAGAAGTGGCTGGGAAGAAAAGCCCCCAAAAGGCCCCACGTGAGAGCGTTTTGGCCGTGGGCATTTCCTCCCCGTGGCGTCCCCCTAATCTGGTCGCGGGGTGCTGGGAGCCAGCGGGGGCTGCGCTCCTCTCCGCTCCTCTCACACTCAAGGAGGGGGGACGCAGACGCAGGAACCTCCGACTACCTGCTGCTCCAGCCAGAAAGAGGGAGAGCGGGGGAGGAGGTAGAGGGGATGGTGGGAAGGGTAAAGGAGGGGTTGTGGAAGTGGGGTGTGGAGGTGGGGTGGGGTAGGGTGTGGGGGGCATTGCTTTTTTTGTTTGATTCCAAACAAAGGGGGGATTTGATTCTGCCACTGAAGCCATGGCAACGGGTTTGGTGTCCTGGCAATCGTGCAGGATTACAGCGAGTTCAACTGGTGTTTGGAACTAAATGGAAAGTTAATATGTACAGTCCATCGAGGCTAAAAAAAAAAGAAGGGTAAACAAATGAAGATTGACATCATTGTCAGTGTCCTACACAGAATGCCGCGAGAGAGCAAAACCAAAAACCAAAAAATAAAACCTGCTGTAGAGACAGCCATTGAGTTTGGAGTTCATTGGGGCACAGACTGTTATTCCTAATCCTGGAACCATGTGGATACATTGAACATCGAGGGAAAAGCAGACTTTGTTTTTTCTATCCCTGGCCTAGGCACTGACTGCATTCATTAGTTTCATGGATCAGGGGATGAAAGAGGTAAGAAATGAGGAGGAGTAAAAGAGGGGGGAAAAAACACAGCTGATGAAGAAAGGGGTCAATGCGTCTTTTATAAAGTCGGGATATAGTTATAGAGTTGAGGAGAATGAGAATTCAATCACCGCAAAAAAAAGCCCTGGACCATGTCATCCTCTGCTTACTCCCCATAGACAGACATCAATGTCGCTTTCTTTTGGGAAGGGGGCGATTGGGGCAACGCCTGCTGATGGATTAAAGCCATCTATTCCCACTTGGACTCATGTTGATTCCTACTCTCACATTCAGAAACGCTGGAAGACAACAATCAGACTTGACACACTCAAAGCACATCATGCACACTTCCATCAAAAGCCACGGCTTCAGCTCCTAATAGTTACCGGTTACTATCGTACCAAACAGAATTTCACACAGTCAGAGCACAGAGGTTTCTTTAGAAAATCCAGAAACTAGTCTGTGTTTCATATAAAAGCAAACGAGGCGAAGTAAGCTAGAAAGCATTTGAAAATATTTAACAGCGTGGGGGTATGCTAGCTGACCAAACCAAGCAAAAACGCGACAATCTCACAAGGCAAACATGAGAAACTGAACATTAAACATTATTGAACATTATTAAAAACAGACAACCACTTTGTAAAAGGCCTAGGCCCTCCTCCTGTACCAGAGCAACAGAAGGGATAGAAACCTCCAAAGAAGGTAGCTACTAACCGGAGCCTCTGAAATTCAAGCAAGTCACTGAGTTGAATTCTCGAACGCGCTTAGCTGTACTGACTGCCTTCAGTGGCGTCGGCCATGTCTCTGTACTCTGTGGTGAAGTTACAGTATATGCGAGGCTAATAGTAACGTTAGCCTCGTGTCATTACAATCAAGTGTAGGGGGTGAGAAAACTGTTATGTAATTTTTTTTTTTTTTTTCTCTTTTACTTCAAATAGCGAGCCATGGGTATGAGGCCTTAAAAACCCACCCACACCCTTTCCTTTCCACTGTTCCCCATGAAGGAGGGCCGAGACTCCCCTCTCGGTTCGCCCCGTCGCCTCCATGAGCCCGTCCTCTCCTCGGCTCACGTCTCTGTGTGCTTCAGGTCCATCAGCGCAGGTTGAGAGTGAGCGCCACGGCCAGGATCGCGCTGAAGAGGATGAGGAAGGGCAGCCAAGTCTTCAAAAACCCAGCACAGCTGCAGACACAAAGACAGACAAACACATGAGAGAGAGAGAGAGAGAGAGAGTGAGAGAGAAAGTGAGAGAGAAAAGAGAAGAGAAAGAGGCAGAGAAAAGGACAGAGGAAAAAAGAGAAAGAGAAATAGATAGAGAAATGTGTTAAAAAGGGCAGACATAGAGGAGAGACAGAGAGAAAGACGTGAAGACAGAAAGAGTGAAAGCAAGAACACAAGGAAGTATGTATCAGGAGTCGGAGAGTGAAAACAAGTCAGACAGAGAGCAGAGAGAGAGAAAGCAAGAGAAGAACTGATAGGTCACAGAGAGAGAGAAGCAGGAGAGAGAGAGAGAAAGAGAGAGAGAGGAACAGACCACGAATGAGAGAGATAAATGGCAGAAAAGGTGGGAATTTTCCACAAATGCAAATGATCATCAGAAAATCCCCACACAAGTCCAATAGGCACACAGCATTTATAATTCAAGAGATGAATATTAATGTAATTTTAGCCAGATTTGTGGGCCTAAATCGTGACTGCACATTCTGGTGTGTGTATGTGTGTGTGTGTGTGTGTGTGTATGTATGTGTGTGCGCGTGTGTGTGTGTGTATGTGGTGTGTGCGTGCGTGACTGTGTACGAGAGAGAGAGAGAGCAAGGGACGTCACAGATCTCTCTGCATCAGAAGTGTAACCATAACAACCAAGCCCCAGAGGTTATGGGATGGAGCAGCAACATCATCAATGAACATCTGTTTCCCTTCAGCTCGACTGGCTGATAACACAACGCTGACCGCGGGTTATGAATGCCTTTCCATGCCATGCACTGACCCCACCATTTATTTTATACACACACAAATGCACACACACACGTAACCAGTATGGTGGAGATAACCACGGTCCAGCACCACACTTGAACTTCCAACCTCGGACAAGGGAGGCCGGCGCGTGCGGCACTATCCTCTTTGGCTACTGTTACACTCCCTCCCTTACAACATCAATCGCATCTGAGTCACAATACCAGTCGAACAACAGTTTCCCACCTCAGGATATGGGAGGTGAGATGGGTGTCCTCCTAGCAGGGAGGCTAAACATTCAATTCAATTCAATTCAATGAGCTTTATTGGCATGACAGTAAGTGTTACAATGTTGCCAAAGCAGTAGTTACATCAAAACAATTGTAAATAATAATAATAATAATAACAATTGACATGGACTATGGAGAATAATAAAAATAATAGAACATTAGAGCACACACACACACACACACACACACACACATACACCGCACACTCCATCCCCTCCCCCAAACATACACACACTAGCACACAATGGAGAAAAAAAAAAAAAAAAAAAGGAAAGATAAATATATATATTTGCTTGCCTAGTGGCTGTCTCGTGCTTTATGGCATTCTGTGACATATCGTGCCGCTAGTGGTAATAAGGTTGGGTACTCTCCTAATAAGTATTTGATTTGAGTGTCATTCTGTAGATTTCTAAAATTTGGGATTATTTTTTCAAATTTTGTGAAATATATTGATCTGATGTTTTAAATTTTTTACAATGTAAAAGGAAATGTTTCTCATTTTCGATTTCTTGTGTGCAGCATGTGCATACCCTCTCCTCCTTTGGTTGCCATGTTTGTTTGTGGCGGCCTCTCTCTATGGCCAATGTGTGGTCACTGAGTCTGTACCTAGTGACTGATTTTCGGAACATTTATGGCTATTTTCCCCTGCTTGGATTAAGCCTAGTCCTAGACTAAAAGCAAAATTCAATGAAAATCTTCATTGTAAAAAGCTTTTAGCGTGCATTAGTGTGCAATGCATTCATTCAGGACAGCAGACCATTTAATAATTTCTCTTGCTCTCCCTCTCTCTCTCTCCCTCTCTCAGAACAGTCTCTCTCTCCCTTTCTCTCACTCCCTTTCACTCACTCCCAGAGTAGTCTCTCTCTCTTTCTCTCTCTCCCTCTCTCTCTCTCAGAACAGTCTCTCTCTCCCTTTCTCTCACTCCCTTTCACTCTCTCCCAGAGCAGTCTCTCTCTCTCTCCCTTTCTCTCTCTCACACACACACACAGGTCAGAGTATAACTGTAAGTAAGAGAAAAGCTCAGAGGATGTGTGGATGCCCTTGGCAGGTAGTGACAGTTCCTGCCTCATCACATCTCAGTGGATGGAGGGAGAAAGGGAGAGGTCTCTCTCTCTCTCTCTCCCTCCCTCCCTCCCTCCCTGTTCAGCGTGTGGGCGTTTCTGACATTTAGATTTGGACCTTTTGTGATGGACAGGTTGTCCCAATAAGTTCCCCCCCTGCTGGAGATGAGCGGAGTCTCACCTGACATGCTTTCCGTGGATGAGGGCGAGCAGGCAAACGTTGATCATGTTCCACGAGGTGCTGTTGTCATAACGCATCAGGTTCAGCGCCATGGCGACATGTGAGTGACAGTTGTCACAGCAAAGGTTGTGCTGCAGGGGGCAAAGAGTGATGCAATGTAGTGTAATCTCTGGCAATCAGTAGGAATACTTATACAGGTTTTAGTACACATACACACGCACGCAGACACATGCACGGACGCACACACACAGAATAAGACAGACCATCAGAAACTGCCGCGCGCGCGCGCGCGCACACACACACACACACACACACACACACACACACACACACACACACACACACACACACACACACACACACACACACACACACACACACACACACACACACACACACACACACACACACACACACACACACACACTACCATTCTGTGTTTGTACTCCTCAGAGGCATCATGTACTGCTGTGTCCCAGGCATTGGAACCACTGGCGTAGACTTTGCTTATGTCAAGCATCCAGTACCTGCAGAAACAGCCAGCCAGAACAGAAAAATCCCCTCAACAACCACACTCACAAATACACTAGAACCATGCACTGGCCACAACAGCAAAAACTCCCTGGCCACTCTTCAAAGCATCATTTAAATAATGCTGCTCCCTGGCTCTCCACTTATGCGCGCACACACACACACACACACACACACACACACACACACACACACACACACACACACACACACACACACACACACACACACACACACACACACACACACACACATATACAAACACACTGTGGTAGGAAAAATGGAATAATAAAATCTCTTTGATATGCACTTCCATGAAGGCATTATGGTTATTTACTGTCCTTGAAGGACACTGCATGTCTGTCAGGAGTCGTCAGCACAGAAGCGTTCCAAGGAATTTAATTAACTCACTTAGTGGGTCTTCCGAAGGCCATGTTGTCCTCCTGAAGAGAAGCAGCAGAGAAAAACACAAAACAATAAGGGGCGTTTTAAACACATAATGTAATATGATAATTACATGTTCACACACTTAAAGAAGACAAACAACATTTTTGAAAGACTTAAAAAAGAGCAAGGGCATGTTTTCACTTTAAAGTCTAGAAGGGGTGGGGGTGATTAAAGGGGAAAAAGAGAGAGAGAGAAACACTTCAGTAAGTGTGAAGCAGAGTGAAGCTGGTCAGGCGATACTGTAACGTCTCCTCTCTAATCGCCATGTGTGTGTGTGTGTGTGTGTACTTCCACTCCCCAACCCAAGCAGAGTGAAGCTGATCAGGCGATACTGTAACGTCTCCTCTCTAATCACCATGTGTGTGTGTGTGTGTGTACTTCCACTCCACAACCCAAGCAGAGTGAAGCTGATCAGGAGAGTAACGAGTAACGTCTCCTCTTGGTGGGTGAGACGACACCCTCCTGCCCTCTCACGTTGCCCCTCGGGAGCTTTCACTGCTGGCCTCGTCCCTGTGGGTCACGCTGACCACAGGGCACATGGATAGCAGTGGTGGCAGGGAAGACATTCCCTGTGTGTGTGTGTATGTGTGTATTTGTGGGTGTGTATGTATATGTATATGATGAGGTTGGGGGTTGGGAGGTAAGTATGATTATGGGATACAATGGTGGAAAGACATTCCTGAGTGCATACATGTATATTTTTATGTGTGTGTGTGTGCATTCAGCATTTGTGTGTGTGTGTGTGTGTGTGTGTGTGATATGAGGACGGGGGAGGGGGAGTGATACTAACATTGATGTAAAGATGTCAGCATTTTGGTGTGTGTGTGTGTGTGTGTGTGTGTGTGTTTGAGGGTCCAGCAGCGTAAAGGCATTCCCTGGGGGAGTCGATCTAGAGAGAGGTGGATCTAGAGAGAGGTGTGGGAGTCACAGCAGGATGACGCTATGCACCACAGAGGCATCGGAGGTCCCGATAAAAGCCCAGACCCCTGGATGACCCCCAGGGACTGTGTGTGTGTGTGTGTGTGTGTGTGTGTGTGTGTGTGTGTGTGTGTGTGTGTGTGTGTGTGTGTGTGTGTGTGTGTGTATGTGTGTGTGTGACTAGTGCAGTGGTGGAGCAGCAGGAGAGGTGAGCACTGCTCTTCTTTAGTACTCTTCTTTTAGTAGCTTTTTCCAGTCGGTTCTTTGCTCCCTGATTTTCTGCCGGTGGCTGAGCTGGAAAAAGCTTGATGCATGCAGTCGTATAGATGAGGAGTAGAAGTTGATACAGTCGGTCCAATGACCATTTATTGTTATTGATGTAGATAGAATGTTACAGAAAACTTGAGGTAAAATAAAACAAACAATTAACCTAAAGCAGTCTCTTATATGGTAGCACACGGCTTGTCACGTCATGGCACCACACGACACACCACCACACGGTCAAAAGACTGTTTGCCCTCTCAGCCACGCCCAGATGCTGTGGCATCCATTCATTAAAGGGATATTCCACCATTTGGGGAATTACACTCATTTTCCACCTCCCCTTGAGTTAAACAATTGATTTTTACCTTTCTCCAGTTCATCCAGCCGTTCTTTAAGTCTGGCAATACCAGTTTTAGCTCCAGCTTAGCTAGACCATTAACTTCTCGCCTGCTAGCATCACGTTTAAAAGTGACTAAGATTTCCAGTAATTTTCCTATTTAAAATGTGTCTCCACTCAAGTTAGAAAGTGCAATAAGACCAACGGAAAATGAAACGTGGCAATTTTCTAGTCTGATTTGACATGGAACTACTCTCATTCCAGCGTAATAATCAAGGAACACCATGGGCACATATATGATATCATGCAGCACCTGAAAATAGTCCCCGTAGGCTAACTTCCAGCAACAAGGTTGAGCTGCAGCAGACGAGTTGGTTAGTGACTGGATTATTATGCCTTAATGAGAGTATAGAAGAGTATAGAAGAGTGAGAGTATAGAGAGTATAGAAGACTATCTTTACTTTATCTAACTTTTTTTCCTTTTGCAACTGTCAAAGAAATCCCATAAACACGAGAAGGCCTAGGGTAGCCTACATCAGGTGGCCTAAAGATTAGGCTCTTCTGCATAGCATTAAGTGATTTGCATGCAGTAATTTGAACACTGACCTTGATCTAGCCTACTTTGGCTATTTAAAGGTAATTTATTGCCAAAACACCACACAATATAAATGAGCTATAACAAACAATAAAGGACTTAATCACACACAAACTACTATTTTACTGACTACAAAAATAATAATTATGTAGGAAGTTTAGAAGTTTAAAACCCAGAATTGACCAGAAGTGCACCAAATTCAACACAAATGACTCAATACACTTGGAGGAGGCCTGCGTCCTTTCTTTTCCAGATATTTTAGGATTTGGATATCGTTTCAGTATCGAGTATCAAGATATTTATGGCAGGTATTGTATCGAAGTCATAATTTTGGTATCGTGACAACACTATGCCAGAGCCACTCTGTTTTCTAGATGTCGAGGATCGGAGGCTCTACCACCAAGTGATGCTGTTCAATGGCATATTAGAAGAGCACATTATCAAGCTCTAGTATGGAGGCAAGCACACATACCAAATCCAGTGTTACTAGAAGTAAAATGTTTTTTACTTGTCGGTTGTTGCTGACAGTAGATGCAGTCCTGCATTAGGCTTATTCCCGCTATCTAAGTTCATATGTACTGTAGGATATATTGAAGGTTATCTGTGCAACTTATTGTGATGAAATGCATTAAACACCACATGAGTGGCTCACTATGTTAGCAATAAAAATATGGTTGTGTTTTGATTAGAATTTCTGAGTTTATTACATGTTAACTGTAATCATGTTCCCATTAAATACGTTAAAAAAACTATAGTATGGCTTCTTTAATGCTCAAATATGTATTTAGAGAACACTTTTGTTTGGTTTTAGTAATTACTTTTGAAATCAACCCAATTTAGGGAAAAATAAGCACAAATAAATCACTATTTTATGTTAAAATGCTGATTATGCGGCTTAGAACTCAGAATTGAGCTTGGTAAACAAAATATTCAGAATCAGCACCCTCAGATTAGGTAAGAAGGGTGGTTTACCAACTTTTCCTCAAATTTGCCGTCAGAAGTTCTCTTCTGTAAAGCTGCTCTCCCTCTATTAAGTACTCTGCTCTTTTGCTCTCTGCTCTGCTTCTTTTTCTATTCTTCTACAAGTTCAAAAGTTAAAAGTCCAGGGGGCGCTATGGAGCAAGTGGCTACAGCATCCATACCACATGAGCACCCACATGAGTCCAACACGGGTCATTTCCCAATCCCACCCCATCTGTCTCTCCCACTCGCTTTCTCTCAATCTCTTCACTGCTCTCACTGCATAAAAGCCACATATAGATAGATAGATAGATAGATAGATAGATAGATATAAAAAGTTAAAGTTGACTGGTATTTATCGCTTTTATCCAAAGCTACATAGACCAATTGTCAGGCAGTGAACCAGTGATGTTGCAAAGTGCAGTTGCGACTTCCGACACACTCTACATCTTTTTGGGATGCAAACTTGTTCCTTGCAAACACTGTCCGAGAAACACTGTCTGAGGCTCCTGTGAAGGATAGAAGTTAATTTAGGCTATGTGACGGTAGTAGTTGACAGGCTTGGAAATCAGACCTGCCAGATATTCTTGAGACTAGACTAGTCAGCGATTAGTCATTGTTCAATATTCCCTAGAAGATTCCCTCACCCAAGCAAGTGATATTTTCATAACCGTGTGCAACCAGAATTTTAAGGTCCGCAAATTAAAAAGTTGTATAGTCTGGGCCTCCAGTGTGGTCTGTGGTCTGTGCTGATTCTCTGAAGGTTTTGGCCAATACAATCCACGTGGGAACGTTCTTTTTTCCCCTTTCTTTTGGTTTGTCGGGGGGTTGGGAGATAACGGCATGTTCTTGCTGCCGGAATGTTAGGGATTTTTATTGAACCACACACCACTCTCCGTTGGATTTTTAAAGTCCCGGAGAGGTCGTCCGCGACGATGCGATTCTGCCGCCTTTCGCTGGCAAATGAGGAGAGACACGGCGACATTTAGAGTATCGGCTGCTGTGGCTGGACTCGTGACCGTCTCACTTCAAAACCACTACCCACCCAGTCTGGCTTCTTTTAACAGGCTTCAAATGCCATGTGTTTTTTTAAGGCTTCCAGCACTTCCCCACAGCTTGATTCAGCCCAGCCCAGGCCACAGCACTGCTTGTCTGGACTGCAGTGGTTTAGTGGAAGGCAAGGGAGGCCTGGTTGTCAGATGCCTGCTGTCTTCCTGAACGCTGCAACTGCAACATGACTTCACACAGCAGTCATTGTGATGACCACATGTACTGAGCCCATCTGGAGCTTAATCAGCTGGTGTCATCTGTTCAGTGCTTGGTTACAACCAGTACTCTTCAAAGATATACCTCGTATTACATGCAAGATGGTTAGAAATAAGTGTAACCATGTGGTAAACTGAAGGAGTCATATGAAAATATCTGTCTGTGTTGGTGGTACTCACTGAGACAAAGTAGGGCCCTGCAAAGTCTCGGATCACGCCGACTGAGGTGCAGATTCCAATGTGGCCTATGAATGGCAGGAGCCATCTGAGGAGGAAATGAAGAAGAGGAATCATGCTGGATGTTAGGGAAGACCACAAATCCACCACTGTCACACCAGAGAGATGACAAGGGGTATGTAGGGGAATTTATCTTACACAGACAACAACAGCACACATACTTCACAGAATAAATTATTCATACCCACTAAAACACAAGAACATTGTACATTGCAGCTCTTTTTGAGATACATGCATAAAGTTCCTGGTCCAAATATTGACTACAGGTCTCTAAAGCATAGTGACAGTATGTGTGAGCTCATGTGTGTCATAAGAAAGAAACTTTCATAAAACGTAATTACATCCCCATATAGGATACATCTAATCTGTGCAGCATTGATTCTGGCTTTATAACTCCACAGACAATCAGTCGATACACTGTATGGTTCAAATATGTTGTATCGTACAATGTTAAGTTCATATGTCTTATTAAACATATGGTATATAGGTGTTGTAAATGGTAGGACCTATATTGTTGAATATGTGACCAGCATGGCAAAGTGGAGTAGGACAGAGCCAAAGCAGATATCCTAGATACAGTTCTGTCCACCCAATTATTAATATCTGATGGCTTCCTAGAAAGGGAGCAATTGACCTAGATAACATAAAAAAGAAGTAGATGTGGAGGATGAGGGCAGAACGTTATGTTTGTTAAATAAATAAATAAAAATAAATAAAAAATAAAAACCGCTAGTCTCTTGAATGATCTTCCACCCTACAACTGTAAGGCTTCGTACATCTACATCAACGTAGGCTATGTCTTATTTATGGGGTTACATTTACATCGCCTGGTCACCCTGTCAGATGAATACAATGACAGGAGATGACAAACGTCAAATGTGTTCCTGAAATTCCAGGAGGAATGCGCTTGTGGGGGCACTTGTCACAGCGGAAGCGATCAAACGACGTGAATGCAGATGTATCACCCAGCGCAGAGGTACAATAGCTACAGTGTCCCACTTGGGGAGAGAGGGGTTGCGAGATATGTGACAGTGACACGCTCCCTCTTTCTTTGTAGCACCAGAGGGGGCTGATGGCTAACAACAGAGCACAGTTTTAGCTGCATTGTACTCGGTAGCCTACAGGCTACAAAATGCAGACATTATTGCCATACAGTAATGACAACTGATGGCGCACAGACAGGACAAACCATAAATAATATACAAGAGTTGTTATAAAGCTGTTCACCTTCGAACATGCTTAAATACCAAGACACCACAGCAGGCTACTTATGCGACGTCACCCCGGTGTAACCATACTAAGGTTACAAAGTTACGATATCTGCCTGTTGTCACCTGAACATTCTATCTATCGATAGCCACGCTACAGAAACACAACATTAGCCTACTACCGGTAAGCTAACAACCAACGATTGAAAATCGAGATGGCTATATCACATGGCAAATCTATTACGTGTAGTTTTACATGCTAACTATATCAGCGTCAGTTAAACTCTGCGTATCCAACAATGGCATTTCCCCTGTGCTGTTACGAACGAACTCATCCCCGTCAGCGCCGGGGAAAGGCTTATCCAACGGCAAAGAGCCTACCACCTTGCACTTAGAAAACATGAACATAGGATGCTCACGATAGCACTCACGATAGAACAGGTATAGGCGTCCAGACAATACAGTAAGGATAGCGACTTGTAATTGGATCTATCCTCTCAACAGCTATGTTATAATTCTTCGTAGTCTCTATTTCGACAACATCCGCCATCACCAACAGTGAAAAATGAACTTCATTCGTTCCGCTTCCTGGCAGCTGCTCTCGCCAAAAAGAGCAACCGCGCGCTTCCGGGGTCCCAGTGAGGGAAGTTTCTGAGGGATGGATTCTGTCATTAATAGGCCATCAGCGTTGTGGAGTGTGAATATCAAAATGTTGTAAACTTATTTAGGGAAACAGAACCATTTCACGGTTGTTTTCAATGGGAAAATTGAATCTCATAATTTTCCAACTTTTTTCCATTTTTTGTCAAACTTTAGAGGCCCTTAAACACACAAATGGAGTGAGGATAAGGCAACATTTTCGACAAGAAACACACACACACACACTCTCTCACTCATCCAGCAATTGCCATTTTTGCTCTCACACAGGCTACAATACAGTAGGCCTGTTTCAGCTAGAATAGCTAGCAATCACTTTACAACATATGCCTGTGTTCACACAATGAAAATCAGCTAATGCTGCATGTCTAAATTGTGTGTGTGGTGTAGTGCAGTGAAATAATACATATTGGAGTAGTTGCAGCTTTTTATTAGAACATTCAACATTCACAGAATGTGTCAGTCTACTTCATAAAGATAAAGAAAAATAACAAGAATAGAAGGTAGGATAAGACTACAAGAAGATAAATGAGATTAAAAAAACACTCCGCACAAGCCCTTCTCAGCCAAGATTAACGTTTCACTTTCTCTGACAGTGTTGTAGGCTTAGTCCACCTATGCATGAAATTCTATATGAGACTTCAGTGTCTGCTTGTGTACATGTAGACTAATATTATTTAAGCCACGGAATTATGTTCTAATTTTATGGTTGTATTCTATGCTGTGTTCCATGAGCAGAGGATTCTGGGGTTGCTATAGCGATTCATCTGGGCCTGGTGAGGAGGAAATGGAGGCAGCGGTGGTTGCACCCGTGGGAGAGAGGAACAGTAGCTGTACATCCTCTCCACTGGCCCCCATTATACATGACAGGTGATATATGGCGCAAACAGTGGAAACAAACTACTCAGCAGAAGCGGGCAGACGTTGATAAACGAAGCCGAGGTGACACAGATACCGCGAGCTCATCACCACGGCACCGGGGGAATTCTCCCAGCGAAATGCTGCCACCAGTGTCACAGCTGCTTCAATAGCCGGCCAGAGCATCCAACCCAATTAGACTGGAGGATGCACGGCAGAAATACTGCTACTCCCAGCCGTGTGTGTGTGTGTGTGTGTGTGTGTTTCTTTCAGGGCAAGAGGGAGCCATTGTTAGAGGTCTACCAAATGGCTGGAAATGTGAAAATGTCTCCTTTTTCTCTCCTCACCCTGGTTTAATGGCTCTTTGAAGTGCAACAATGTTTTGCCTCTTTTGTTAGACTCTACAAAGGATGACATTGAGCCGACCTTGAAATTTGATGTAGGCCTACGTATTGAAGCTGAATATATTATGACCTCCAGGTGTAAAGGAGGAGAGGACAGACAGCTCTGATAAAAAATATTAAGAAGAATAGAGACTGTAATTGAGGTTCAGACAGAAGCGCCATACTTTTCTGCATATCTCATAGGCTACACCTCCACCTTCTTTTTATACCTTGAAAGCTGTTTCACACCATCATGTTTCACAAAACACCTACATATCTCAGTGTGTTGTTTCACACCTATTTAGGATTTCTATTATATGTCTTAGCCCTGGAGCTTATCTGGAAGAGCAAGTTGCTATAGGAAGCCACAAGGTTATGGGGATGATTCAAACAGCATTATGCTGACAAAAAGTACCTTTGTTGTACTATAGGTTGTTTCAAATGAAAACATTCTCTAAATGGATAAATGTTCATGTTTCTTTCACAGCCATGTTTATCTAGCCACAGCAGTAGACATTGTGAAACATTACAGAGGAATGAGGAGACAGGATGCAAGCAGTTACAGCTCTGAGGGTTCCCATCCAACCCTTGGCCCTCTCTTTCTCTGACTGTATCCTTGATGGCCTCCTCTCTCATCACAACCCATTTCCCTGGAGAATTACCCTGGATGTTACCAACCGCAGAAAATGGCAAGTCAAATAATACCATGACCTCAGATTACACAGCCCTATATAGTGTGTCATTTCCTGAATCTCAACCCACTGGAGGTTAATTTACCCCCCTGACGGCCAATGATGCATTACCATTAAAACAGGAACATATCAATAGTTGAGCTGGATTGGTGGTGAGAACAGTGCTCTCACAAGGTAACCAAAGACAGGGGCCACCACAAAGAACAAAACTGATTAAGTCTCATGAGGCTTGCTGTTCTTAAGAAGTCAGGATGTGCACTTAAAGAAGATGGGTTCAGGAAATGGGAACTATTGTTTTTTTTATCCAATACAACACCACTACCACTATTACTACTACTACTACTACTACTACTACTACTACTACTATTACTACTACTACAACTACTAAAAATCATAATAATCATAAGGTTTATTATTTTTATTCATGTTTATTATTTTTTATTGGTAGTGGTAAGGCGGTAGTAGTAGTGTCATAAGCAATATTCCTTTGGACAATAATAACAACACCAATAAAACCATTTTCTTTTTTTTACAAACAAATTGCACAAGGTAAAATATGTTTATTGCTTTATTAAAGCAATAAAACAATGTTCATTTTTATTCATAGCTTTTGTTATTATTATTTTATTATGATTTACAGGCTACAAAAGAAAGGACCTAAGGGGAAAAAATCTATAGACACACAGCACCCCCTTGTGGCTGTAATATCCCTCACCTGTACCCACTGACTATCCTAGCCATCCGCAGTGAGTGATACACATCAACAAAACATGTAAAAATGGATGCATTCTGTAGAATGTTAAAGTAGGAGAGTGTGAAATGTAAATCCCATGCCCCCCCGTCAATTGCATTACCCTATATACCACCCATAGTGTCTATTTATTTATTTGAAAATGTACATACTGTATTTATTCTCATACATAGACATATTCTTCTACTGCCCTTCATTCTATTCTTACTGTTCTGTTTTTATTCTTTTTACTCTTTTTATGTTTTTTTTATTCTTATATGTTAAGTGAGTGTTGTACTTAGAGAGCATTAACCGGAGTCAAATTCCTTGTTTACTCAAACCTGGCCAATAAAGCTGATTCTGATTTCTTCATCTGAGCCAAAAGCAACTTCCAGTTTTCAAATAATCAAGTAAACTTGCTTCATTGAGACAACAGCACTAAGTCCTGTGATAAACCTATTCTGGAGGCCATTTGTAGAAATGTCTGAAGTTCAACGAAGATATTTAGGATGTGCTGATTCCACAACTGAAGAGTAACAAAAAGAAAGAATATTTTAAAAAAAATCTCTACTCTTGACCCATGTTATTGTTTTCAGGTAAATCTTATTCGGTGACCTCGTGTTATTCACTTATTATGACCACAGTGCTAGCGAAGCGGCGGTCATATAGGCTTAGTCAGAGTTTTTTTTCTTCAGGATTTTTTTTTTTCAGTGAATTTCTGTCAACAATTCCCGGGACACTGAAATACTGGGCTGCACAAAACTTGATGGGCATCTAACACGGAACCATTGTTTTGATCTCTTGTTCACCCACCACACCGGGCCCCCCGAAAGGAGGGTAGGCCGGACACGGTTTTCTGTGAATATCTCGAGAACCGTAGAGCCTAGGATGACCAACTTTTTTTTCGTATATTGGTCCCAAGGGGCCATGTCAACCCATCCCATAGCCACTCATTTGAGGTATAGTACCACCAAAAATTAAAAAGCAAAAACGAGGTAATCGCAGGTATCTTTGGCTGACATGTTCAAAACTGCACAAAATTTGAAGTGTAGGATCATTATGACACCCTCTGAATGCATGCCAAGTTTCATGGAATTCTGTTCATGCAGGCACACGGACACACCAGGGATGGAAATTAACCACCCGCCCCCCGCCAAATGCGGGTAGTTTTGTGCGCTGGCGGGTGAACTTGGTCAACTTACCAGCCACTGTGGCGGGTAGAGCTAGCGTACCACAAATAGTCAGATCCGGTTTAATTTTCATACTTATTGACGGTTAAAAATAAGAGTGTCTGTAGGGATCATGTAGCCCAACGTTACCAGCCTATAAGGGTAAAACGCGCTGATTTGAAGTTCTACAACTCGTAGTGAGCCGCCACCGCAGCATAGCCTATAGGTGCAACGCTTCACTTTCACTTCACTACCATTAAGAAACTGTCACTATGCTTTCATGTGCCACTGCTAGATTATTTCAGGATGACTGCATAGACATAAATCTAGTGAGATCTGTGGATCTGCGTTATATCTTCACAGGCTAATATTCTCACGTAAATAGTTATCTTTGAATTGGCCCGTAGGCCTAGGTATTTTAATCCGGCCCGCGACACGCTGCTATTTAGACCTATGAGGCAGACAGACGGACATCTCCACACCCATTCGTCGTGATGGAATATCTCACAAACTTTTCATTCAAAGAAATTACAAACCGTATCAGAATAAACAGCAGAACTTACTGAAAACGCAAAGGTGTAAAGCATTCCCAAATACAAGTTATAGCCGTTCGCGAGTAATCCGGTTTTGAAATTGAAGCAAATGTCTACACGGTCTCCAACGTAGGCTTTTGTCATATATGATAAGGCCAAATACAAAATAAATGTTAACAATATCGCCTAGATAACTGTACAACCAGAGTTTTTCCAATGTAGTTTCACAAAATGCTAAACATGCATATTACGTTTCTTAAAGCTGAGCTGTGCTTAAATTGTTCAGTGCATGATTTCATTACGGGCCAAATAGAACATAAATGCTAAATGTTAAATATAGCCTTGATACATGTACATATTTAAATCAGATGATGTACACTATAGTTAGATCAAGTTGGATTATAGGATGCTCCAGAACTCACACAAACGGAGTCTTAAAGGAGCCACACCACTTTTATGACAAGACACTATAGCATATGAATGTGGTTCTGTTGACCTTTAGTTTTGTTGCTACTGTGCTTGGAGGACAGGTTTAGGGCAAAACTCAGCACATTTTAGTCATATTGCAATAATGCCGATTACCGTGATCATTTTGGGTAGCCTACTATAATCATGATATCACATTTTCATGCCGTTTCTCTAGTGGCTGGTAAAAAAGTTGAGTGGCTGGTAGATTTTGGAATCCACCAGCCACAGTGGCAGGTAGAAAAAATATTTAATTTCCATCCCTGGGACACACACACACACACACACACAGATAAACACACTCACACACACCATTACCCCCCCCCCCCCACACACACACACACACAGAAGCACACATATACACAAAAGCAAACACACTATGTACACACTCATTTACATACACAAAAGTAAGGGATGGAGTAGGAGATGGAGACAAATTGACAAGCGTGATTTATTTTTGCGGAGAGAATGTGCAGGACTGGGTGGCAGTCATATTTTGTACCGCTCTGCTGTACATCTAGTTCAGTGTCCCCGTGTCCCCTCTGGTATTCAAAGTACAGCCAAGAGATAAGTATGGCATCTAGGGGCGCTGTGGCGCAACTGGCTGCAGCGCCCGTTCCACATTTGAGTCCACATGCCCGCGGTTCGGGTCCGACCCGTCTCACTGTCTCGCCCTGTCTCACTGTTCATGGTCCCGCCAGGTCTCACTCACTTACTGTAACATATCAAATTAAAGGCATAAAGGCACACACACACACACACACACACAAAGAACGAGATAGGTATGGTATCTCCCACCTGATCTACCACAACCCAAACCCTCTACCCAATAGAGGTGCAATAAATCATATTTAAGATTTTTTTTTAAATACATTTTTGTTTGCTTTTGCCTTTATATGGATAGAGAGATAGGATGGGGTCAGGACATAACCGCAGGTCGGGATGGAGCCTGGGGCCCCATGGCCACTGAGACCCACATGTGATACCGTGCTGCCTCTTGAATATCTTTACTGTCATTATTCATGTACAACAGAATTTGAAAGTGCATGTCTTTTATCTGTGCAAAAGAGTTCAATAAAATAACTTGTAAAAATAGTAGTCCACTAAAATTAATAAATAATAAACTAACATTAACATGTCCCAGCGAAATCATGCAGGAAGACACATTACTTTGGCAT
Source organism: Alosa pseudoharengus (assembly GCF_046254945.1). Classification (NCBI taxonomy): domain Eukaryota; kingdom Metazoa; phylum Chordata; class Actinopteri; order Clupeiformes; family Clupeidae; genus Alosa; species Alosa pseudoharengus. Next base: position 29,383,953 of record NW_027468685.1, read on the forward strand.
CTGTATTGAGGACAGCAAGCACTGATAGAAAACCACAACTGGGTTGTGACACACACACACCTTTGCTGAGGAAAGCTATTTTTACTCCTTTTGGTGGTGTAATACAACATCCAAAGAGTTTTTTGTACCTTAAAATAATGTTTCCAAAATCGTTTCAGTGGGTCATCATCTCGTAGGGTGAACTGCACTTCTGCATTCGCTTCGCGGCCCTCTATCAGCTATAACCGCACTATATGCAAGTTTGCCAGATCGGGTAGCGGATCTGTAGTTCGATGGAATGAGACATAAGAAACTTGACTTGCATCTGATGTAGCAATACATTATACTTTAATAAAATCATGCAACATATTCTACCTTGTCTGTGGACATCGTTATTTGCAAAGCCAGTGCTGGATAAACAAATAGCGTGCGTGCGACAGAGGAAAAGTTATTTGGTGTTGCTTTAAACTCTGGTTTATGCTATGCCATCACATTAACAAAGACCAAGGCAGGCCATGCACACCCAGTGGAGTTATAAGTGTTGTAACACAACATACCCTCATCTAATATGAGTTAAAGTTATACCTTGTCTAGCAGGCCAAGGACCTGTACATTTGGAACAGAAAGGTCAGGAGGACAACCCATGCAGGGTATTGAAAATAGTTTAACAATATGCCTGTGTTGTACACACAATCTTGCTGCCGGTATGTAGAAGCAGGCTACAACATGTTCGTCAACGTTGCTGGTCTGAGATGATGGTCACATTTTAAGTTAACGCTTGCCTACATCTTTACAATTTTTGAGGGGAAAGACCAGAGTCTAAAAGCAGGCAATTCAAGTTATTCTTCTCACTTTAAAGGCGTTTTACCTTCGGACACTGGGTGCGGTCTTCACAATGTTTAGAGAAGCGCACATATTTCAGCTTGAGTGTCTTTATGCTGTACAGCCGGTCTGCTCAGTCGACATCACAACTTCGCACTGAAACGTGTTGCCCATATAGCCCTCCCATTTTTCACCGTCTGTTCCAGGTTTGGAAGAAAATTGTCAATTCGACATGTTCAACTAAGTGTATCTAACTAATCATTTGCATCGCATATAAACATGTGCCACTAATGACAATACCACGGATTACCTCTTTTCAGATCGAATCACTGTGGTTGTTAAAAAAACAAAACTGTCGTCAGCCAGCGAAAAGGCGTGACCAAGTTGGTCAATGAGGACAGATAACGAGATATTAACGCAATCTCGCAGATGACCGCAAAGAAAGCAGGAACTGTCGAATGAGGCCGGTATACCAAGACGGACTGGGCACCCAGGTAGGTTATATTCCTTGCCCCATAAAAGTAGCCTGGTGTGACAGTGTCGTTTTTGTGTATACAGTTGGATGAGTGTTTTGCGTTCAGGTTCCTTTTTTAGGCTTTCAGTATGATTCAGATCGGTACAAACTGCACACAACTTTACAATAGTCTAACCATTTTTAATTATGGCTTTTCGGTCAATACAGTAACCGATGGCGTTCGTAGACCTAATGTAAAAATGAAAGATAACAGTTTCCATCGAAGCAAGACTGTCCGAAACAGCCGACAGTGAAAAACTGGTTTTGAACACACGTTGAAAACTCGCGTGAAGTCTCCTTTAGTCAATAAAGTCTGAAGTTATATTTTACATCCATTAAGTAGGCGAATAGATCATATCAACAGGTGAAGTGCAGTATACGAGGTTAACTAAGCGTGAGCCATGCACATAATAGGGAATTATAGGGGCCTCAACTAGGCTATGGCCAGTCACTGCTACACCATGTGCTCAAATGTAAGCGTGACAACATTTTTCCTATAAACAGAAAATTGTAGATGGGATTGGAGATTCCTAGAACCTCATTGTGGGTGTAACGGAAGTCAACTACTACTGAATTTTACTATAATATAATATAATATAATATAATATAATATATCTATAACTATAATATAGCACCTGTACAAAAAACGTATTGTGGCTTAATGTTACATTTTAATAATCTGCAGCATTGCAGAGATTTGCTTGAGCAAACAAGCCTTCCCCTTTAACAAATCAAGGCACTAGCAGCCCCCGTGTTAGGATTTTTGGCAGATACTTGAAATGTAAGAATGCAGGAGATGGGTTAGAGCAGCAGCAAGAACCTCAGGAGGTGGTGGATAGGTTTATTACGAAACTTCTTCTTGGGGGAATAGCAGGACTAGCATATTGTTGCTTTAAGATGAACCTTAAACTTTATCTTATTTTGTTTCTGAAGACTGAAACCTGTACTTTTTGTACAGATCTGTGATGGATACGTGCATCAGCTTTGTTTATAGGTTACAACAACAAAAGTGTCTGCCAAATACCACAAACATAAACATAACCAAAGTAAGGACATTATTATTGTGCAGCAGTATTGAGAAATAATTCTGCATCCAGGCCTCTTTACAGCACTTCATTCCACATGCCAAGTTCAAGTTCATTCAAAATACAAGTCAAATGTTAAAGAGAGTATTCTATGCAGTCCTTTTAAGTTTAAAATCATGAGTATTGTTTAAAATGTATTTTTCCCTTGACCGGCAGATAATCCATTAATTGCCATTATTATTCCTCCCAGCTACCTCAGAACGTGAGTGAGTGAGAGAGAGACAGGTCCCCAGAGGCAGGCATGGCAACCATCGTCATGGAGAGGATTGGTCGGCTGTTCATCAACCTGCAACAGCTTCGGCAGGTTCCTCAGATGCTGACGGAAGCCGCGCCGTCCATGCCGGGCACGATGCGGGACACGGAGGTGCCCCCCTTCTTCCGCGAGCGCCACATCCATGGAGGCTACCGGCCTCTCCACCAGGCCTGGCGTTACTACTTCCTCTCTCTGTTCCAGCGGCACAACGAGACCATCAACGTGTGGACGCACCTGCTCGGGGTGCTGCTGGTGCTCATGCGGGTGGCTCAGTTGTCGGAGACGGTGGAGTTTGTGGGGGACAGCCACTCCTGGCCCCTCCTGATCCTGCTGGCGTCGTCCTTGTCCTACATGCTGTGCAGCGCCACCGCCCACCTCCTGGCTGGCAAGTCGGAGCTGTGCCACTTCTCGTTCTTCTTCCTGGACTACGTCGGCGTGGCGCAGTACCAGTATGGCAGCGCGGTGGTGCACTTTTACTACGCGGTGGAGGAAGACTGGCACAGGCGCGTGCGTGGCGTTTTCATGCCCGCCGCGGTCTTGCTCTGCTGCCTCTCCTGTTTGGGCTGCTGCTACGGAAAGTACCAGAACCACAGCTTGCCCCCCTGGGTGCGCAAGGTTGGCCAGGTGGTGCCGTCGGCGATCGCATACAGCTGGGACACGAGCCCGGTGTTCCATAGGATGTTCCGCTGGCTGTTTTCTCATGGAGATGCAAATGCAAGCGCGAGTGTTGACCTTGCGCTGACCTTTCATTGTGGCCAAGTGGCCTTCTTTATCTCGAGTGCCTTCTTCTTTACGCACCCGTTGCCTGAGCGACTGTTTCCAGGACGCTGCGACTTCCTGGTACAGGGCCATCAGGTTTTCCATGTGTTTCTGGTGTTCTGCACCCTGAGTCAGATCCAGGCCTCTTATCTGGACTACCAGGGCCGCCGGAACCTCTACACCCGTCTCCATGGAGACAATGACGCAGCATTATTCGTTGGGCTCTATGTGCTGACGCTGGTTGCATGTGCTTGGATAGCCGTCTTCATGATTGGGAAAGTGAAACGTCTACTCAACACCCGAGAGAAATCCAAATAATAGATAAAAAATTCCATACTGTAGTGCCTCTCTGAAGTGCTGGGTCAACGTGACCCTTTTATTTAGCCTACAGTTCACAACTAACCATTCTGGAAACAAGCCTGTAACCTGGAGTAGTGTAATAGTGCCCTTAGTGCTTTGTGCCCTTTTTATCAATGCATTACCTACTGATCTAGTTGGTAGTAGCCTACTGTAAAGCAGAATTGTATTTGAGAGACGTATTTTTGGTACTGAGAGACGATCAGACACTTTATTCTTATACTATAGATGCACTATTAATTATAATATGTCTTAAGTGTTGACTTAATAGCTCTTCATTGTTATGCCTACTTTTTATATAAAGATTGTTGATAAGGACTGCTTAGCTAATTCATTATGATACCTTATGTAATAAATGATATCATTATAGGAAGTTGACAAAGATAATGGGCCCTAATTTGAATGACGGGGCTAAGTCTTAAGTCCATCATGTCAAACACATGGACCAAACATTATTCTCAGCCCTGGGCAAATATATGGAAATGGTGAAATTGAATATAAATCAGGGGTTAGGGATAGCCGATATAGACTTGGAACGATATTTCATGGTATTCTTGGCGATAACAGTATACACAACAACATGAAAAATGTAGATAGATAGATAGATACTTTATTGATCCCCAGGGGAAATTCAAGGTCTCAGTAGCATACAGACAACACACACACATTCACTAACAGCAGAAAAAGTAATTAAGGTATATAATATAAAAACACAGTTAAGCAATAAGGACAGTAGAATATAAAGAATATACTAAATACACTAAAATACAAATTATAATAACTAACACTTAATCTAAATTAATTCTAAAAAACAGTATCCACATAGTGGTGATTAATCAATCAAGAGGCACTTGTAATGACTGAGGCAGGGACTGAGCCTGTGATTCTCTGTGCATAGTAAGGTAAGGTAAGGTGCTCTGTGTGAGTTAGTGTCATGGTGATAGTGCAATGGTGATAGTGGTCATGGTGATAGTGCAAATGAGTAAGTCCAACAGTGCAACAATGCAGAAATAAAGTCTATATATCTATATTCTATATAGATATCTGTACAATTCACCTTTGTTTTCTCAGCCACAAGACTTGTATTGAGGGCTGTGCAAATGCTAAAAAGTAAAACTTGATGCTGACCATCATCAGCATTGAAGTTTTCTTCCTTGTCTACAGTTTGATCTCTACATTCACTCATGCTGGTTTCCATTGTACATGTGAGCTGCACACTTTGCAGCACATAAGTAAGGGATAATGGACGACACGGTGGTCTGTTCACAGAAGTTAATGCACGGTCGAGGTTGTAAAACGGCATTCTTATCATGGGAAGGAATTCTACCGGTGTATACTGGATAACAATACAATGTGGCCCATCCCTAATCAGGGCGCTAAATCATTTTTAAAAAATTATTTATTTTTATAGACTGCCTTAGGCCTTAGAACAAATCTGAGTAAATATCACTATCACTGTTAAGTCTTATTGAATGTCATTGTTTGTGATTTGTTGCCTAGAGCATCTAGCAGTTTGTGTGTATTTCCGTTAATGCACTTTATATAAATGTAGTATGTTATCATCATTTTGCCGTTTGAAGGTCTAACCTTCAGTCTGAGATGGCATATAATTGTTATTGTTGTCGAGTGTTGTTTATTGTAGTAAGTGCCTTGGAGAGACATTATGCTGTTTTACTTTATTCATGTATTGCTATGATTAAGCATTCATTGTATTTTGTCATAATCCCACACGCCAGTGTTTATGCACGGTCTCGCTGTCAGACCTTATTGTGGGTTTTTATTATGGGATGACCTGTCATTGCTTTTACTGCAGTGTTGATGTTTCTGTATGTTTACAATTCAAGCCCTTAACATTCCAGATGGTTCCATTTGGCCAGCAGCAATAAAAGGGAAAATTACAGTGTTGTATCAGGGCATCATATCTCCCTCTTTCTAGCAGGGGTTCTGCAATGTTTCACTGTCCTCCTCCTCCAATGTACCCCCCCCTCTCTGTACCATGTTGTTCTTGCTCTGCTTTGTGACGTAGGTTTGGTAGGCATACACTCCCATTGGCTATTGAGCAATGATTGCCATGGTGACCCCACATTAAACATGAGTTCCTGACACTCAGGTTGAGTAAAAGTGTGTGGAAATGGATGACCAGTTCTTTCCATATGGCAAAGAGCTGTCTTTCTCTCTTTCTATCTGCCTGCAAAATGTTACATCATCGGTTCAGTTCTCAAAGTGGGCCTAAGTGTTCCACCAGGCCAAGTGTTGGAGCAGTCTCTGTTTGCCAAGCAGTGGTTCAGCTCATTCAAAATCAGATAATTGCCTCAGCATTTAGATCACTTTGGTACTTCCTTGTGAAACTACCACAGCAACTTCCTCTAATCAAACACACCACTGCTAAAACTATCCCTGTGGGCAGATTTGAACTACCCCATGTGGAGATGTTTTGAATAACATATGAACCTTGAATAAATATTTGTTCAAGATTTAACTTTGTTTGTCTTTTCTTTTCTAATTTCCTTTTTGCAGTGTCTGATGAACTCATTACATGAGCACAGAAGTTTCCCCACTGCCACAGTTTGCATTCAGGGAAATCTGACAGATCTTGGATGTGTTCCACATCCCTCTGCCCAGCTTGCAACAAAGAGAAATCTTTTGTTCATGGCTGTGTAGTTCTTAAAAAGGTTGAATGTAGAGTATCTGTTTGACTGCCTATGTGTACATTAGGCCAAATTGTAGTGTAGACCTACAGCAGGACTTCAAGAGTATAGGTTATTGTCGTTCTCACTAAACGGTTGTAAAGTCTAGATAGTTTAACTAGGCCTACTTTGCATTGTGAACCCAGAGAATTTACTCCGTAATGTCAACAGGGGCCCTGAAGAAAAAAAGGTCTCTTTTGTTGGTCTTTTAGACATTAACTCCCTCCTTCCCAATTTGTTGACCGAGTCTCAAAAATGAAACATAATACCCTGAGAAATCCAAAAGAACTGAACGAAACTTTAAAGTTCGTTTCCACAAATGCTTATAGTCAAGTGTTCACAACACTTCTTCACTTACCGTTTCATGAGGTGGCAAGCTGCTTTACGGTTCAAACTTTGGATGGGGAAGTGGTAGCGGTCACTTTAAAATACGCAACGAATAGCGGATAAGCGGTAGAGGGGGGAAGAGACGACTGTACGGCAAGAGAGCTGGGCACTGAGAGACACACAAAGGGATATTAAGAGTTGTGATCATGGGCATCAAATTGTATTACACCACTGTTACGGCTTCAAGGGAGGTAAGACCAAACTAATCTGATACCTTAAAATACATTTAACCTAGAAACACTTTACAGCCAAACGTCACAGCCAAATGGTTTTAAAACCAATGGGGATTACGCGCAACGACACACCCAATGCCATATCTCAGTAGCTCGATACAGTAAGTAGCAATTTTGTCGCCAGAGCTGTGTCGTGCCGTAGCAATTTCCATTCATTCATTTGTGACGATTAGAGCCCTTCTCGCTAAACAGCTGAGCTGAGCGCTAAGGAAATGCAAACCTATTAAGCCAACAGGACGGAAGTCATAGCGTCCCGCATTTCGGGTTTTATTCCATCCCGTTTCTAGAACAATACAGGGAAATTAGCTATCATAGGCAAAATCCTCTGCGCCTGTCCCGTCGTTATCAATGCATGGCAGAGCATCATGCCCAGTTATCTGAATAAGCTACCATGTTAATACCGTTGCCCGCTAAGTGCACATGCTCGGTGTCATAGCTACCTACCTGCACTCAAGCCCAGGTTGTGATAAAAACGGTCAGTTAAAGCTGAATCCGGCTTATTACGAGCAAAATAAGTCAGTCTCGTAGCTTTGACAGTGCTACATTGTGCTTGTAGGCTACCGCAGAAAACAGGCTGCAACATTGTTGCGGTCTAAAACCCATCTCAGCGTAACATCTGTTTCAAATAAAGTCAGGAATGTAAGCCAGACAACGACAATGATTTTGTTCTCTACGGAGCAGACTAGCCCATCATCCTGAGTTATGAGATAGCACACTTAACAAACACGCCATCATGATTAGGTATAATCATGTGATTGCATTTTGAAAAACCGACTAACACAATCAGATTTTCTGTATAGGCTCGTTTTTACGCATTGTATCTGTAATGGTTTAAAATGTTGAATTTGTGTTTTTATATTGTTCATATGCCGTTTAATGGTGATAATATTCAGTTGTGCACACAATGCTGATGATTCAGAAAACTGTGGGACTGGTGCTTTTGCCTCAGGCGTGGTCCTTACACAAATATGCCCTCTAACTTCCTCGATCTCTGTGCTGTCAGATAGCATGTAGCAATTAATCATCAGCTGAGCCCTTTTTAGAAAATGGGCAGTGTCTGTTAAAAATGCACTTCCTACTCCTGGCTCTCAGACAGCAGTATTATGGACAAGTTATTGGATGTTTCAGAACAGGATTTTGACCGTTTTAACTTCCTAGTTGTCAGGGTGGTTGTTGACACATTTTGAAATATACACACGTGTGCTCTGCGCCCCCTACATGTATTACTGATTTATCCATGCATTTTAAAAATGGTTAACTTAAAATTGTACTAACTTTGAATGAGTTTGCAATTAGATCTGAGTGACATAACTCACATCCATGGCTCAGTAACAATGTAAAGCCACCATAAACTCACACACACACACACCTTGGAGGTAGGGTAAAGTGTCCAGTACTGTGTATTAGAGCTGGGGACCACAGAGTAACTTTCTATAACAGAGTAACATTGATTACTGTCATATACAGTACATTGGTCATGATGATAACGATAATATCGTGATTCAACAATTCTGCAATACTCGATGCCTTGGAAAAAGATTATTCTATGATACATCACAATATCTGTGTAAATGAAGAAGATAAAGGCAAAACAATATTTTGACAGACACACATACAGTATCTATACATAGCGTTGCTTGTGGTGTGACTTGCCTTCTCTAGCCCATACTCTGACATACTGCATATCACACACACACACACACACACACACACACACACATCGTTACTTGTGGTGCGATGAGGCACAGTCTCCAGACAGCCCTGTGATCCCCATTCTGGTCTCTCTGCAGGTAAAGTCCCAGCAGGCCGAGATAATGCGCATCCTTGAGAGCAAGAGCATCCAATTTGAGTTGATTGACATCTCCGTGGGTGGCGATGTACGTGACGAGATGAGGACCAAATCGGGAAACCCCACCGCTGTACCTCCCCAAATATTCAACGAGGACCAGTATTGCGGGGTAAAACACACACACACACACACACACACACACACACACACACACACACTCAAACACACTGTTTATTACACAAGTACTGCACTGTTGTCTAGTTGGTGGGTTTGGGCTTGTTTTGAATAATTTGTGGGTCTTCTTTTCCCCCCTAGAATTATGAGATGTTTGCTGAGGCAGTGGAGGCAGACACTGTGGAACAGTTTCTGAAGATGGCGTGAGGTTATCGGTAGCACCCCCACCCTCCCACCCCACCACGAAAAAAGGAGGCCCGTCCTCAACTCCTCTGCCCCGCTGGCGGTGCCGCCCACCCAAGACACCAAACACACCCCCTTCATCTCAATGCCATGATACATGCCAAAAACCAACCAACCAATCAAAAAGCACATGTTTGTTATCCCAGCACGCAACAGAGTCGGTTAAATCACCGAACCACTTTTGGAATGGTTGTTAGTATATTTTATAGACTCAAGCTTTTGTTTTTTTTCTCTCCACTTCCTCTTTTGTGCTGTATTTCCTGTCTGGTACTTCTGCTGCTGTTGTGTATGATGTGTATATGTCACTAATTCGTCTTAATCTCTTTGGGATCAATTGAGTGGCAAGAAGTGTGGGTAATTAGGTCACCTAATCTGGGTTGTGGCCACATGATCACCTCAGATCAAATTAATCTAAAAAACAAACACCAGGTATCTTTTTGATCTCTAATGGACCAAATTAAAAACAAGGAAAAAACAAAGGATACTTAATTAATTAATCATCACTGTAGACCTTTCTTTGATTAATGGTTTATTTTGATGGCCTTCAGATTCCCATGTTATTCCAGATGTTTTTGTAAATGGTAACCACTAAACGACCAAATCTGTATACCAAGATCATCTCGATTCAGTCTCAAATAGTTAACAAACCAAGATTGGGTACATACAACACAACAGTGTTCCGAGCAGACAATTCTTTGGAGGAGTGCATGGTTATATGTTACTGTACTCTATATCAATGACTAAAAAAGTTCAATGTGTATTTTCCCAAAGCTGCAACTCTGAGACAGAGTTCAAAGTACAGGTACCATATAGTATTCAGTGTTAAAGCTTGGTGCCAATCACCACAACATATTTTTTTTCACCTGGATATATTTAACTCTACTGGACCAAGTTTATGACTATTTCCTCTGTCAATAACTGTCCAGAAAGTCTCTTAAAGCACACATCTAAATTATTTATGAAAGAAATATGCTTTCCTGACTGGTTGGATTCTGCTCCATACTCCACAGATATAATAGTTACTAGTCATCTCATCATATAACAGAATGCAGTGAATATGACTATGCACTGAACATCTGCTCTCTACTTTCTCTGCTATTGACAAACTTTGCATTCTGGGACGCTGAACCAGATGAGGTCAATCCTGTAATTTCGCTTGGGGTCACAGGGCCTCAAAACCTAGCCTTACCTGGACCTCTCCACATGGGAACCTCGGAGGCCTTGCTTGTGAATACGTGAAGAGTCTGGTGTATCTCCCAAACTCATGTTTGCTCTGTGTCTCTTTATTGTGTTCAAATAACTCTTTGAGCAAATGTAGATGTTTTTTGAAGCTAGATATTCTAAAATGCACTCGTAATCTAAAAAGCCTATGTATTAGATAATTTCTGTATGGAGATGGGAGGAATTGAGATTGCCAGATGAAGATCGTTGGTTCATTTTAGCCTTAGCAAGACTTGCCCTGTCTCGGTAACTTTAGTCTTACACCATCGAACATGTCTTAATGTCTCTGAGCTTCTGCTTGGCTTATGGACCAACGCCCCCCTTTAGGCCAAACACAAAAGAAAACATGGAAAGAAATGTTGTCTTCCAAGAAGATGGTGAAAAGGATATTAAATGGGTCAAATAAAATGGGAAAAATTGTACTGAATACACTGTGTCAACATGTGTCTTATTCCTGTCAAAGATTGAGACTGAGAGTTAGAGGCTGGGTGAGCTCAACAGCTAATCAAATTACACTCCTACCTCCAGTGCCCCTATAAAGCAATGTGTTAATCGGCTGGAATTGTTGGTTCAGTTCAAGCTTCTATCTTTGTTTACCATGGGCATGCCCAGGACTGTATGACATACTGGAGTACTACTGTATACTGGAGTACATACTATATAGACAACATGGAGTTTATATATGAAGAGTTTTGTTCCAAAGCGCTATATATCTGTTTTTAAAAACATTAATAACTCATGTTATTTAATTGTGTATCTCAGGTAATCTCAGTAATTTTGCAGTTGTGTTGTTTTCATTAAGTAAAGATGAATCAAATAGCAATAACCCAATTACAGTTCCACTGAAATTACCTGGAAAACGACATTTTAAAAAATTATTAATGAAAATGGAACCAAACTCTTTTATATATATATATATATATATATATATATATATAAGATATCTATGTGTGTGTGTGTGTGTGTATATATATATATATATATATATATATATATATATATATATATAAGATATCTATGTGTGTGTGTGTGTGTGTGTATATATATATATATATATATATATATATATATATATATATATATATATATATATATATATATATATATATATATATATATATAAAAGAGTTTATATATATACACACACACACACACACATACACTTTGTTTTTTTTAATTCTTAGCACATGCGCTAAACAGACGACTGTGAAGAGCAATTAGCAGAATTTCACACAAAAACTGTCTGGACTGTCCCTTTAAATGTGGGCTCCGCCGTGATATTTGGCACCTCTTCTGTCACCGGTCTGAGCACCCTGCAAGTTCCTGTGGAATGTGTCAGCCACAGGGCATCATGCTGATATCAGACTCTAGAAGCCTCTAATTAATCCTCACCACCTCTCTAAGTAGTGTTTCACTAAACAAATTGTTATGGGCTTGAAATTGCTTATTGCTGACTGCACCTTTACACCTGCCACCCAAACCATGCAATGTTTATATTTATATTCATAGATTGGCTTAATGTTTATTTTGGATAATTGTGCACAACTCATTGGACATGATCATAAACACAGTCAAGATAATGACTGTGTCATTTGGGCCTCACTAGATGCTTATGAGATGCCATGAAACCAGGGGAAGCCCATGCTGTAGCTTAGGATTTGCCAACAGTCAGAACAGCTGAACCAGACTACCGGCCACCCAAAGACAGTACAAACTCAACAGAATAAACCCTTATTGATATGCAGATTCTGGGATTTCCTGCTTTGTAGACTGTCAGCTCTGTGAATGCAATAACCCTTTGTTGCAAAGTTGACTTTCTCATGTCATTCTCAATCTCAATTCTCAATCTCACACACACACACACACACGCAGGCAAGCGGACACATGCACACACACACACACACACACACACACACACACACACCATTACCCCCCCCCCCCCCCCCGCCCCCCCCACACACACACACACACACTCACTCACAAGCGAACACACACACACAAACACACAGGGAAGCATATGCACAAAAGCAAAGTGTGATTTATTTTTGCGGAGAGAATGTGCAGGACTGAGCGGTCATATTTTGTACCACTTTGCGGTACATCTAGTTTGAATATAATGTAGTCTCTTTAAATGGCTGTGTGTTAGGGGTATTGACATAGGACTGGACAGAACTAGTCTATAATTGTTCACCTCTTCCTGCAGGTGCATCCTCCCATTGCACTTACTGCCCTACAGGTAACTTACAGTTACCTTACATAATTTGTACAGTTTGTTATAGAACAATATTCTCTGTTATGTATCTAATTTGGGTTTTTGACATTAAAGTTGAGATTTACCTATAATAATTTAATGTATACAGCATCTATACAATTAATTGGATATAGAAGTAGGCAAGCAATTTCATAAATGAAAGTAAAAATCTATAGAGATTGAGACATGATTATTCAAAGAGACTGATTACCTGATCAGTATTAGTCAATGTGTTGCTGAATCTTCCACCTCTCAAATCCTCTCTATGCATGTCTTTTTTGTCCTCCAAATGAAGTTTTGAAATAACATAATGAATCATTTTGATGATCTCTGATGATTTGATGTTTCATATTTTCAAATATAACATTCTGGATGTCTACCTCATTCCCAGTTTTAGAATCATTGGGCTATTGATTAGCCAATAAAATGTAAAGCCAAAAGCACTTTTAACAAAGCTGACAACTTGCTATTTCCAAACAAGTACACACATTAAATGGAATTAATATTCTGAATATGAATTTATGGCATGTTGCCAAATATTTTGTTTGACTGCATTATTATTCACTACCCTTAGGAGTCATTAAAACACTGTTTCTATATACGGCTCTGGTTTAGCACAGAGCCAGAGTTCTGTGGTTTTAGAGTTGTTCTATCAGTTTTTTTTAGGCCCATGTCTTTATTACGTATGTGCAGCCAAGCACATTTTTTAAACTACAATATTCTCACTAAGAGGTCTTTTGTTGCTATCCTGATAAAGATTCATTACAGGTAAGGCATCACTGTGTGTGCTCCCTGTGTATCAAATCAAAGCTTGGTATTTTTGACACCATGTTCTTGCAGATGAGCGGAACCTTTTCATGGCAGTGAACATCAAAGAGCACATATCTCATGTGTTTTCAAGACAATAACATGCTCACAGAGGCCATAAGTTAAAAATCACCTTCATGGCAAATATAACCTAGGCACTCCTCAATATCATTGACACTTTCTCAGTTCCTCAGTGCTGCCAACAGATAATGTTTTTGACACAGAGTAAGGGATTGTGGGTAGACTAAACATTTGTTGAGCTATGAGCAGTTTACAGATCCCCCAACAGCTGCCACTATTATGACTTTAGAGTCAGATGGAAATGAAAATAACCTCTGAATAAGATGAGAGGCATAACTTCCATGAATATCCAGGTATTGTCCAAGGTTACATCCAGCTGCTCCTGAACGTGGCTCTGTTCTGAGTTGGATTGGACTGACTCCTGACAAGTGTCAGTCATTTGGGCTACACTGCAAACTCATTTGGAGTAAACCATTGCTGTGTTCCAATTTGCATACTTCTGTACATATGAGTGCACAAGCCAATTCACTTGTGCACTCATATTAGGTAGGCCTATTGAAATATGTGAATTGGAACATGTATACCTAACCAGGAAGTCCAATAGGTGGCAGCATAGCAGTAGTGATATTTAATGATACCATTTACAACTGTTTTATTGGTCGGTGGTAGTGTAGTGGTTAAGGAGCTGGGCTAGCAGTAGCCTGAAAAGTTGTGGGTTCAATTCCTGGATTCCAACATCCACCTTCTGGGGACATTGTAGTCCCTTGTAATAGAATTGACATACAGTATGTTAGTCAATTTGGATGAAAGGTGTCTGCTAAATGTATTTCAACTAAGACCCATTGGTGTGTGTGTCTGTTTGTGTAGTTAAGATACTGCACCATGCAGGGCCTTCAAGCAAATTCACTTGGCCTCCCACTATCCACTGTCTGGTATGTCATAGCACTTGAGGTTCAGTTGCCCCGCAGTCAAGGGGAGACCACATGAGTGTCACAAGACACCAAAACATCCAGGGGTTTCCCACACAGTGGCTTGAAATCTTGATCCATGCGAACCTATAAGGAACTGTGTTAAATGTGTGATTAAACACTAATGTGTGTTTTAAACATTGAAACACATTCATTGAAACATTCCACTCTTTTCTCAAAAATGTCAACAAAGAAAAATAAATGTTCATATAGGCCTATTACATTCACAAACCCTCCACAAAAGAAGCTCAAAGTCAAACTATATTTTCAGATCATACACCAGCAGTCAAAAAAAAAAACACTAGGCCTATTGACATTCATTACACATCATGTTCAGGGGTATCGAAAGTTTTATAGTTTACATAATAAACACATGTTTTTGGACATACATATTCACAACTTAACACAGTTTACATTGTAAGTTTTCTTTTTATTGGTCTTTCCATTTTCCCGTATTCATCGTCTGTACAAAAGACTAGTTTCACATGTGTAATGTCAGTTAGTTTTCACATTTGTTCAGTAGTTTCAGATATACACAGGAGAAGGCTTGCACAATTTTGGGAAAATATCTAATTGATATTGATTTTTGTGATATCTGACAGATATTGATGTGTTTTTCAATTGTCAATTAATTGATTCAGTTTAATATTCCAAATGTGTCTTTAATTTGTGCCAACCCTAATTGGTGAGCACACCCACTGCACAAGAAGCACAGCACCCCTGATCGACTGTGAAGCTCACCAATAAGAATTTCTGCCCCCCACCCCCCCTCCCTCACGCAACTACGCACACCTACCAACCAGAAGTGGCACAGTCAAGGAGGATGAAATGAATATAAAAGTAAAAAATGTCACATAATGAACTGTGCACGATTATTAGATGTAGCTTTTGCGATTAGGTACCATAATTGCATTGGTTCATATTGCGATTGCGATAATTTTGCAGCTCTACCCGGGAGAGGTGTTATTTCTTTGAGCTGTGGGGGATTTCCCAGTAAGACAAATAGAGAATGTCCACACCGAGTAGCTTCCAAAATGTAATTGAAGGAACCGTATGTAAGAAAAATATTTTAATTAATCATAAAATGGCCCTGATATGTCACTAGACATTAAGAAATCATGTTAATTTCAAATACTTATATCACTGACAACAGTAGTACGGCTGGGATATTGTCATTTAAAAAGTGAAGTTGCAGCCCTCAACTGATGTTGATGTTGTGTTTTGTCATGTCATGTTGTGTTTTGGCCTGATGCGCCACCCTCCACCTATCTACTAATCATGAAGTCAGTAGTGTTTCGCCATCAGGGTTGGCAACCTCTAGTCAGGGGGGAGGGGGAGGGGATACACCGCTCTTCAGTATTTTGAAAGTGATTGCAGTACCAGTTTTGGCCACAATCTTACATATGGTTCCCTTAAAAGAAAAAAGCAACGTTTTGACATGACAGGGTCTTCTTCAGGCAAAATGATTTGCCAGAAGAGGCCTCTGCCTGGTCAAAACGTTGCTTTTTCTTAAATTAGGCTACGTTTTGGGAGCTACTCCGGTGTGCGGACATTCTCATTCTCAGTTTAGTATACTTTGTCCTGCACTTGACCTAAAGACAAGTGAGATGTGCACGAAACCACTCTACCAGACTACGGATTTCCCACAGTAGTCAATCAATAACCGAGCCTACTGAACATTACGCAACATGACACAGGAGACAGCAACAATGCACAGCTGGCTGGTGGCAGTCGCAAACGCATCACATGTGTACTCAGGATCCATAATGGCCCTCCTTCATGGCACCACATGCACTGCCACTATGCTGGGTGCTCAACCAAAGAAACAAAGCAGGGCTGTACGTTAACTTCTATTTTTGCTAGCACTGGTGCTACAGAGGTTGATAGTTTTGTAGCACCATCCACTGAATTGTAGTCTCTGTAAAAGACTACAATTCCTAGAATGCACTAAAACTTACACAGGTGTCATGAATCAATGATTACATGTAACATCATGCACTGTTTCACTTAATGTGTTTTTACTCTGCCTGAAGAAGGTCATCTGACTGAAAGCTTGCACATAGAGTAAAAAACTTGTTTGCAAAGACTTGAGTGTGTGGATTTTTCTTTACTTTTTATTGAGTTACTTGTTAATCCAGCACCTCAACCGATGAGCGGTGATTTTTTTTACCTTTTTACCAAACTTATGTAGCACAATCCACAAAATCTCTAACATCGGTAGCCTATGTATGCCTAGTTACAAACATCTCATCTGTAGGCTACATTAAACATTTTACAGTAAATATGGTGCAACCTATGCTAACCTGGTAAATCATCCATAGCACAGACTGTTTTTTTTGTAGCATGTGCAAAGCAACAAAAACAAAATCACAGACAAAGCCAAAAACAGAGAAAAAAAGACAAAAACAGTATCACCAACAGAGCAGCGTTCACAGGCCCCTCAATCAAATAACTCAGGCAATGTTATGTGATATGTCTTAATAAGGCCCCTCACCAAGGGTTATGCTATTCACCCCTGATATCGGAATGGGGCCCCTTAGTCAAATAACACAGGTTCTGCTATGTGTGATAATCATGCGTTGTAACTGGCATCTTTTTCACAACTGTTAATACAAGGATACAAGGAAGTTTATTGTCACATGCATATAGTTACTGAATGTAAGAAATGCAGTGAAATTATGTCTGGTGTCAGCCTATTTGTGCATTTATGGGGGGGGGGGGGGGGTAAAAAGTGCAGTAGAAGAGGGGTTTTGTAGATTAAAGGGCCGTGCACACGACGCCGGTTTTTGTGAAACTGGTGAGGTTTTGTTAACGGTTACACCTTGCATGTACACGACGCCGGCAGTTTAGGAGACTGAAACCGATAGCTTTTGAAACCGGCTTCCGAAGTGGGAACTTTTGAAACCACCGGCTAACTTTCGCCGTGTAGACGCCTGTAGGTGTGAAGCCGGCAACTTTATGACGACATAGCCCCACCTCTCAACTCAGCCATGGCACTCGACCTGATATGTTGCTTGTCAAAACAAACCAAACCATTTATTTATCATATTAAAATGTTTTTCTTTCCCCGTCATGATTTATGTGCACAATGTAGCCTATCAGCCTTTAGTGGCTAAGTTAGAAGCACACGTTAGCTTAACTTAGTTAAACATTAGCTTACTGCATGTTAGTGTTTTCTCCAGTGGTGCTCAGACCTAATGCAATGCGTAGGCTAAGCATTTGAAATTTCACATAGCAGTCACATACCTGGGGGTACCAACAAGGAGCACCCAAGAGCAACAGGGGCAAGGAAAAACTCCCTGACTAAGGAAGATCCACGGCTTAAGGGGCTAACCCAACTGCCAGGGCCCAGGGGTCTTGGTGTGTGTGTGGGGGCATGACAAGGGAGATGGGATAGTGTGCTGTGGATGTGGTGAGAGGGCAGTGTGCAATATGTGTTTTGGAGAAGCTTCCTCATGAGACAATGTGCTGTGTATGGGGGGGAGAGGGCAGTGTACTGCAAGTATGGTGAAGGGACTTACTATTGCAAGCAGAGTACTGTATGTATGATGTATGTGAGTCTGTAAGTGCAGATGTGTGTGTGGGCGGGAGGGGAGTGGAGCAGTGACTGTGTGTGTGTAGTGTGTGTGTGGGTAGCTGGGGGCAGTGTGCTGTAAGTATGTAGAGGATATGTGTTGGAGAAGATCCTGAAGACAATGTGCTGTGTATGTAGGGGGGGGGGGGCAGTGTGCAGCAAGTATGTAGAGGAGGCTTACTGTAGCAAGCAGTGTGCTGTATGTATGTGAGGTGATGACAGTGATGATGTAAGTGTGTGTGTTTTTTGTGTGTGTGTTGGGGATGGGGGTGGGGCAGAAAGGCTAGGCAATCAAGGACATGGGTAGATAGAAGGAGGAGAAATCAAAAATAATAAATAAAAAGTTCTATGGAGATGTGCAAAAGTTGGAGAAAGTCAGATATGTGTGTGTGTGTGTGTGTGTGTGTGTGTGTGTGTGTGTTGACGTGTGATGGAATAAGAAAATAAATAAAAGGTCTGTAGCATAGGGAGAGGGATGTAAAAGTGCAAAAAGTCATGCAAGTGTGTGTGTGTGTGTGTGTGTGTGTGGGGGGGGGGGGAGTCATGAGTGCTGAGGAGTGAATGAGTGCAAAGTCAGTATAGTGTTGATGGTTATGTCATATTTGTATTGAATACAAGTTTCAATCTCGCTAGAAGTTATCATTTCATTGGTTATTTTTCAAAATGTTCTTTTGGGGGACCATGTCCCTGGACCCCCCTTAATTTTTGTTACAAACTTTTTGCAGTGTACAGGGGGGCCCTTTTCATGTCTGTGCCCAGGGGCCCAGTGGCTCATAATCTGTCCATGAGTAGGCCTACTTTCAGATAACCAGCAACACCAGATTGAAAAAACAGTCACACTCCTCACCACATGTTCAGTTCACTCCCGCAAGGCATCATGAAGCAAGGGGAAAAGGAGTAGGCCTACGTATTAGTCAAGCGCTGTGGAAATCAAAACAAAATCTTGTGTACAAGTTTGGTCAGACTAAAGACTGATTTCTGCTATGGTTTGTGGTCCAGGACAAACCTATTTAATCACCAGAGCGACATACCAGACAGCGTACCAAAAGGTGCATCCTCATTTGGGCCTGTGCAGCGCCCACTTGTTGAAAACAAAACCACTATGTGATCAATTCAGCTTGACAAGTAAAATTTGTTTGCGTTTACTATCGTCTCACATATTACAGAAAAATAAGAAGATAAACTCAAGAAAGTGTCTTGATTCAAAGTCTAGGCATGCATTGCAATGCAAGTCTCACGCATGCAATGCATGCACATTGCACACATGCAAGCCTCACTATTTTATGGTTTGTTACTGCAGTTGCGCGCATGCGCGTAGTGACGTCTACAGCGTGATAGTTTTGTTGATTGGTTTTCCAGCGGAAAAGAAAGTCTAACAGCGGATTGTCGGACCGGTGAGTCAACACACGTAAGATGTCCCACATCCCAGTTTGTTATTATTGCATATCAATATGAATTGTAATAGATATGTACAATTGTCTAAAGTGCTTGCTTTTTAAGGGCGGTGGTTAGTTGAGTAACGTTACGGTTTTAGAATATATTTCCTAGCTGGCTAACGTTAGCACTGACACGTTAGCTGACGACAGGTCAACATTGTTCGCTAACGTTATGCTAGTAAATGTTAGCTAGCTTTCCTGGTAATATTGGTCAGTGTTTAAAGTAATTTAGCTACACAATCGGCTTTTGTGTTTGCTAGCTAACTGCTCAAGACACCGTTAGGTCATCTACGATAGCAATCCAATGCGTTAAGTTAGCTGACATCAGCTGACGACTCGAGTCGAGCACAGTAACGTTAGTGTAATAATGTTAGTTCATTCATGAGTCACCTGACATCAAGACCCGTCTGTAATAATGTACCACTACTTCAGCTAGTATTCGAAATATCATGTGCTTTCGTTGTCTTCGTTTAAGTAAACATAAGTTACCATGAATGCTTGTCATCCAAATAGCTAATGTCAACATCACCCTTCTGGAATTTGGCGTTAGCTAACGTTACCTACCTAACAGCCACAATCTTATTATACAACGTCAAGTCATCTTGCTGTACACCTTCCACTCTGATAAACTGAGAATCGAGATGGCAGTGCAGCATACTTAGGCTGGTGTGTTTCCCAGGAACGTTATAGGGAGCCTACTAGGAAAGATGGGGCAGTAGAACATGACTAGCCAGTTATAGACCGCCTAGCCCTACTCCAAGCTAAGGTACAGTTAACCTTATATATTAGGGTTATCTAATTAACCAAGGTTTACAGACATGTGACAGCGCAATCCATAATCCCTTTGCTAGCTGACATATGTTAGCGGAATGCAGACATCGATATCCGTTACTGTAGTAGACTTTACGAGTTTATCCTCCTGAATTCCTGTCCCATTTCCTGGGCAGCAAGAGCCTGAACATCCTCCGCTTCAACTCTCTCTGCCCTTAATGATCTGTGTGCTCCGTCCATTTCCGGTTGGCATTAAATGGATCAACAGTGACATTTGATAATCAGTTAAGATGATAAGTCAGACAGGGCCTCGTAGAGATGACTTTGTTTTACCTGGCACGTTGGTAATTACTCCAGTATTTACATGCTTCTACATCTAGTAACAGAACATGTCACATAGCATGGTGTGCTATATTCAGCTAGGAAAAAAAATCATCAAGGTATCTGTCTCATTTATCCATTAAAATTAACTGAGGGTGTGGTTTTCAGGATGTGGTGGTTCCACCTAATCCGTGATTTGCAGTGTAAGCATTTAGTTTGTCTGGATGTCCTACTGACTGAAATGAAGTATTTCTCAATGTGTTTAGCCTTTTTCAGGACTTATAGCAACCTGCCAAGTTCCCACCTGACTGCCTTCAACCAGGGGGTTGAAGCACACAAACCAGCACAATGTCCTACGGAAAACCAGACAGCTATCGTACCCCTCCCCGAGACTTCAACAGCCTCATACAGACATGCAGCTCCAACATTCAGAAAATCACACAAAACAGTAAGTGATGGACATCAGTTTCCTCTCTACTAAATGGTGGTTGGCCTGGTTTGAGTTGCTAGCAGCACCGTGGGCTGTGTTGTTGCTGCAATGAAGAAGAGTAGAACACCATTTATGAAATCCTGAATGATAAAATCTAGACAATAAGGTTTCAGTTCTTACTCCCATAAGGTGTCAGTTCCTACTTATGTACTATTTTTATCAGTCGTCTAAAACACAGGGTCGGTCTCTCTGAAAACACTTGGCTCTGAACATACATTGCAGACATTTTTGTCTAAGCCTTGAAAATCATTTGTCAGAGAAATATGATTTATTCTTTGCTGTTGCACAAGAAAGCTGTCTTGGTCACCCTTTTTTCATTGTACGTTTCTGCAAGATTAGGCCTGTCATCACAGAGCACAATATTATTAACCTTCAAAGCTATGCTGATACATTTCCGTCGAGCCAAATGACAAAAATGCACTGAGCTATCTGACTTCATGATTGACCACCTTGTGAATGAGCAACATTTTTTTAAGCTAAACTAAGATGAGAAAAAAAGTATTATCAGTTGGCTCCAAATTCAAACGAGATATGCTCTTCATCAGGCTGAGAATTCCGGGTATTCAAAACAAACTGGAAGTTAAAAGTTTCTGTGTAAATTTTACAATCAGAATCAATTTTTAGCAGGGTAACCAAAACAGCTTTCTTCCATCTAAGGAATATCGGCAGAATGTATCCTTTTTTACTCACATGGTGGTAAAACAAGGTCACGCTTTTTATCAGCCCACAAGTAAACTGAACTACTCTAATGCCCTTGCAACTGGTCATTTTTCGAAAAAGTCAATTGAGAAACTACAGTTAATGCTGCAAGATGTTCTACAAAAACAAGGAAGAGAGTGCATTTTACTCTTATTTTAGCCACACTGCACTGGGTGTCCGTATGTTTTCGAAGTCATTAATGGATACATCAATTCTATTTGGTATTGAACCCTCTTATATTGCAGATCATCTCTCATTTTATGTCCTTTTGCATACTATGCCCCTCAACTGAGCAACCCTGCTGAAAAGTATTAGTGAGGCGGGCCTATTTTTAAAATTAATCTTTAAACACATCTCTTCAGTTTAGTTTACAATTAGCAATCTTCAATCTTCTATTCTTTTATTCTTTGTTATTATTTTTAATTAGGCTTATTATTCCCCCCCCCCCCAATTGTTTTATTCTTTTTTTAAATTGTTATTATTTTCAGTAATGGCCCGTTTTATAACACATGGGTTAAGTAGAAATCCTATATTAGAAAATAATATTTATTAATTGTTTGTGTTTGTTTTACAGCGGCCCAAATCAAAAGCATGGTCAGTCAGCTGGGGACGAGGCAGGACAACAGTGAACTCCAGGATAAACTGTTAGTACCGCATGTAGCCTGTCATCATTGAAATACTGTTGGTCAGTGTTATGGTCTACTGAGTGGCCAGAACACTTTTCTTATTGATGTAGTTGTCCATGGTGTAACATGTCCATAATTGGTGTACCATGCCCAAAAATTATTTTTTGATGCATCATGCTAGTTAAAAAAAAACATGACTCCTTTCCCATTTTTTATTTTTTGTAACATAGTTTTTAAAATAGTAACATGGTTTGTAAAATAGTTTTTACTTAATTGGCTTGGCATTTTTTCTTTGTGTGTGTAAACATATGTTGGCACTTTCATAAGCTCCTAAAATTATCTGTTTGACTTTCAGCCAACAAATACAACACTATACAAACCAGCTTGCAAAAGAGACCAACAAACACCTGAAAGATCTGGGAACCCTCTCTCTCCCCATGTCCTCCTCTGAACAGGTCAGTGATTCTTTCTCTTCCTCTCTCTCTCTTCTCATTTCCCCTTTTTCCTCTCTGTGACCTGAGACGTGGACATGCACATGTAATGTGAATATTACCATACTCTTGTCTTGGGCCTGTACTACGAAGCCTGTACTACGAAGCAGGATTTTCGGGCTAGTGAGAACTTCACATTTAATCCTGGGTTTTCAAGTGAATCAGTAAGAGATATCAGAAAAAATAACTGATAAAAAACACTGTATATTGGCAATGCTTATGTATGCCTGTGGTTATTTGGGTTTGTGAAGCCAGCGAACGAACATGCTTTGTGGTATAGGCCCCTTGGAGTGTGTAACTTAGAAGCCAAATCAGGCGTGCTGTAGTAATACTGATCGTCTGAGATTGTTTTTTTGTGTGTGTTGTCTCTGCAGAGACAACAGAAGATCCAGAAGGACCGGCTGATGAACGACTTCTCGGCAGCGCTGAACAACTTCCAGGCCGTGCAGCGACGCGCAGCGGAGAAGGAGAAGGAGACGGTAGCCAGGGCCAGGACCAGGGCTGGCTCACGCCTCTCGGTACGCTATGTGCTACGCTAGCCAGCATCCAGCTCTATATCAATCAAAATATTGCTCTTTGTTCTGCTTCCAGTGGACGGAACAGTGCTGCAAGGTCGAAGCATGTCCTCTCTCCGTTCTTGTAGCTTTGCTTGTCGAGCAAGTTGCTAAAAAATTCCAGGGGGGTCATGCCTCTGATTACAGTTAAGCGATAAATACCACAGAGGAATTAGTTTTACTAAAGTAAATAAATTAACCATAATTTCTAAAAGTCCTTATTTGATCCTTTTTAAGAGCATTCCTTTTGGTGTGTTCTTATATTGACTGTATTAGAGCAGTCAGTATAGTTTAGGTATGCAGAGTTTGTGCTATGTAAAGTAAAACTAAGATTACGATTAGAGAGGGTTGAAGCGGAGCAGTTATCAAGGATCTTTGGTACTATCTTTCCATTGCTATGACTTAACCCTTAAGCCGCTACCGTCACACCCCTATGTATATCTATGGTCACACCGGTGTGTTGGATATTGAAGGTTCTAAAGAATATCTGGGTTCATTGAATTCAACATAGAATTTTACAACCTTACGTTGTTGCGGAACAGAATCTTCTGTTAGAATATTCAAAACTCATGAAGGGTTAAAGTAGTGCTGGGCGGTATGACCAAAAATGTATATCACGGTATTTTTCAAAATTCTTACGGTTTCACAGTATATGACGGTATTTTTCCCCCATGCATAATCAGATGTTCACAGCATTTTCTACAGGTTGAGAGAGGAATTGCTGCAGTACATTGACTAAGGATGGTCTATTTTACTGTCATGATGTAGAATAACTCCACACTAGTGGTAATGCAGTTTTGCATGGCCCCAGAAAATGATGCTGTTTACAAAGAGCCACTCATGATTCTAATGAAGAATCTAATCAGAATGCAAAGACAATTGCAGTCAAAATACAGAACTTTTACTGTGCAAATTTCACAAACATCTTGTAGCCCAGAAAACCAATACAAAAAGTAGTGCAACTTGCAATAATTATACTTAATTATACTTTTTTAGAAAATTATACAACTTAAAATAAAACCTCTCTGCTAATATGCTTACTCTGTCTAATAGGCCTCTCAGAAACATGCCTTATTGTTATTGTGTGGTTTACTTTACATGACGTTAGTGGTAGGCTTATGTGGATGTGGATGTCTTGTTAGCCTGCCATGAGCTTAAGTTCGGTTCGCTAGGCAAAACATTAACAAAAAAGTTCGTTTTGGTGCACTGATGACAGTCAGGATAATTTCTAACTAGCCAGCTAGTATTGCTCAGTGCATGTCTATAACATGCTTTATTGCTGCCTGGATAATTTCAGCGAATATTCTTCAGGTGAGATGAATGATAATCTCATTAAACTTCACTGTGTTCGGTGGGTTGCTAACTAATGACATCACCTACTAGCCAGCTAGTTACAGCTGTTGAACAATCTCAATAGAATTTTCGTGACGGTAAATCCCTTTCAATGCAGTATCCCTTAACGTTTTTCCTTAACTAAAGAAACAATTTATGGTATTCTGTGCAACACCCTTAAATAAACCCCGTACCTAAGGAGAAATTAAGCCTTAAGGGTCATACTTCAGGGGGAAAACTTAAAGTGTTTTGTGTTTACCCTCACTATGCCTCGCAGTGGCACCATGCGTGCGTGTGAAAAAAGTCCCGTCTGAAACACTGTCGCGCGGCGCAGCGTTCCAAATGTTGTGTAATCAAATACACCGGTATGGCGGTATATTAAAAATTAATATCATAACGAAAATATACACCGGTATACGGTGTGAACCAGTATACCGCCCAGCACTAGGTTAAAGGATCGGTTGGTAGGATTGTTACCGCACGTTCTGTAGGCCAAAATCAAAACACTGTTGAACGTTCTCAAGACTACCTAGACGTGAGCCTCTTCTGGGTTGCCAGATGTAATGAAGAAGACTTAAACGTCCCACATACTCGACGCACCTGACCGGTAGCGCGACAATGTGACGTCACAGTAGCGCCGTTGTCACTCCCCGATGTGAGTCGCTACCCGATGTGAGTCACGCATGCTCAGATTGATAGGTTTTACGGCATAACGCCAAGGGATCCGACTGAAATCCATAAAATAATTAACTTTTCTGTTTCAAAAACGTTTTAGCTATCTAAGATTGTTTGATTGCTAACGTTAGCAAACGCCATTCAAGTGACAGCCTTTGTTGTGCTTGATTGCTTACTTACTTGCCAGCAGTGAACAAACTTCGTTATAGGTAAATTTTTATTGAAATTACAGAAGTCTCTCGCTAGCAGGCTACTTCAGCCTCTAATCTAGAACTGACATTAGAGATCATGCCGTGAAAATGTGATGCCTTACGCTAAATAATACATTACTGCTGTGTAGGCTAATGTCATTATTCTGTGGCTAACAGCACTGGTAGTCGCAAAGTAGCAAAGTGACGAATGCGCGACTCACATCCGGTAGCGACTCACATTGGGGAGTGACACCGTAACCATTTATACTCGCGCGTCGTGGTCACGACACTAGTTGCAATATTCTCCTGAACAGAGGTGTCGCTGTTGTGAAAAGATTAACGCTAACTACGTTACACAGCAGAAAAAGCTGCATTAAGAAACACTAGTAGCAGAGAATGTAAACGGGCTCTGCTATTAGCTAGCCTCTGTGATGGTACTTCAGACTTTGGTTGCTACTATTCACAACTACCACTATCATTATCATCTAGTTTCCAAGGTGTGCGCACAGGTAGATGGATAGATGGATAGATGGATAGATAGATAGATAGATAGATAGATAGATAGATAGATAGATAGATAGATAGATACTTTAGTCATCCCGAGGGAAATTTTAATAATTTAAACAGTTTAGTTAGCTGGCGAGTTTGTGTAATTTCCTGAAGTGGAAAGAGATTTTGTTCAGGCCTTAATAGATATCCTTTGTTTGAAAATAAATCGTTTTTATTCTTTCCTCTTAATTCCATGTGTTGCAACTCTCGCTGGTAACTTTGTTAACTTACCAGCAAACTATTAAAAATTCACGACTGTAACAAAACACTGCAACTCTCTTGCCCTCGAACTAGTCCATCTTCCTGTTTCCGCTTTGTCGCGCTCGTCTGAAAAAAAAATGAGTGGTGCGCTACCTCGCGCTACCTGGCTAAAATCCTGGCGCGCCAGCAATATCTACGTAATTTTGATGCCACGGTGTCGCGCTACCGGTCGGGTGCGTCGAGTATGTAGAAGCCCTTAGCTAACGTTAGTTGACCTGCAGCTGCTTTAACGTTTCTCCAACCATGAGCCAGCTACACATTTCAGAAACAGTGAAAACAAAAAATACCTCTCTAACCAACGTAACATATTTAGCTGAAGTTAGCGATGCAGATGAAGTTCAGGAAGGCTCCTCCGATGTCCACTTAATAGATTTCTAGAAATTTGCCTGCCTCTCGTAGGCTACTCCTTCATGACTACAACTGACAGTTGGCCTTTGCTAATCTGGCAACCCAAATAGTAGGACGCAGCAGCCCATCATTAATACGCTATTCTAGAATTAATTGTTTAAAACATAAACGAAAATTCCAAGAGATTCCGCCCCGTAACTCATTTTTTTTACGGGTTTTACGGGTTATAGTAATGTTGTCAAATAAGCCATTACTTCAATTCATCGTGTCTCTCTGACATATGGTGACATATGGTGATAATTTTTGGAATGGTTACAATTTATTTTCCATTATTTCCTACATACTGGTCCTTTAAGCCAGAGCCCTAGAGAGAGATAAGGCTCTGGGTTTAGCCTCCTAGAATGATTTTGAGATCTGAGTATTCTGATTCTAAGATCTGAGTGTTCTGATTCTGAGATCTGTGTTGTTCCCCCCCGACCTCACTTCAACTCCCTTCCCTTGGCATGATTAACTAAGAGAGTTTATGGGAGGGGAAAAGCCCAAAGACAGAAGGCCTAAAATGATTAGTCAGTGAAAGTAATCATTTATGTACATGCAGAAGTGCAGATGCTATGGTTATAGCGTTTAGCAGATGCTTTTATCCAGTTTGACTTACAATACAGATTAATTTGGTATCATGCGTACTAATGGTGCATAGGTATGTCTAGTGCCATGCACATGCTATTTAAAGTGTAGTCTTTAGATTTGACAATCCTGTTACATCTTCTATGTTTCATCTTCAACAAATGATAGAAGCAGACTAAGACTGATTGACATGCACTTCTCATCTTCCTGTGTGTGTGTGTGTGTGTGTGTGTGTGTGTGTGTGTGTTTGTGTGTGTGTTTTCGCTCAGGCTGAAGATGGCGGCCATGACGAGCAGCTTGTTTCTTTCGATAAGTAAGTGCACCTTCCGATACACACTGCACTCTCACCATCAGCATCCAGCCAGGCTAATCATTAGCCATTAGTGCTCAGTGACCCATTTCTGTCTGGCCAGCGCGCTCTCTCAGGGAGCACAAGTAGCATCACATCACTTCACAGCACTCATCTCCCATAGAAACGTATGGGGCTAGTTCATAACGCAAACATGGCAGTCGTCTACACATACTGTATTCCGCTCCTTCCACCGCCAAAAGTTGAATATATATCGTTCCAATCATGTGGTATGTTGTGAATACATTCTGCCAATCATTTGTTGTGATCTTGGAGATGGAGCGAGGTTGGTGTTGTGAAGCCTTGCACACACGCAGTTCTGCCCGAAATAGATGCTCGATAAGTGCCCAAAATGCGTTGCAATATGGCAGCCGAGTGGAGGGACTTGCCTAAAAGGACTTTGGTGTAGCACAGCGCAGCATAGCCTTCTCGTTCCCCGACCCATTACTTACTGCTCAGCGGACTTATTGTTCCATGGTCTTGCCAGTAACAATGTAGATCTTGGCCTGTAGTCGTCCTCCCCAGCTGCTGTCCGCCTGTCTCTCTGTCTGTCTGTCTGTCTGTCTGTCTGTCTGTCTGTCTGTCTGTCTGTGTGGGGTTCCTTCTCTCTGAAGAGATATGTGTGACAGGCCTCTGTGCTGTCTGCCAGTTTGTAGTCCAGATGAGGGCTGAGGCCAGGCCGCCAGTTCTGTGATGGAGAAAGTGAACATGTAGAGACTTGAGAGTGTGTTTGGGGTGGTGGTGGTCGTAAGGGTAAGGGATCATTCCAACTGAAAACAAAGTAATCTAACGTGTTGCTAACGCTAGCTTGCATCACACGCCGTTAGGACATGCTGTCAGGAGGTACCACCATTGCACCCCTGAGCAAGGCACTTAGTTACCCTGCAGTTGGGTTACTGGATAAGAGTGACCGTTGAAACCAATGTTTTTGTTTAAATGAGTGATTGATATTCTGCTTTAAACCCACAGCCAAGATGATTGGGGTCAGACCACCACACAAACGGAGGAAGTGGCCATTACAGAAGAGGACCTGGAGCTCATCAAGGAGAGAGAGACTAACATCCGACAGCTGGAGGTGTGCAAAAACACCCACACACCCACACACACACACACACTAATTGGCAAATAGTGGCCTGCAGGTAAATTCCTGCTAGGTCCTTTCCACTTTTATGAAAGCTTGTGACAAAATGGTCAGTTTCTCAGTATCTTATTGTATCAATAGGTGCTCAGTTATTGAGCAGCAGAATTGCTAGATATATAACACAGCTTTCTGACACATTCTCCTGTAATTTTCTTGCTTCTGTACTTTCGCAGTCAGACATCCTAGACGTGAACCAGATTTTTAAAGACCTCGCTGTGATGATCCACGACCAAGGAGAAATGATCGGTAAACAACACAACTGAAGTGTCTTCATCCTCCTCCTCCTCCTCTCTTCATCCTCCTCTCCTTTACTCCTTTAGTCTTTATTTAGCCTCTACAGAGCTGCTATCATTCTCAATTTGATGCACCAATATAGTGTCTGAAATTGTGACAAGGTTTCTGACAACCATGGAAATCTGTGTGTGTGTGTGTGTGTGTGTGTGTGTGTGTGTGTGCGCGTGTGTGTGTGTGTGCGTGTGTGTGTGTGTGTGTGTGTGTGTGTGTGTGTTTGCCTTAACAGACAGCATAGAGGCGAACGTGGAGAACGCAGAGGTTCATGTAGAGAGGGGAGCAGAACAGCTTCAGAGAGCCGCATACTACCAGGTACCACCAGCCCTTTATATGTTTTATTTTTTCCATGTCCTTTTCATCATTTAATAATTATCATCAAATGAATGTCCAGTCAAAATGAATATAAGTAGGATGTCTGCTACCATGTAAGGTTTTTAGGATCAGGCACCAGAGTTGCCAAGGGCAGTTTCTGATTCTGAGAAAATACAGTTTTCCTGTAAACTCATATGAGATCTTCAGTTTATCTTTTTGAGAAATACATCTGGACTTGCACAATCAATGAGTGAGACATCACAGATGCTGGAGGGGTGTGGATGTTTGCCTGAATCTCAACTTTCATTTCTCCTCTAGTGATGCTGTCACCATCAGTCAATTGCAGCCAGTGTTAGGGCTGCAACTAACGATTATTTTAGGCGATTAATCTGCCGTTTATTTTCTCGATTAATTGATTAGTTTGATCGATAAACATAAAATTGTTTTCCAAAGCCCAAGATTATGTCTTCAAATGCCTTGTTTTGTCCACACACCAAAGATATTTAGTTCACCGTCATATAGGAGTAAGTAAGGCTGGAAATATTAAAGTTAAAGAAGCTACAATCAAAGAATTTGTATGTATGTTCCCTTAAAAAATTACGCAAACTGATTAATCGATTACTTAGTAGTTGACAACAAATCAATTAATCGTTGCAGCCCTAGTCAGTGTTCTTTTATTTTTTTGCAGTCTTATCTCTTATGAACAGCCTGAAAAGGTGTCAGTATTAGGTTTTCCAGTCATTACATCCTAAAAAGTAATTAGTCTCTCAAAAAAAAACAAATTCTGATCTATGCTGTATTTATAAAAATCTAAATGAAATTGAATTTACACGTTCGATTGAATTCCAAAATTTTAAAGTCTGAGGAATCCTCTATGAACAGCACCATCATTAGTATTTGAATTATGATATAATTCAACTATCTTTTATGGCCCCTCTTTTAAGTGTCAATTTTTTTAAATTGTAGACATTTTTGCAGTCAGTTGGTTGTCTTGAAATGTAAATTTAACGGAAAGTTCGCTCTCTTTCTCTCTCTCTCTC
This sequence comes from Alosa pseudoharengus, assembly GCF_046254945.1. Classification (NCBI taxonomy): domain Eukaryota; kingdom Metazoa; phylum Chordata; class Actinopteri; order Clupeiformes; family Clupeidae; genus Alosa; species Alosa pseudoharengus. Next base: position 29,414,578 of record NW_027468685.1, read on the forward strand.
TCTCTCTCTCTCTCTCTCTCTCTTCACAGCAAAAGTCGCGTAAGAAGATGTGCATCCTGGCCATGGTGCTGTCCATAGCACTCACCATTCTGGGGATCATCATCTGGCAAGCGGCCAAGTGAAGAGGTCCTTAATTATCTCTGTCCACCTTTTTCACCATTTGTTTCTCTCATCCTCCACAAAACAAAACAACATACTCAGACTCGGTTCTTTATCTAAGTGATTCCCTTCCCCGTCAAACCTAGTCTTGCTTTCCCCAAAAGCACCACTGTGCTACATCCATCGTGAAATGATAGATAAATGACAGAGAGAGATGAGAGAAGAGTGAAGAGAGATTTTGAAATGCACTCATTTTATTGGGATGGTTGTAGTGCAGCAACACTTTTCTGAAATGGAACGCTGCTTGATGCACTGGGGTGAATCGCCGTAGACAGTCAGTCTGTACAATCCTTAAGCAGGCTTTTCCTCCTTCCTTTTCCATCTAAGGCCAAGCTAATTTTTCTGTAATTCTATTTATGTTCATGTGAAAGAGCAGGGCTGCGTGAGAAGACTGGAGCGGGAGTGTCTATGATAAAATTATTAATTAATCTAACATCTTGATTCTTATCTACTATTTACTGCACTAACACTAGCATTGTCGTAACCACAGAGGCAAATTACTGTTCATGTTGCTATTTAATGATGTTGTTACAAAATAAAATTAAAAAAAGGGTTGTCGATTGCAAATTTCAAAGCGAAGATTGCTTTCCACAAAAATACTTGTAAATTCCACTTTTTGAAGCTGTAGATTGTCGTTCTTTTATTTTTATTATTCTTTTTTTGTAAAACTTTACGTTGCAATATTGATAACTTCACAAATTGCCACACTCCACAAAAGTAGTTCTGCTAAATAAAATAAATATTTAAAGAATCATGTTTTAACAAAGAAGCAACAGAGATTAGCATAGCTAGCAATTACAGAGTGCTTGCTGTAGCTGTACAAGTTAGCATTCATAAACTATTGTCCCATATGGAAAAAAAGTATGTCATGAATTTGGACTGAGTGCCCATGTTGTAAATTATGGTGACTTTTGAAGTGCTTAATATATGGTGGTGATTTCTGCAAATGTCTTGTAAAACTGACGTCTCAAATGGATTGTTGTAAGGAATGATTTGGATGTGTACATAACCAAAATGGGAAATGTTTCTTGATAAGAGGTTGGAAAAAAAAAAGAAACGGACCTACACTTTTAAAACAAGCGAAAATGATTGTCTACTTGTTTTTTATTATTTCTATTACTTCTAGAATATTAGTAAAACAGTGTCTTAAGAACAATTTCTTTGTTTTTTTTTGTGTGTGTTTGGCATAACTTCTAATACATTGTATTGATGGCATACTGATCGCTTAGTGCCTGTCTGCTACATAGGCAAGTTTGTGTATGCAAAAGTATGCCACGCTCTGCCAAAAAGCAAGTATATTCCCAGCCATAGTGTTAGTCAGACCAGTGTCAACACCTTCGTTGTATTTGCTTGAGGCATAACATGTGTGTTGGACATTGAGGGCCCATGATGATGTTAAAAGATGTGCAAAGAGTCGTACATTTATAACTTGATAAAATCGTTACACTATAACTTTCTAATTGAATACCTTGAGCAGGATCCTAGGCGTAAACATTGGTGGGTCAGCTCCTGTCCTGCCACACGATGCCTTTACTTCCAGGTATTACACACTTAACTTGTTTCTTGAATTTGCTCTGTGAATTAGAGCCCAGAGACTCTTCATTAAAAAGAGGAGGCCCACCCTGCTTCCAGCAGGTGGCAGTGCTGTACAGCTTTTCAGGGAAGTTGAGGTTAGGGTTAGGCAGCGACCTTTACATTACATTTAGCAGACACTTCTTGACCAAAGTGACTATGTCAGCTTTATTACAAGGGATCACATTGTCCCTAGAGCAACTTGGGGTTAAGTGCCTTGCTCAAGGGCACAACAGTGGAAGCCAGGAATTGAACCGACAACTTTCAGGCTACTGCACGCTAGCCCAGCTCCTTAACCACTACACTACCACCGCCCTGTGACCTTACACATGGAGCTGGGGTTAGGGTTAGGGAGTGACCTTACACGTAGAGCTGAGGTTAGGGTTAGGCAGCGACCTTACACGTAGAGCTGGGGTTAGGGCAATGGTTCTCAAACGGGGTCGGCAAAAATATTGGAGGGGTCGCGAAATGATTTGCAGGGTTTTTAGGTAAAGGCTGCCATTGACATAATGGCTTTGATGTTGACATAGCCTACCTATGAGAGAAGACATTTTTTGCCTCTGCTTCCAATGCCCATCTCACAATATTTCGAAACCAAATTCCTCCGGTTAGAAAGAAGGGGGTCGTGAGCCCATGTTTTTTGGGGGGTCGCCAGACAAAAAGTTTAAGAACCACTGGGTTGGGGTTAGGCAGCGACCTTACACGTGGAGCTGGGGTTAGGGTTAGGCAACGACCTTACACATGGAGCTGGGGTTAGGATTAGGCAGCGACCTTACACATGGAGCTGGGGTTAGGCAGCGACCTTACACTTGGAGCTGGGGTTAGGGTTAGGCAGCGACCTTACACATGGAGCTGGACAGGAATACCATCTTTGGGATCTAGATCTAGATCTGTTTTCTTTTTTTTTCTATTTTTATATCTGGATCTTTGTCCCCCTCTGACCTCTAGTTGGAGATGATCAGTATGTTCATGTTCAAGGCCCCGTCCTTTGAAGTCTCCTGCAGGCCTGTGGGATATTGAGCTATCTATGACTGGCACCAGTTTGCAAAAACAAAATAACACACTCGGTTCTTTATTGAAGTAATTCCCCTTAATGACTGCAAGATATATAAATCAAAAACAAAATTTTAGATCGATATGTTCTTTCTCCTCAATGGCTCTGAACAGAACAAAACAGAAACATTTTGGAATTGTCACTGGCAAATGATGAACTTGGTCTGGTAAGATTGGCAGGCTTGTGCAGTTAATTGAGGAATTCAGCTGCGCCTTTCTTTTACTTTTGCCAATCCTTAAAAATCAGTTGGAGTTAGAGCAGGGCATAGTGAATATAGGCACTTGTGTGATACCTGAGTAATCTAAAGACCAATTAAATGGCTTCCTTGCCCAGTATATTTCATTCATTTTGTCGCTGTTGTTCACATCTTCATGACAGGCCCAGAAGTAACTGACTTTGCTGTAATTCTTTGTAGTTTGTAGTCAAAATGTATTGTTTCTGCTAAGAGACATTTCTGTTTATTGTCTGACACTAGAGCAGCACTGAACACTCTCCACAGCAACTCCAAAATGTTTCTCCCATAATGCATTCACTTTTTTGCAGAAGCGTTGACAGCGCAGGCAAGGCGTATAGGAAGTTTTTATCACCACATGCACGTATACCGATGGGAGTTGTCGTTTTTTATGACTTGGGCCCGCGCACACCATCCACAGGGCCCAAGAAATACCAGAAAGTTAAGAAAGATGTAACAGCGTGCTTGAGATACATTATGTTGCAGCCCCTTGCATCATAGGGCGGGATGACTGAGAAACTGATGAGGTCTCCAATTTTGTGTGCTTGTTAGGCTAGTTGAAAATTGTGCAAAGTAGGCAAACAGCAAAGGGGAACCACAGAAGGTTGAGCAGCAGCAGTCAGTTACTGAAAGCAGTGATGGATTTGGGCCTGGCGTCTGGGAGAGGTTGGACACGCGTCCAAGATGAATTTTGTTGGAAGGACTGTGAGGTCACGGAACGCACTGTGGAAAAATGGGGGAATGAAGGGGGGGGGGGGCGGGCATATCCGTTCCAGCTTATCCGGACCTCAGGGCTTAAAACAGCCACACCTGTGTCGATCACAGAGGGTTCTGGCTTCAACCGAATTGAAGTCACTGGCTATGCAGAAATGTGCCAGTGGTGCTGCTGACCTCCTCTCTGGCGGCCTTTGGCCATTTCTTTGCCATCCGCCATGTCGTCTGTGCACGTAAGGTGTTTCCGCCTCTCCTCGTCCTCGCTTCTCCGCCAGCTGCAGTTTATATACCGGCAGCGTTGAGTCGATGTTCCGTAGACACGTCTGCGACTGTTGACAAGGCTGACCTAGTTTCGGCGCATCTTGTCGAGGTTAGCCCCGTGTAACCTCTGATCATTTGTACAGTTTAGAGGTTTTCGGGGGCCCCCGCATATTCCGCCATGCTGCAAACGAGCTGGCCCTCCCCCTGCCACAGTCAACTGACGGTGCAGAGCACGAATGGCGGTAGGCTCTCTAATTACGGCAGATATCACATTACTCCTTTCTCACGAGGAAGGCGGCTTAATGGTTGAGAGTAAACAACTGAGTCGTTGCCACAGAGGGCTGTGGTCTTGCAGCATTATGTCACATCCTGGTCTGTTCTCCATTTAAGCCTCTTTGAAGGTGTTGGGCCTCCCACCTCAATCCCCTTCTCTGCTATAAAGAGAACACGTTAACCACTGTTCATTTGTCATGTCAGGTGTGTGCCGTTAGGAAGCGAGAAAGATTGACAAAATCTGTTTTTGCAAGTCTCGACAATTTAAATGGCTCTCAAAGGACATTTGGGGGACGGGGTTGAGTGTGTGTGTGTGTGTGTGTGAAATAAATCATCACTTTTTTCCCCCATGTTCCTAGAGTGTGACATGAGGCAGTATCCATCACTGTGGAAGGTGTGAGCATAACTTGTGCCTGTTTATGTCTGGTGGTCTTGATGGTGCTCCTCAGATCTCACACTCTCAGTCATCGGTGAGTTGGGCATACTTTTTGGCTTCTCCCACCTCCCATAATGCCTCACTGTCACATTCCTCCTAATTATGGCCTGCGCTTGGATGCGGCGTCTGTCTCCGCCACGCCGCTCCCTGCCACTCGTACGGTTATGTAAGAAAACCGCCAACGAATTTGAAGTGTGGCGCGTTGATGAGAGGTGGTATTATAACACCCCTACTCTTAATCCCTCTGGATTCTTATTCACCCTTTTTCCGTTTACTCTATTCCTTATTTGGTGTTCATTTGGCAGACGCTTTTATCCAAAGTGACTTACACATGTCAATTATTACAAGGGCCATTCTCCCCAGAGCAACTTAGGGTAAAGTGCCTGGCTCAACGGCACAGCGGTCGCAGTCGGGAATTGAACCCACACTACTGCATGCTAGCCTAGCTCCTTAACCACTACACTACCACCGCCTCATTGTATCATGGTATTAAGACTCTGTATCTGTTGAGATCATGTATATGTTCACAGCAGTCACAGAGTGTCACTTATTTTCTTGACATATAGTCAGTGACTCTGCATCATCTGATGGCTGGACTGAAAGCCAGATAAGAGGGTGAGATGTGGAGAAAGAGAGAAAAACGGAGAACAGAGAGAATATGGAAAGGAGAAATCTCCAGCCTCTTTCAGCATCCCATTGGGAGCTCACATGTCTTGGCTGAGGGTCACCCACGTTTCTTGGTGTTCGTTCGGTGTCTGTTTCACTCTGCCATGCAAACAGCTGACTAACCAGAGAGAGACTCTCCAATGGTGCAGAAGGGACACGGGAGGCTTTTGAAAAGCCAGGGCTCTTTTTTTAGAGGGGTGGGGGGTAGATGAGGAGGAAAAGAAACCCTGGGCTTAGAATTAAATCCAGCTGCCACCACCCTCCCACATCAGCCATAAAAAAATGTCAAAGTAAAACATTACATAGACGTCGATGTAAAAGCGTGAGACTGTAATACACAACCTGTCAGTTTTGTTTTTCAAAGATTTCTTGATGGGTCTGTTAGACATCAAGTGGTTTGTATTAAAACAGCCTTGCGTCTGACCCAAGCCCCCGTGGCGATCTGTGTTTTGAATTTAAGCACACGTTTGGGTTTTAAAAGGTTTAATAACGTTTGATATCTTTTACGATAGGTATACTGCACAAGCAGAGCTTTTAAAAATATTTAGTTTGCCTCACTTAAAACAAAGTGCCACCATAGTTGCAGAAATAATAATACCTTGCGAGAACTTTTATGGACATTTACTAATTTGAATATGACTTTGTAAGACTGGTATATGCATGATCTCAACAGATACGGAGAGTCTTAGTACCTTGATATGACTTGTACAAGCCAATGGGACCATGAGTCTCAATCTTTGTTGACGTACATAATTGCTTCAGATTTTGGAATTGTGTACATTCCAAATACTCTTGTCATGAATGCCATGTCAATTCTTGCAACATGTTTTATGCACATCAGTTGCTCCTGCATATGAAGATGTCTGTCCTGTACGACACACTGCTGTCATTGCAAGGCCTGGTTGGCTGGCGTAGGTCAAGCCCCTTTTGTGTGTGTGTGTAAACATGTGCCACTGTGCTTTATGTGCTGTTCCCTCTGCTTCGCAGTCAATGCGGTAAGAGCAAACCACAGCTTTCAGAGGAGAACATGTCCCATTACAAAGGCTGCCATGTGCCTCCTCATTCAGCTTAGCCGTGGCTGATGTGGGGGGAGAAAAGTGCAAGCACTGCAGCATGGCAACAACACTGGGTTGTGTACTATGTTGATACTTGGTAAAAACTGGATTATCATGTACTTTCTGCAGGGGGAAGTCTTGACTCGACACTTTGCCGTGGAAGAAACGACGGGTCAAGCACGAAGCTTGCTTCTCGCGAAAAAGCACACAAAAAGAAAATAAATAAAGGGGTGTTCCCATTGGGACGGTGTTTACATTCCATTGGGTTGTGTCATATTTTCCACGAGGTTCACTCAGGGATAATTGGCGGGTGCAATGGGTTGCAGATGTTGGGTCACGGCTGGCGTACCGAAGACCCCTTGGGTGCCCACGCTGGTGCAAGAGACTGGGCAGTACAAAGAGTTAAACTGCAGAAGACGTGGCCAACCCAGGAATCGGCCTCAGGAGCCAACACTACCCTGATGTAGCTCTTTCATCTCCATACATTACATTTACATTCAGTCATTTGCGTTCAGTCAAAGCAATTAACAGTTGAGGAGGAACAATCAGGCGTCAGTGAAGCAGAAATCAATCAGCAGGCACAGTGAGTTAAGGCTTTGCTACATTACATTAGCTGCACTACTTTCCCATCAAACATTCTGTGGTTGGCTGTTGCGTGTAGCATTTGATAGTGATGTTTGCTGGGTGCTGTGAATTTGAATGGCAAAAAAGTGCTAGAACAGACCACTGAATAGGTCGCTGAGCATAACTGGTTCCCTTGATTTTTACTTTTTTGTCGAACTGAAGCTTCCATCTTCAAGATGGAGCGAGTGTGTTTAATGGGAAATGAAACGGGTGAAAAGCATCATGGGTATATGCAAGTAGGGCAATGGACAAGGGCACAGTGCCGTGCTTTCAGGTCATTGCGAAGCCTCGGCAACGCAGCAAGATCCTTGGCCTTGCCAAGCGAGTGGAAAGGAGACATGGCTGTTTGTGCATGAAACCCTTGTCATCAGTTCCCACCCAAAATCTCCAGAGGGATTCAAACGAGCTGGAGAAATATATCAACCACTCCCTTCTCTCTCTCTCTCTCTCTCTCTCTCTCTCGCTTTCTCTTTAGTCCTCTTTCCCCATCTCTCTCTCTCTCTCTCTTTATCTCTCTCTGTTGTGCTCCCTGCTTTTTGGCTAGTGTTCTACACTCATCCCTCGGTTGTGTCGTTGCCAGAGGTATGGGTGATTTATTGGTGGGCGTGAGGACAAGGAGCTGGTGCATTTATTTATGGATCCGTCCGTATTGCTAACTTTAATGACGTCAGATGGTGTGTGAAATGTGGCTTTTAATCATATATTCGGCACCGCGCCCCACCCATGCGTGAAACGCTGAGCGAAGATCTCCAAGGCCTGCTCTGGCTCGGCCTCCCTGCCGCTCGCTGCTCACTGGATAATGTGTGTTAACAACCGGACAATAAATTACGTTGATAAAGTATATTTTCCGAGCTATATTATTTTAAAACGGAGGTGACTTCATGTAGGAATGTTGAAGGACAATTTCGCCTTTGAGGATTTGCATGCGACATGGTTGGTTTTCATTCAACCCCCCCCCCCCCCAATCCAACAGAATGAGGCCATGCAGACAAATGGGCCTGTTGGGTGCAGGGGTGATGTGTTGCATGCAGTTGCCTCCCTCTGTGTTGTTTAGAGGTAGCCAAGGAAGCTCGTCGCCGTCCCTGGCTGCCCGTCACTGTTTCCAGTATTTGTGGAGAGGGAGAGATCAACTGTACCCAGCTTAGGCGGCAGTTGCGTCTCGCTGACTCCTGCTGTTGGTTTCTATCAGCCTCCCACATCACAGTTCCAGATCTCTGGGAGGTCACCGTCTCACCTGTAGTATATCATAGGTATTGGGATATGTGTATGCCAATGCAATAATTAACATTTCGCGTTTTTATCAACATCAATGTTGTGCCGGTATCATTTATCATTGCTGTTGAACACTATTGTGTGTATCTCCTGCCCTCACCTTTGATTCATCACTACCATGGTGCTGCATGCAATCCAAATGGACCAGATGTTGGCCTTTCTTCACCATATTTAATGTGAATAACTGTTGTGAGAGGAGAAAAACCAGATTTGATGGCGTAACATCACTGAGTGGAAAGAACATTCTAAACTGTGCTTGGTCAACAAAAAATTTGCATATTATTTTGCACAAAGCTGCAGAGGAAAGTGCCAAATGGGAAAGAGAGATGTGTGATTGTGAGAATGTGTGAGATTAACTTTTTAAAGCCGTTGAGCCGTAGACCATTAGCCTCAGACCACCTTCCACCACAGCTTCAGAACATTTTGGAGGACACCACACACATACACACACGCATACACACACACATACATAAACCCACATTTTTATTTATTGCTTATAATAGCTTTAAGGAGAGCTTGAAACAGTGCAACATTTTCACAGCTTTTGTTTGAGATTGACCTTCCATGTTTCTTTACCTAGCAACAACATGTGCTAATTTGAATAGATGCTTTTACTGGGACATTCCAGGAGGGGTAATCCCTCCAGATATACAGTAGTGTGAAGCCCAGTAAGATCCACTGGACTCAACATCTTGTGTCTCAATCCTTGTTGACGTACCACAACACGTCAGACAGGAAGATTGAGAGAGAGAGTGAGGGAGAGAGAGAGAGAGAGAGAGAGAAAGAGAGATCAACTGTACTCAGCTTAGGGCTGCTGTCTCTCAGTGGTTACTCTTGTTTTGTTTCCATCTCTCTGTTGGTCTCCCGTGACACGGCAGCCCCACGCAGGCGGCCGCCCCTGTTCACTCCCCCCTCTGCTGGACGATGGCAGCCCCAGTGGTGCCCTCTGGCATTCTCACACCAGGCCTGGAAAAAATGTGCTGCTGCTGTTTTTATTTTTTATTCTTTTGGAAACATTTGGCAGGAAAACCCACCTCATCCCCCCATCCCATCCCATTCTCTTCTTCCATCACTACTGCCAACAACACCCCCCCCCCCTCCACACACACACACACACCTCACAACTGAACCCCTGCTCAGCCTCCACACACACACACACACACACCTCACAACTGAACCCCTGCACACACACACACCTCACAACTGAACCCCTGCACACACACACACCTCACAACTGAACCCCTGCTCAGCCTCTGTGGCTCGACTCGGTCAGTCAGGCTCTTCTTAGCTTTAGTCTTTTCCATGGCGGATCAACACAGATCCCCTCCAACCCCCTCACACACACATTCTTCACACACACACACACACACACACACACACACACACACACACACACACACACACACACACACACACATAACATGATCCAGATGCCAGGGTTCTCCCAAGAGGAAGGAGGTCTGTGTTAGCCGCCGTGGAATAGTATCCATCCCTTGGTGCCTGCAGGAACTGATGGGAAAAGGAACATGACAGGAAAGTGTGTCTGTGTGTGTGTGTGTGTGTGTGTTTATGCGTGTGTGTATGTGTGTGGGTTTGTGTGTGTATGGATGTGTGTGTATGTATGTGTGTGTGTGTATGATGTTTTCAGCACTTGAATTTAGTTCAGTAATCTTGTCCTTCTGTCTCTCTTCTCTTTCCCTCTAGGTGGATGACGAGAATGGAGTGGGATTGTCTTCAGTGGCTTGCAACAGTATTCGCCCCCCCTGAGGGACTGTTTTCCGGTTCTACGATACGGTTTTAAGATACTTTCACATATGTATTTTCCCAATCAGAATTTCCATCATGAAGTCATAATAATGAGGGATTTTGAACAGGGCTTTGACCTGACCTTGAGCCTCTCCAGTATTGCTTTTGTATTGTGCTGTGGGTACTAGGCCTACTGGTAGGTACAGTAATCCCTCTTATAAACCTTTGACTTTTGTCTTGGTGTCACGGGAACGCTGGCGACTATGCTGCTCCGTCTGGCATCTTTTGTCTTGTGTGTCTTGTGTCTTGTGTGTGGAGCGCTTTGGGTTGCCTTCTGTGCATATAAAAGTGCTATATAAATAAAAGTGACTTGACTTGACTTGACTCCAAACTTGTTTTCTAGCGATATTATGTAGATTTGAGTTCCATTCATCCTCACTTAAATTCTTATAAAAGTTTCTCCAGTTCCTGCAGAAAATATCCTCAAAGCACGAGGTGACGATGGTCAGATACCTACCTCTTTGAGTGTTGGCCTAAAAGCTTTATTTAGGTCTCATAAGAATCTTAAGCAACCTCTATGTTTTGATGTTGATCTTCTAAAACCATGGCTTCTTTTTCTTCCTTCCAATCGAGGCGAGTTTTACTGATTGAAAACAACAAATGACCTAAATATCTTTGTTAGTTGTGAAAATCTTGATGACTTTAGAGGGGAAGGGACAGTAGGGGTGAATACCTTTTCAAGCCGCTATAAATTATATAACATCAACATCAGCCCTGGACCACAGACCCCACTAATGGTCATCTCTATGCCCTACACTACCTGCTGCATGGAGCCTACACACACTGTTGTGTTTCGCTACATACTGGATTAGTTTACTGTGAAAACACACACACTCATTCTCTCTCATTCTCTCATTTTCTCTCTTTCTCTCTCTCTCTCACACACACACACACACACCCACACACACACACATATCAGGGGGAATGCCGTAACGTGAGCATGTTTTCCCAACCTGCTAAATCATTCGCCAGCAAAAGTACAGCACGCAAGTGAAGGGATAATTTTGACTTGGAAAGAGGCAGGGGTGGAGTGTGTGTGTGTGTGTGTGTGGGGGGGGATTGTAAGGAGCAGGTCTATGTGACAGCCAAGGGTATTTTACACCCCCCCCCTCCCCCATGTGGATTTGCCCACCGCTGCATTAGTGTTTTGAAGCTAACAGACGGCTCCCCAGCCTCCGTGTGATCATCACCTAGTCCGTCACACAGGAAATGGATGCTCTCACTGTGGAGGCCGAGGGCTCACGAGCCCCTATCTATGGGGGACACAGCTAGGCCAGGGGCCAAAGAGTTTGTGTGTATCAAACAAAAGCTGTGAAAATGTTGCACTGTTTCAAGCTCTCCTTAAAGCTATAAGCAATACATAAAAATGTGTGTACGTGTGTGTGTGTGTGTGCGTGCGTTTGTGTGTGTGTGTGTGTACATATGTATGTATGTATGTGTGTGTGTGTGCATATGTACTGTATGTGTGTGTGTGTGTGTCTGTGTGTGTGTGTATGTGGATGTGTGCATGTGCGCAGAGTGCATGCATGCGTGTGTGTGTGCATATGTGTGTGTGTCTGTAGGGGCGGGGTGGCAAGCAGGAGCCTGTGTGTTCCACTAGACAGTGATACACTAGGGAGAGTAGTCATGGGCTCCAGATCTTTGGGGGACAAAACTAGGCCAGGTGCCAGGGACTAGAGAAATAGTGTACGTGTGTGTGTGTGTGTGTGTGTGTGTGTGTGTGTGTGTCTGTGTGTGTGTGTGTGTGTGTACATGTGTATGTGTGTGTGTGTATGTTTGTGTGTGTGTTGGGGGGGGAGTGTTGCAGTCGAGCTGGGGCCTGTGTGTTGGGAGTGTATGTTGTCTGCCAAGTTTGTAATGATGAGTCCATGGGCCTCTCCTCTCCTCTGTCACCACTCCTGCATGGAGATCATGGAGCGAGCCGAACAAGTGTGTATGTGTGTGTGTGTACGTGTGTACCTGTGTATGTGTGTATGTACGTGTGTACGTGTGTATGTGTGTGTGTGTGTGTCTGTGTGTACGTGTGTACGTGTGCGTGTTTGTGTGTGTGTGTGTGTGCGTGTGTACGTGTGTTCATGTGTATGTGTTTACATACGTGTGTATCTGTTTATGTGTGTACATGTGTATGTGTGTACGTGTGTACAAGTGTATGTGTGTGTGTGTGTGTGTGTGTGTGTGTACGTGTGTACATGTGTATGTGTTTGTAATGCACAAGAATGCTTTAGTTGTAACTATATCGAATTGAGTTCCTAATGTATTTCTCTGCTTCCGTGGAGCTCTCTGTCCCTTGAGCTGGCACATGCATGGGCCGTAAGGGCACCCGCTGCATTCTATAGTAGGGCAGTATCCCCTCGATCTTTACACGTGAGGGGCATCTGTTATGGCACTGGTTACCATAGCATTGTGTCTCCTCCCAAGTGACACACACATATACACATACATACACAGCACAGACACACACACACATACACAGCACACACACACACACACACACACACACACACACACACACACA